>NC_091365.1:9027514-9057514 GCF_038502225.1 Cherax quadricarinatus
TTCGTTTTTGTTCCAGTACTGGTAGTATATTTTAAATTCTTGAACTAGTGAGGAATTCCAGCCATTTGGATATGTTGAGTTTTGTTTTGGTTCCAGAATCGCAACTGGATGAAAGCTTCTAAAGGTAGCGGATTCCAGGATTCTGGAATCATCCAAGCGCCTTTCTAGTTCCAGAATTGGAACAACGTGAAAACTTTTAAGAGTAGTGGATTCCAGTGCTCTGGATCTGTCCAGTCAGTTCCATTTTTGCTCCTACAGTGAGATTAAACGGAAGCTTTCAAGAGGAATAGCGGATTCCAGTATCCAGGAATTATCCTCCAGCTTCCATAGGTGGCAGAGGCGCCGGTGCTGGAATCATTGGCTAGGTTCCAGCACCCTCGTACTTCATGGGAAGCTTTCCAGAGGTAGCTGGAAGGAAGGAGACGGTAGGGGTGGGAGGGTGGAAAATTGTGAAGAAGAGGGGAGGGTTGGGGAAAAGAATAGAAAAGTGGAGAAAAGTGGTCTGGAGAGATGGGAGTGAAGGAAAGGGGCCTGGAGAAATAGGAGTGAGAGATTGGAAAAAAACCGGTGCAGATGAAGGTTGAGCCGATGAGAGGAAACGAAAGGCTCCGAAAAAAAACAAAGGAAGAGCACCAGAAAAGAACAAGGAAAGGGCAACGAGAAAGCAACGAAAGGGTACGAGGAAAGGGAGAGAAGAGGAAGAGGCCGGCTGGATAATTTTATCTAGCTGCGAACATCCTTAACTCAGAAGCGAAAATAAGGGTGAACATACGAGAGAGAGAGAGAGAGAGAGAGAGAGAGAGAGAGATGTAATGGACAGACTAACCATACCCCGGCCGGGATTGAACCCGCGGTCAGAGAGTCTCAAAACTCCAGCCCGTCGCGTTAGCCACTAGACCAGCTAGCCACAATAAGATTCGTCCAACTAGGTATATTTGTACACCATAGGAAGGTTAGCACAGGCACCACTGTGACCACAAATGCAAGTGCTAACCTTCCTATGGTGTAGAAATATACCTAGTTGGACGAATTTTATTGTGGCTAGCTGGTCTAGTGTCTAACGCGACGGGCTGGAGTTTTGAGACTCTCTGACCGCGGGTTCAACCGCGGCCGGGGTATGGTTTGTTTGCAATCGTGTCATTACGATTTCGTGAGTCATGGGCAGACTAAATGGAAAAAAAAATGTATAGAAAAATAAAGCGACTAACAGTTCGGTGTAAAGATTATTTTCCAAGACATACTGTATTAGTACATCATATTGCATTGTATTTACCTTTTATTACATTGTATTACCTTTGTATTACCTTTTATTACATTGTATTGTATTACATTGTATTAATGTTACAATGTATTACATTGTATTATCTTTATTACAATGTATTGCATTTTATTACATTGTATTACCTTTTCTTACATATTACCTTTCATTACATTGTATACATGTTTATCATGAATACAATACATAGTTATGCAGTGTATTTCTGACAGTGAAGTGAGAATTAAGAAAGTGTAAGATGAGAAGATGAAGATTAATGGAAAAAATTACCAAAAGGAGTTAATAAGGAAGAGGGCGAGTAGTGGAAGCAGTTATAAACAAAGGACGCAGTAGGGAATACAAGACAATAATGATATAATTCAAAATAGAATTTAAAAGGCACAGGAATGCAGTTAGAACTTAGATAAGCATCTCTACGTAGCGATTTGCACTGTGAACAAGACTGATGGTGTGGTAGCCAGGCTTAGGCTGGGTTACTAGTATTTCTGGCAGATTCGTTTACGTACAAATGATGGTTAAAGTACCTGGGAAATATGTGGTTAGGAAGCATTACCTAATAACAAGAGACCGGTGAAACGAGGTGATTTAGAGGAAAAGCTTAAATTTAAAATTGATAAATTATGATTGAACAACAAGGCACAGCTAGCATATTTGTCCATCTAGATAATTCTAGATAAATGTTCTAGATAACTGTTCTAGATAACTGTTCTAGATAACTGTTCTAGATAACTGTTCTAGATAACTGTTCTAGATAAAAACTTCTGTTCAATGTAACTATTCTATATAATAACTGTTCTTCTAGATAACTTTTATCCTTCACGACCCAGCCACACACCTTACCTTCCCACTGTGTAACTTCACGACCCAGCCACACACCTTACCTTCCTACTGTGTAACTTCACGACCCAGCCACACACCTTACCTTCCTACTGTGTAACTTCACGACCCAGCCACACACCTTACCTTCCTACTGTGTAACTTCACGACCCAGCCACACACCTTACCTTCCTACTGTGTAACTTCACGACCCAGCCACACACCTTACCTTCCTACTGTGTAACTTCACGACCCAGCCACACACCTTACCTTCCTACTGTGTAACTTCACGACCCAGCCACAAACCTTACCTTCCTACTGTGTAACTTCACGACCCAGCCACACACCTTACCTTCCTACTGTGTAACTTCACGACCCAGCCACACACCTTACCTTCCCACTGTGTAACTTCACGACCCAGCCACACACCTTACCTTCCCACTGTGTAACTTCACGACCCAGCCACACACCTTACCTTCCCACTGTGTAACTTCACGACCCAGCCACACACCTTACCTTCCCACTGTGTAACTTCACGACCCAGCCACACACCTTACCTTCCCACTGTGTAACTTCACGACCCAGCCACACACCTTACCTTCCCACTGTGTAACTTCACGACCCAGCCACACACCTTACCTTCCCACTGTGTAACTTCACGACCCAGCCACACACCTTACCTTCCCACTGTGTAACTTCACGACCCAGCCACACACCTTACCTTCCCACTGTGTAACTTCACGACCCAGCCACACACCTTACCTTCCTACTGTGTAACTTCACGACCCAGCCACACACCTTACCTTCCTACTGTGTAACTTCACGACCCAGCCACACACCTTACCTTCCTACTGTGTAACTTCACGACCCAGCCACACACCTTACCTTCCCACTGTGTAACTTCACGACCCAGCCACACACCTTACCTTCCTACTGTGTAACTTCACGACCCAGCCACACACCTTACCTTCCTACTGTGTAACTTCACGACCCAGCCACACACCTTACCTTCCTACTGTGTAACTTCACGACCCAGCCACACACCTTACCTTCCTACTGTGTAACTTCACGACCCAGCCACACACCTTACCTTCCCACTGTGTAACTTCACGACCCAGCCACACACCTTACCTTCCCACTGTGTAACTTCACGACCCAGCCACACACCTTACCTTCCTACTGTGTAACTTCACGACCCAGCCACACACCTTACCTTCCTACTGTGTAACTTCACGACCCAGCCACACACCTTACCTTCCCACTGTGTAACTTCACGACCCAGCCACACACCTTACCTTCCTACTGTGTAACTTCACGACCCAGCCACACACCTTACCTTCCCACTGTGTAACTTCACGACCCAGCCACACACCACACCTTCACGACCCAGCCACTTACCTTCCCACTGTGTAACTTCACGACCCAGCCACACACCTTACCTTCCTACTGTGTAACTTCACGACCCAGCCACACACCTTACCTTCACACCGTGTAACTATCACACAGAACTGGATAGCTGTCTTGTGTGTTTAGAAGAGCACGGTGTCACGTTCACTGCGACAGAGACCTGTTATCACTGTGACAAAGACATGTTATCACTGCGACAAAGACATGTTATCACTGCGACAGAGACCTGTTATCACTGCGACAAAGACATGTTATCACTGCGACAAAGACATGTTATCACTGCGACAGAGACCTGTTATCACTGCGACAAAGACATGTTATCACTGCGACAAAGACATGTTATCACTGCGACAGATACCTGTTATCACTGCGACAAAGACATGTTATCACTGCGACAGAGACCTGTTATCACTGCGACAAAGACATGTTATCACTGCGACAAAGACATGTTATCACTGCGACAAAGACATGTTATCACTGCGACAGAGACCTGTTATCACTGCGACAGAGACCTGTTATCACTGCGACAAAGACATGTTATCACTGCGACAGAGACCTGTTATCACTGCGACAAAGACGTGTTATCACTGCGACAAAGACATGTTATCACTGCGACAGAGACCTGTTATCACTGCGACAAAGACATGTTATCACTGCGACAAAGACATGTTATCACTGTGACAAAGACATGTTATCACTGCGACAAAGACATGTTATCACTGCGACAAATACCTGTTATCACTGCGACAAATACCTGTTATCACTGCGACAAAGACATATATCACTGCGACAAAGACATGTTATCACTGCGACAAAGACCTGTTATCACTGCGACAAAGACCTGTTATCACTGCGACAAAGACCTGTTATCACTGCGACAAAGACCTGTTATCACTGCGACAAAGACCTGTTATCACTGCGACAGATACCTGTTATCACTGCGACAGAGACCTGTTATCACTGCGACAAAGACATGTTATCACTGCGACAAAGACATGTTATCACTGCGACAAAGACATGTTATCACTGCGACAGATACCTGTTATCACTGCGACAAAGACATGTTATCACTGCGACAGATACCTGTTATCACTGCGACAAAGACATGTTATCACTGCGACAAAGACATGTTATCACTGCGACAGAGACCTGTTATCACTGCGACAGAGACCTGTTATCAATACGACAAAGACCTGTTATCAATGCGACAAAGACATGTTATCACTGCGACAAAGACATGTTATCACTGCGACAGAGACCTGTTATCACTGCGACAGAGACCTGTTATCACTGCGACAGAGACCTGTTATCAATGCGACAAAGACATGTTATCACTGCGACAGAGACCTGTTATCACTGCGACAGAGACCTGTTATCAATGCGACAAAGACCTGTTATCACTGCGACAGAGACCTGTTATCACTGCGACAGAGACCTGTTATCACTGCGACAGAGACCTGTTATCAATGCGACAAAGACCTGTTATCACTGCGACAGAGACCTGTTATCAATGCGACAAAGACATGTTATCACTGCGACAGACATGTTATCACTGCGACAAAGACCTGTTATCACTGCGACAAAGACCTGTTATCATTGCGACAAAGACCTGTTATCACTGCGACAAAGACCTGTTATCATTGCGACAAAGACCTGTTATCATTGCGACAAAGACCTGTTATCACTGCGACAGAGACTTGTTATCACTGCGACATAGATCTGTTATCACTGCGACAGAGACCTGTTATCGCTGCGATAAAGACCTGTTACCACTGCGACAAAGACCTGTTACCACTGCGACAAAGACCTGTTACCACTGCGACAGAGACTCGTTATCACTGCAGTTAGTGGTGAACATTACTGCAGAATGTTGATTACTGTGTCACTACGTAGTGGTCTTCTGGAATTTATTACTGTGTAATGTATAAGTGAAAACATGACCACTGTGACACGTCTGTTAGTCTTGTAGGGAAATACAGCTGTAGTGCACTGAATGTGGCTACAAGCTGAGTACACTCGGAGCAGTGATGTAGCACTGGTATGTCAGTGGTCACTGCTACCGTGGTTCACTGTAGTGGCACTGTAGTGGCACTCAGACCACTAAACGAGTCAGAAGTGCAGCAGTAGCAGCAACGGTGACGGCGGCAGCAGCAGCAGCGGTGACGACGGCGGCGGCAGCAGCAGCAGCAGCAGCAGCAGCAGCAGCAACAGCAGCGGTGGCGGCAGTGGCGGCGGCGGCAACAGCAGGAATAAATGAAGAAGGAAGAAGAGGAAGAATTAAGAAAACTTATTGAAGAAACAGGTGAAGAGTAAGATGCAATGTTAAACTCAAGAAAAATGAGAGGGAGAATGAAAGAGAGAGAGAGAGAGAGAGAGAGAGAGAGAGAGAGTAGATGGAGAATGGAGGCAAATGACAAAGGCGATAAATTATGGCTGTAATAAAAATTTAGTGAGCGAGAGAGAATGGTACGAAAAGAGGAAGAGGAGGAGGAAAGAGAAACGGTGATGAAAGGAGGAGGAGGAAGAGAAGAAAAATCAAAGGAGGTGGAAAATGAGGAGGAAGAACAGACGTAAGAAAGACAGCGGAAGGATGAACCAGATAACAGATGATGATAATGCAAGAGATGAGAGAGTCGGTGCCTGATAAATATAGGAATTACTAGGAGCAGTAACAGCAGTAGTACAGCATCAGCGGTACCAACAGCAGCAGTAGCAGCACCTGCAGCAGTAGTACAGCATCAGCGGTACCAACAGCAGCAGTAGCAGCACCTGCAGCAGTAGTACAGCATCAGAGACACCAGCAGCAGTAGCAGCACCTGAAGCAGTAGTACAGCATCAGAGACACCAGCAGCAGTAGCAGCACCTGAAGCAGTACAGCATCAGGGGCACCAACAGCAGCAGTAGCAGCACCTGCAGCAGTAGTACAGCATCAGACACCAACAGCAGCAGTAGTACAGCATCAGCGACACCAACAGCAGCAGCAGCAGCACCTGCAGCAGTAGTACAACATCAGAGACACCAACAGCAGCAGTAGCAGCACCTGCAGCAGTAGTACAGCATCAGCGGCACCAACAGCAGCAGCAGCACCTGCAGCAGTAGTACAGCATCAGGGGCACCAACAGCAGCAGTAGCAGCACCTGCAGCAGTAGTACAGCATCAGAGACACCAACAGCAGCAGTAAGAACATAAGAACATAAGAACGAAGGAACACTGCAGAAGGCCTACTGGCCCATGCGAGGCAGGTCCAAGTCTCCTACCGGCTTAAGCCAATGCACCCAACCTAGTCAGGTCAGGTCACATTGACTTAAGGGAGGAACACGGCAACCGACCTGGTAGCACAAGCTATCAGGTCTAACTCACACCCACCCACATCCACTCATGTATTTATCCAACCTATTTTTAAAGCTACACAACGTTCTGGCCTCTATAACTGTACTCGGGAGTTTGTTCCACTCATCCACAACTCTATTACCAAACCAGTACTTTCCTATATCCTTCCTGAATCTGAATTTTTCCAACTTAAAACCATTGCTGCGAGTCCTGTCTAGGCTAGATATTTTCAGCACACTATTTACATCCCCTTTATTTATTCCTGTCTTCCATTTATACACCTCAATCATATCCCCCCTAATTCTACGTCTTTCTAGAGAGTGCAGATTCAGGGCCCTTAGTCTATCCTCATAGGGACCCTGAATCTGCACTCTCTAGAAAGACGTAGAATTAGGGGGGATATGATTGAGGTGTATAAATGGAAGACAGGAATAAATAAAGGGGATGTAAATAGTGTGCTGAAAATATCTAGCCTAGACAGGACTCGCAGCAATGGTTTTAAGTTGGAAAAATTCAGATTCAGGAAGGATATAGGAAAGTACTGGTTTGGTAATAGAGTTGTGGATGAGTGGAACAAACTCCCAAGTACCGTTATAGAGGCCAGAACGTTGTGTAGCTTTAAAAATAGGTAGCAGCACCTGCAGCAGTACAGCATCAAGGGCACCAACAGCAGCTGTAGCAGCACCTGCAGCAGTAGTACAGCATCAGCGGCACCAACAGCAGCAGCAGCACCTGCAGCAGTAGTACAGCATCAGGGGCACCAACAGCAGCAGTAGCAGCACCTGCAGCAGTACAGCATCAAGGGCACCAACAGCAGCTGTAGCAGCACCTGCAGCAGTAGTACAGCATCAGGGGGCACCAGTAGCAGCACCAGGAACAACAGCAGCAGCAATAGGAGCAGCAACAGTAGCAGCAACAATAGCAGTAACAACAGAGGCAGTAACAACAGTTTCATTAAGAACAGTAACAGCAGGAGCAGTAACAATAGTAACAGCAGAAACAGTAACAGTAGCAGTAGCAACAACAGCAGTAATAATAGTAAAAGTAGCAGTAACAACAGTAGGAGCAACAATAGCAGCAGTAACAACAGTAACAGCAGCAGCAACAGTAGCAACAGCAACACGTAAATGACAATTAACTTGAATCACACTGAAGAAGGAAGGAAAAAAATAAGAGATTTGATAATTCAAGAGCAAGAGGGAACTGGTAACAAATGGTAAGTGAAGAAGAGAAGAAGAAACAGATAATGGAGAAGGATGATAAAAGTCAGTGTACGAAGAAAAGTAGAAAATAAGGATAATGAGCGAAATGTCTGAGTTGCTGAAAGATACTGTGGCGAGGCATCGTTGGGGGAGATTGTGGAGACATGGTGTGGGGAGGGCGAAGATTGTGGAGATATGGTGTGGGGAGGGCGAAGATTGTGGAGACATGGTGTGGGAGGGTGAAGATTGTGGAGACATGGTGTGGGGAGGGCGAAGATTGTGGAGATATGGTGTGGGGAGGGCGAAGATTGTGGAGATATGGTGTGGGGAGGGCGAAGATTGTGGAGACATGGTGTGGGGAGGGCGAAGATTGTGGAGATATGGTGTGGGGAGGGCGAAGATTGTGGAGACATGGTGTGGGGAGGGCGAAGATTGTGGAGATAAGGTGTGGGGAGGGCGAAGATTGTGGAGACATGGTGTGGGAGGGTGAAGATTGTGGAGACATGGTGTGGGGAGGGCGAAGATTGTGGAGATATGGTGTGGGGAGGGCGAAGATTGTGGAGATATGGTGTGGGGAGGGCGAAGATTGTGGAGACATGGTGTGGGAGGGTGAAGATTGTGGAGACATGGTGTGGGGAGGGCGAAGATTGTGGAGATATGGTGTGGGGAGGGCGAAGATTGTGGAGATATGGTGTGGGGAGGGCGAAGATTGTGGAGACATGGTGTGGGGAGGGCGAAGATTGTGGAGATATGGTGTGGGGAGGGCGAAGATTGTGGAGACATGGTGTGGGGAGGGCGAAGATTGTGGAGATATGGTGTGGGGAGGGCGAAGATTGTGGAGACATGGTGTGGGAGGGTGAAGATTGTGGAGACATGGTGTGGGGAGGGCGAAGATTGTGGAGATATGGTGTGGGGAGGGCGAAGATTGTGGAGATATGGTGTGGGGAGGGCGAAGATTGTGGAGACATGGTGTGGGGAGGGCGAAGATTGTGGAGATATGGTGTGGGGTGGGCGAAGATTGTGGAGACATGGTGTGGGAGGGTGAAGATTGTGGAGACATGGTGTGGGAGGGTGAAGATTGTGGAGATATGGTGTGGGAGGGTGAAGATTGTGGAGACATGGTGTGGGGAGGGCGAAGATTGTGGAGACATGGTGTGGGAGGGTGAAGATTGTGGAGACATGGTGTGGGAGGGTGAAGATTGTGGAGACATGGTGTGGGGAGGGCGAAGATTGTGGAGACATGGTGTGGGAGGGTGAAGATTGTGGAGACATGGTGTGGGAGGGTGAAGATTGTGGAGATATGGTGTGGGGAGGGCGAAGATTGTGGAGACATGGTGTGGGAGGGTGAAGATTGGGGAGACATGGTGTGGGGAGGGTGAAGATTGTGGAGATATGGTGTGGGGAGGGCGAAGATTGTGGAGACATGGTGTGGGAGGGTGAAGATTGTGGAGACATGGTGTGGGAGGGTGAAGATTGTGGAGATATGGTGTGGGAGAGTGAAGATTGTGGAGACATGGTGTGGGGAGGGCGAAGATTGTGGAGACATGGTGTGGGGAGGGTGAAGATTGTGGAGACATGGTGTGGGAGGGTGAAGATTGTGGAGACATGGTGTGGGAAGGGTGAAGATTGTGGAGACATGGTGTGGGTAGGGTGAAGATTGTGGAGACATGGTGTGGGGAGGGTGAAGATTTGAGAGATATGGCGTTGGGAGGGTGAAGATTTGGGAGACATGGTGTGGGGAGGGTGAAGATTGTGGAGACATGGTGTGGGGAGGATGAAGATGGTGGAGACATGGTGTGGGGAGGGTGAAGATTGTGGAGACATGGTGTGGGGAGGGTGAAGATTGTGGAGACATGGTGTGGGGAGGGTGAAGATTGTGGAGACATGGTGTGGGGAGGGTGAAGATTGTGGAGACATGGTGTGGGGAGGGTGAAGATTGTGGAGACATGGTGTGGGGAGGGTGAAGATTGTGGAGACATGGTGTGGGGAGGGCGAAGATTGTGGAGACATGGTGTGGGAAGGGTGAAGATTGTGGAGACATGGTGTGGGAGGGTGAAGATTGTGGAGACATGGTGTGGGAGGGTGAAGATTGTGGAGACATGGTGTGGTAGGGTGAAGATTGTGGAGACATGGTGTGGGAGGGTGAAGATTGTGGAGACATGGTGTGGGGAGGGCGAAGATTGTGGGGAGGGTGAAGATTGTGGAGACATGGTGTGGGGAGGGCGAAGATTGTGGAGACATGGAGTGGGAGGGTGAAGATTGTGGAGACATGGTGTGGGGAGGGCGAAGATTGTGGAGACATGGAGTGGGAGGGTGAAGATTGTGGAGACATGGTGTGGGGAGGGTGAAGATTGTGGAGAGATGGGGTGGGAGGGTGAAGATTGTGGAGATATGGTGTGGGGAGGGCGAAGATTGTGGAGACATGGTGTGGGAGGGTGAAGGTTGTGGAGACATGGTGTGGGAGGGTGAAGATTGTGGAGACATGGTGTGGGAGAGTGAAGATTGTGGAGACATGGTGTGGGGAGGGCGAAGATTGTGGAGACATGGTGTGTGGAGGGTGAAGATTGTGGAGACATGGTGTGGGAGGGTGAAGATTGTGGAGACATGGTGTGGGAAGGGTGAAGATTGTGGAGACATGGTGTGGGAAGGGTGAAGATTGTGGAGACATGGTGTGGGGAGGGTGAAGATTGGGGAGACATGGTGTGGGGAGGGTGAAGATTGGGGAGACATGGTGTGGGGAGGGTGAAGATTGTGGAGACATGGTGTGGGGAGGGTGAAGATTGTGGAGACATGGTGTGGGAAGGGTGAAGATTGTGGAGACATGGTGTGGGAGGGTGAAGATTGTGGAGACATGGTGTGGGAGGGTGAAGATTGTGGAGACATGGTGTGGGGAGGGTGAAGATTGTGGAGACATGGTGTGGGGAGGGTGAAGATTGTGGAGACATGGTGTGGGGAGGGTGAAGATTGTGGAGACATGGTGTGGGAGGGTGAAGATTGTGGACACATGGTGTGGAAGAGTGAAGATTGTGGAGACATGTTGTGGGAGGGTGAAGATTGTGGAGACATGGTGTGGGGAGGGTGAAGATTGTGGAGACATGGTGTGGGGAGGGTGAAGATTGTGGAGACATGGTGTGGGAAGGGTGAAGATTGTGGAGACATGGTGTGGGAAGGGTGAAGATTGTGGAGACATGGTGTGGGAGGGTGAAGATTGTGGAGGCATGGGGTGGGGAGGGTGAAGATTGTGGAGACATGGTGTGGGAAGGGTGAAGATTGTGGAGACATGGTGTGGGAAGGGTGAAGATTGGGGAGACATGGTGTGGGGAGGGTGAAGATTGTGGAGACATGGTGTGGGGAGGGTGAAGATTGTGGAGACATGGTGTGGGAAGGGTGAAGATTGTGGAGACATGGTGTGGGAAGGGTGAAGATTGTGGAGACATGGTGTGGGAGGGTGAAGATTGTGGAGACATGGGGTAGGGAGGGTGAAGATTGTGGAGACATGGTGTGGGAAGGGTGAAGATTGGGGACATATGGTGTGGGGAGGGTGAAGATTGTGGAGACATGGTGTGGGAAGGGTGAAGTTTGTGGAGATATGGTGTGGGGAGGGTGAAGATTGTGGAGACATGGTGTGAGAGGGTGAAGATTGTGGAGACATGGTGTGGGAGGGTGAAGATTGTGGAGACATGGTGTGGGAGGTTACCTGGAGGTTATTCCGGGGATCAACGCCCCCGCGGCCCGGTCCATGACCAGGCCTCCCGATGGATCAGGGCCTGATCAACTAGGCTGTTACTGCTGGCCGCACGCAGTCCAACGTACGAGCCACAGCCCGGCTGATCCGGTACTGACTTTAGGTATCTGTCCAGCTCTCTCTTGAAGGCAACCAGGGGTTTATTGGCAATTCCCGTAATGCTTGATGGGAGGCTGTTGAACAGTTTTGGGCCCCGGACACTTATGGTGTTTTCTCTTAGTGTACCAATGGCGCCCCTACTTTTTATTGGGGGCATTTTGCATCGCCTGCCCAGTCTTTTACTTTCGTAGGGAGTGATTTCTGTGTGCAGATTTGGGACCATTCCTTCCAAGATTTTCCAAGTGTAGATTATGATATATCTCTCCCTCCTGCGTTCCAACGAGTACAAGTCAAGTGCTTCCAAGCGTTCTCAGTAGTTAAGGTGCTTGACAGAACTTATACGTGCAGTAAAGGATCTCTGTACACTCTCTAGATCTGCGATTTCACCTGCTTTGAATGGAGATGTTAATGTACAGCAGTATTCTAGCCTAGAGAGAACAAGTGATTTGAAAAGGATCATCATGGGCTTGGCATCTCTCGTTTTGAAAGTTCTCATTATCCATCCTATCATTTTCTTTGCACGTGCGATCGTGGCACTGTTGTGATCCTTGAAAGTGAGATCCTCAGACATTACTACTCCCAGGTCCCTTACATTAAGGAATAAGATGGGGGCGAGTACTGTGCCTTGTGGAACAGAGCTCTTCACTATGGCAACCTCCGATTTAACTCTGTGAAGATTGTGGAGACATGGTGTGGGGAGGGTGAAGATTATGGAGACATGGTGTGGGAGGGTGAAGATTGTGGAGACATGGTGTGGGAAGGGTGAAGATTGTGGAGACATGGTGTGGGAAGGGTGAAGATTGTGGAGACATGGTGTGGGGAGGGTGAAGATTGGGGAGACATGGTGTGGGGAGGGTGAAGATTGTGGAGACATGGTGTGGGAAGGGTGAAGGTTGTGGAGACATGGTGTGGGAAGGGTGAAGATCGGGGAGACATGGTGTGGGGAGGGTGAAGATTGTGGAGACATGATGTGGGGAGGGTGAAGATTGTGAAGACATGGTGTGGGGAGGGTGAAGATTGTGGAGACATGGTGTGGGGAGGGTGAAGATTGTGGAGACATGGTGTGGGGAGGGTGATGATTGTGGAGACATGGTGTGGGGAGGGTGAAGATTGTGGAGACATGGTGTGAGGAGGGTGAAGATTGTGGAGACATGGTGTGAGGAGGGTGAAGATTGTGGAGACATGGTGTGGGAGAGTGAAGATTGTGGAGACATGGTGTGGGGAGGGTGAAGATTGTGGAGACATGGTGTGGGGAGGGTGAAGATTGTGGAGACATGGTGTGGGGAGGGTGAAGATTGTGGAGACATGGTGTGGAAAGGGTGAAGATTGTGGAGACATGGTGTGGGGAGGGTGAAGATTGTGGAGACATGGTGTGTGGAGGGTGAATATTGTGGAGACATGGTGTGGGGAGGGTGAAGATTGTATAGACATGGTGTGCCGCCTCCTTGTTGCCTCCTCCTTGCTGCCTCCTCCTTGCTGCCTCCTCCTTGCTGCCCTCTTCCTTGCTGCCCTCTTCCTTGCTGCCCTCTTCCTTGCTGCCTCATTCCTGCTGTCTTCTCCTTGCTGACTCCTTGCTGCCTCCTCCTTGCTGCCTCCTCCTTGCTGCCTCCTCCTTGCTGCCTCCTCCTTGCTGCCGCCTCCTTGCTGCCTCCTCCTTGCTGCCTCCTCCTTGCTGCCTCCTTCTTGCTGCCTCTTCCTTGCTGCCGCCTCCTTGCTGCCTCCTCCTTGCTGCCTCCTCCTTGCTGCCTCCTCCTTGCTGCCGCCTCCTTGCTGCCTCCTCCTTGCTGCCTGCTGCTGCCTCCTCCTTGCTGCCTCCTTGCTGCCGCCTCCTTCCTGCCTCCTCCTTGCTGCCTCCTCCTTGCTGCCTCCTCCTTGCTGCCTCCTCCTTGCTGCCGCCTCCTTGCTGCCTCCTCCTTGCTGCCTCCTCCTTGCTGCCTCCTCCTTGCTGCCTCCTCCTTGCTGCCTCCTCCTTGCTGCCTCCTCCTTGCTGCCTCCTCCTTGCTGCCTCCTCCTTGCTGCCTCCTCCTTGCTGCCTCCTTCTTGCTGCCTCCTCCTTGGTGCCTCCTCCTTGCTGCCTCCTCCTTGCTGCCTCCTCCTTGCTGCCTCCTCCTTGCTGCCTCCTTCTTGCTGCCTCCTCCTTGCTGCCTCCTCCTTGCTGCCTCCTTCTTGCTGCCTCTTCCTTGCTGCCTCCTTCTTGCTGCCTCCTCCTTGCTGCCTCCTTCTTGCTGCCTCCTTCTTGCTGCCTCGTTCTTGCTGCCTCCTTCTTCCTGTCTCCTCTTTGCTGCCTCCTCCTTGCTGCCTCCTCATTGCTGCCTCCTCCTTTCTGCCTCCTCCTTGCTGCCTCCTCCTTGTTGCCTCCTCCTTGCTGCCTCCTCCTTGCTGCCTCCTTCCTGCTGTCTTCTCCTTGCTGCCTCCTTGCTGCCTCATCCTTGCTGCCTCCTCCTTGCTGCCTCCTCCTTACTGCCTCCTCCTTGCTGCCGCCTCCTTGTTGCCTCCTCCTTGCTGCCTCCTCCTTGCTGCCTCCTCCTTGCTGCCCTCTTCCTTGCTGCCCTCTTCCTTGCTGCCCTCTTCCTTGCTGCCTCCTTCCTGCTGTCTTCTCCTTGCTGCCTCCTTGCTGCCTCCTCCTTGCTGCCCTCTTCCTTGCTGCCCTCTTCCTTGCTGCCTCTTCCTTGCTGCCGCCTCCTTGCTGCCTCCTCCTTGCTGCCTCCTCCTTGCTGCCTCCTCCTTGCTGCCTCCTCCTTGCTGCCGCCTCCTTGCTGCCGCCTTCTTGCTGCCGCCTCCTTGTTGCCTCCTCCTTGCTGCCTCCTCCTTGCTGCCTCCTCCTTGTTGCCTCCTCCTTGCTGCCTCCTCCTTGCTGCCTCCTCCTTGCTGCCTCCTCCTTGCTGCCGCCTCCTTCCTGCCTCCTCCTTGCTGCCTCCTCCTTGCTGCCTCCTCCTTGCTGCCGCCTCCTTGCTGCCGCCTCCTTCCTGCCTCCTCCTTGCTGCCTCCTCCTTGCTGCCTCCTCCTTGCTGCCGCCTCCTTGCTGCCGCCTCCTTGCTGCCTCCTCCTTGCTGCCTCCTCCTTGCTGCCTCCTCCTTGCTGCCTCCTTCTTGCTGCCCCCTCCTTGCTGCCTCCTCCTTGCTGCCTCCTCCTTGCTGCCTCCTCCTTGCTGCCCCCTCCTTGCTGCCTCCTCCTTGCTGCCGCCTCCTTGCTGCTTCCTCCTTGCTGCCTCCTCCTTGCTGCCTCCTCCTTGCTGCCTCCTCCTTGCTGCCTCCTCCTTGTTGCCTCCTCCTTGCTGCCGCCTCCTTGCTGCTGCCTCCTTGCTGCCTCCTCCTTGCTGCCTCCTCCTTGCTGCCTCCTTGCTGCCTCATCCTTGCTGCTTCCTACCTGCAGCCTCCTTGATGCCGCCACCTAGCTGCCTCCTCCTTGCTGCCTCCTCCTTGCTGCCTCCTCCTTGCTGCCTCTTCCTTACTGCCTCCATGCTGCCTCCTCCTTGCTGCCTCCTCCTTGCTGCCGCCTCCTTGCTGCCTCCTCCTTGCTGCCTCCTCCTTGCTGCCTCCTCCTTGCTGCATCCTTGCTGCCTCCTCCTTGCTGCTTCCTTGCTGCCGCCTCCTTGCTGCCGCCTCCTTGCTGCTGCCTCCTTGCTGCCTCCTCCTTGCTGCCTCCTCCTTGCTGCCTCCTTCTTGCTGCCTCTTCCTTGCTGCCTCCTTCTTGCTGCCTCCTCCTTGCTGCCTCCTTCTTGCTGCCTCCTTCTTGCTGCCTCCTTCTTGCTGCCTCCTCCTTCCTGTCTCCTCTTTGCTGCCTCCTTCTTGCTGCCTCCTCCTTCCTGTCTCCTCTTTGCTGCCTCCTCCTTGCTGCCTCCTCCTTGCTGCTTCCTCCTTGCTGCCTCCTCCTTGCTGCCCTTTCCTTGCTGCCTCGTCCTTGCTGCCTCCTTCTTGCTGCCTCCTTCTTGCTGCCTCCTTCTTGCTGCCTCCTCCTTGCTGCCTCCTCCTTGCTGCCTCCTCCTTGCTGCCTCCTCCTTGCTGCCTCCTCCTTGCTGCCTCCTTCTTGCTGCCTCCTCCTTGCTGCCTCCTCCTTGCTGCCTCCTTCTTGCTGCCTCTTCCTTGCTGCCTCCTTCTTGCTGCCTCCTCCTTGCTGCCTCCTTCTTGCTGCCTCCTTCTTGCTGCCTCCTTCTTGCTGCCTCCTCCTTCCTGCCTCCTCTTTGCTGCCTCCTCCTTGCTGCCTCCTCCTTGCTGCCTCCTCCTTGCTGCCTCCTCCTTGCTGCCTCCTCCTTGTTGCCTCCTCCTTGCTGCCTCCTCCTTGCTGCCTCCTTCTTGCTGCCTCCTCCTTGCTGCCTCCTTCTTGCTGCCTCCTTCTTGCTGCCTCTTCCTTGCTGCCGCCTCCTTGCTGCCTCCTCCTTGCTGCCTCCTCCTTGCTGCCTCCTCCTTGCTGCCCCCTCCTTGCTGCCGCCTCCTTGCTGCCTCCTCCTTGCTGCCTCCTCCTTGCTGCCTCCTCCTTGCTGCCTCCTCCTTGCTGCCTCCTCCTTGCTGCCTCCTCCTTGCTGCCTCCTCCTTGCTGCCCCCTCCTTGCTGCCTCCTCCTTGCTGCCTCCTCCTTGCTGCCTCCTCCTTGCTGCCTCCTCCTTGCTGCCTCCTCCTTGCTGCCTCCTCCTTGCTGCCTCCTCCTTGCTGCCTCCCTCCTCCTTGCTGCCTCCTCCTTGCTGCCTCCTTCTTGCTGCCCCCTCCTTGCTGCCTCCTCCTTACTGCCCCCTTCTTGCTGCCTCCTCCTTGCTGCCTCCTCCTTGCTGCCTCCTCCTTGCTGCCTCCTCCTTGCTGCCTCCTCCTTGCTGCCTCCTCCTTGCTGCCTCCTCCTTGCTGCCTCCTCCTTGCTGCCTCCTCCTTGCTGCCTCCTCCTTGCTGCCTCCTCCTTGCTGCCTCCTCCTTGCTGCCTCCTCCTTGCTGCCTCCTCCTTGCTGCCTCCTTCTTGCTGCCTCCTCCTTGCTGCCTCCTCCTTGCTGCCTCCTCCTTGCTGCCTCCTCCTTGCTGCCTCCTCCTTGCTGCCTCCTCCTTGCTGCCTCCTCCTTGCTGCCTCCTTCTTGCTGCCTCCTCCTTGCTGCCTCCTTCTTGCTGCCTCTTCCTTGCTGCCTCCTTGCTGCCTCCTCCTTGCTGCCTCCTCCTTGCTGCCTCCTCCTTGCTGCCTCCTCCTTGCTGCCTCCTCCTTGCTGCCTCCTTCTTGCTGCCTCCTCCTTGCTGCCTCCTCCTTGCTGCCTCCTCCTTGCTGCCTCCTCCTTGCTGCCTCCTCCTTGCTGCCTCCTCCTTGCTGCCTCCTCCTTGCTGCCTCCTTCTTGCTGCCTCCTCCTTGCTGCCTCCTCCTTGCTGCCTCCTCCTTGCTGCCTCCTTCTTGCTGCCTCCTCCTTGCTGCCTCCTCCTTGCTGCCTCCTCCTTGCTGCCTCCTCCTTGCTGCCTCCTCCTTGCTGCCTCCTCCTTGCTGCCTCCTCCTTGCTGCCTCCTCCCTGTTGCCTCCAATTATTAATTATATTAGTGTGAAGCACTAAACCAGTTATTATTATTATTATTATTATTATTATTATTATTATTATTATTATTATTATTATTACCTTAGCGTAAAAGCACTGAAACCGTAGAGGTTATACAGCGCCTTAGAAAATGAAGGTTATCAGGTTTGATGCGAGGCAAGGGAGGGTAGCTCCAGTTCTTGTAATCAAGAGCCTTTCACCGGCATCAAGGCGGATCCTTAAAGAGAGAGAGAGAGAGGATTACGTGACTATGGAAGGAAAAAATGGGAGAGCTTGACGAATGGAGGTAGAGAAAGAGAAAAAGAGAGAGAGTTAGGCAAGGGTAGGGAAGGGAGAAGATAAATGTGAAAGGTATAACATGGGAGAGAATAAATAAATAAGAAATGAAAAGATGGAAGTAGAGAAGAGTTAAATAAAAGAGTGACATAGAGAGGGGGAAGAGAAATGTATTGAAGAGGGGGTGGAGGATGGAGGAGAGAGAGAGAGAGAGAGAGAGAGAGAGAGAGAGAGAGAGAGAGGGAAAGAGACGGAGGGAGGGAGGGAGGGGAAGGAAGGAAGCAAGGAATTTAACATTTTCTACCACCACCACCATCACAACTACTAGCTACCACTACCACTACCATCATTAACCACTACCACCAACATTATATACACTGCTTCAACAACTACTACAGTTACCACCACCACTCCTCATACTACACTACTAACCCCACTAATATTGCACGTACTGCTACTACCACAACTACCACAACTACCACAACTACCACAACTACCACAACTACCACCACTTAATGAACTAGTCAGTGTGAAGATCACTCATTTTCTCATACTGTGATGTACTTCAGGGAGAACTAATATATATTTCATTATAAACTTTGGGAGATTTACATAGTCCCTCTACCCTCCAGTCACAGACATACTGAACTATGAAAATATTGGAAAAAGTGACACTGTACCAGCAGAAAAAGAGGAATCACAATGACCGTCATTCACGCAATCACTGCCTTGCCAGAAGCGTTGTAACAGCACAATTTAGATGACCCTCTGACATGCAACATCCTCACCCCCTTCCTTCAGTGTACAGGGAAGTGTAGTGCCGGCACTGTAAGGGAAGGGTGAGGATGGTTGCAGTTCAGGGGACCATCCGAACTGTGATCTCATACTTATGGCCAGACAGTGGTCGAATGAATAACGATGAAAGTGTTTCCTGTTTTTGTGGGTGTCTCACCCTACTTCAGTGGGGAACGGCCAACATGTCACCAAAACAAAAGTCATTGTTGCCATTGTGCTGAACTAAAATAGCTCTTCTGAAAATACACTTTTAGCTATTTTAAACACACTAAAAATATTCATACGCATTCAACACCCAAACGTAAATTATTGCGAGGTTCAGTGTTTCTGAAAGCCGAGAATTCCTCGGCCATGTTGCATGGCAACTCTCTTAAAACACTTTCACTAGAAAGCTTTCTCTTGCCGAATAACTTATCTTGGGTAACACTCTTAGTGTAATTCTTAAATGTCTTTAATTTAAAGCTGACGTTTGTTCTTAAGGGAAAAAACTTTTCTTGGACATTTTTCTTAGTAGAGCTAATTCCTTAGTGGTAATAATATTCCTGGATCTCTTACCTGTACACGGATAAGTCGTACATACGACAGAGAAGGTTGTGACGACGTTTCGGTCCGATTTGAAACCATTTACAAGTCACAGTGTGACTTGTAATGGTCCGGGTTATTTGTGTATTGTTCCAGTCACAGTATTGTGCCTTTTTGTTCCTCTCTTATATGTACAACGGCAGCCAACCTTCACTTGTTTGGTAATTAGGAAACAGTATTGTACAGCATATTACCCGTACAGTGTTCATGCCTTGATCTTTGTGTACATCTGTCAGTCGCAGTTGCACAAGACAAGTTAGGCTGAGTTCTCTATACACTTCGTATAGATTTAAGTCCAGCACCTGGGTATCTTCTGAAGACGTTTCGCCCACCACTGGCTCTATCACTTTAACACAGAGGTTATTTGAAGTTGTTGGAAACACTGGGGATGTCTCCTTACACCTGCTGCCCCTGTTCACCTAGCAGTAAGTAGGTACCTGGGTGTTAGTTGACTGGTGTGGCTGGCATCCTGGGAGATAAGACTGAAGGCCCTCAATGGAAATAAGACACAGTCCTCGATGACGCACTTTCTTAAGTCCTCCTGAGTACCCAACCCTCCCTACACCCGGTTAAAAATCCAAACAAATCTTACCTTAAAAGCATTTGGATCTTCCTTAACTTATCGGTATTGTATACCTTTAAAATGGTGAAGTACAATTGTGAAATACAGAGTCAGTGCGAAATATAGGGATAAACTACAGGAAATATTATGTCAGAATATAGTCTTACTCCTCAGTAATATTCCTTAGACCACTAAACCTTTTTCCGTCATATATAAACCGATAATATTCCAATATTTTCAGTATTGAATATTGTTTAATATTCCTACAATATACAGTATGTCAATATTACACAATATGGACTGTATGGTATTTATTGAGGCGACGTTTCGCCCCCCAAAGACTCTGTGAGTCCATTCATACACATATACTAAATATATATTCATATACAGAAGAGCGGGTTTATATTATTTAGAAATACAATAGTCGGAAGAGGGTAACATTTCGAACAAGAAAATAAGGAAAATGTTAATGAAAAATGGTGGAAAGCAGGAGAAATATACAATGAATATTTGAGAAAAAGATTTAACAGAGGGAGAAAGTTGTGTGATAAGAGAGAGCGAGAGTGAGCGAGAGAGAGCGAGAGTGAGCGAGAGAGAGAGAGAGAGAGAGAGAGAGAGAGAGAGAGAGAGAGAGAGAGAGAGAGAGAGAGAGAGAGAGAAATTCTGGATGATAGAGAAAGAGTTGAAAGATAGCATGAAAGGATGCATGATAATAATAATAATAATAATAATAATAATAATAATAATAATAATAATAATAATAATTATTATTATTATTATTTCTACAGGTACATGTAGTATATTCAGAGCATCTCGGGCAAATTAGGTCAATTTTGTCCCCAGAATGCGACCCACACCAGTCGACTAACACCCAGGTACCTATTTCACTGATAGGTAAACAGGGACAGCAGGGGTCTCAAGGAAATACGTCCTAATGTTACCACCCGTACCGGGGATCGAACCACGGGCCTCAAAGTGTGAGTTAAGTGCGCTAGCAATCGAGCTACAGAACACACAATGGCAGAGAAAATTGTAGGATGGCAAAGAGAAAACTGTAGACTGGCAGACAGTAAGACACAGAATGGCAGAGAGAGAGTTGCAGGATGGCAGAAGGAAAGCTGCTGGGAAAATCAGATAAACAAGGGTGGAACAGCCAAGTGCTGATAAGTGAAAGTGGGAATCTTCCTGAAATAAAAGGAAACTGGAGAAAGGAAGGCACAGCGAGGGATGGATGAGAACAGGAAGGGACAGAAACCGGAAAATGCGAACAATAAAAGAAAGATACGGAGATAAGCAGATAAATGCAGAGAGACGGGGGGAGGGGAAAGAGGGAGAGAGAGAATGGAACAAAATAATTGAAGAGACAGTCAAGCTGGACAGGAAGGCAGCCAGGTTGGACAGGGAGGCAGCCAGGTTGGACAGGGAGGCAGCCAGGTTGGACAGGGAGGCAGCCAGGTTGGACAGGGAGGCAGCCAGGTTGGACAGGGAGGCAGCCAGGTTGGACAGGGAGGCAGCCAGGTTGGACAGGAAGGCAGCCAGGTTGGACAGGGAGGCAGCCAGGTTGGACAGGAAGGCAGCCAGGTTGGACAGGAAGGCAGCCAGGTTGGACAGGGAGGCAGCCAGGTTGGACAGGAAGGCAGCCAGGTTGGACAGGGAGGCAGCCAGGTTGGACAGGGAGGCAGCCAGGTTGGACAGGGAGGCAGCCAGGTTGGACAGGGAGGTAGCCAGGTTGGACAGGGAGGCAGCCAGGTTGGACAGGGAGGCAGCCAGGTTGGACAGGGAGGTAGCCAGGTTGGACAGGGAGGCAGCCAGGTTGGACAGGGAGGCAGCCAGGTTGGACAGGGAGGCAGCCAGGTTGGACAGGGAGGCAGACAGGTTGGACAGGAAGGCAGCCAGGTTGGACAGGAAGGCAGCCAGGTTGGACAGGAAGGCAGCCAGGTTGGACAGGGAGGCAGCCAGGTTGGACAGGGAGGCAGCCAGGTTGGATAGGGAGGTTGGACAGGGAGGCAGCCAGGTTGGACAGGGAGGCAGCCAGGTTGGACAGGGATGCAGCCAGGTTGGACAGGGAGGCAGCCAGGTTGGACAGGGAGGCAGCCAGGTTGACAGGGAGGTAGCCAGGTTGGACAGGGAGGCAGCCAGGTTGGACAGGGAGGCAGCCAGGTTGGACAGGGAGGCAGCCAGGTTGGACAGGGAGGCAGCCAGGTTGGACAGGGAGGCAGCCAGGTTGGACAGGGAGGCAGCCAGGTTGGACAGGGAGGCAGCCAGGTTGGACAGGAAGGCAGCCAGGTTGGACAGGAAGGCAGCCAGGTTGGACAGGGAGGCAGCCAGGTTGGACAGGAAGGCAGCCAGGTTGGACAGGAAGGCAGCCAGGTTGGACAGGAAGGCAGCCAGGTTGGACAGGAAGGCCGCCAGGTTGGACAGGAAGGCCACCAGGTTGGACAGGAAGGCAGCCAGGTTGGACAGGGAGGCAGCCAGGTTGGACAGGGAGGCAGCCAGGTTGGACAGGGAGGCAGCCAGGTTGGACAGGGAGGTAGCCAGGTTGGACAGGGAGGCAGCCAGGTTGGACAGGAAGGCGGCCAGGCTGGCCAGGTAGGCGGCCAGGCTGGCCAGGTAGGCGGCCAGGCTGGCCAGGTAGGCGGCCAGGCTGGCCAGGTAGGCGGCCAGGCTGGCCAGGTAGGCGGGCAGGGGTGTTGGTGGTAACACTGTATATGTGGACGTAATATCAACTGTATACATAGTTATGTTTGGTGGAGGTCGAATCGCAGCTCCTGGCCCGGCCTCGTGACCTACATTCATCCAACTTGTTTCCTAACCGTTGTGCTCCCGAAATGCTGTGCATCCTATAGGCTTAGACATTACTGCACAGTTTACACACTAATTAAAAAAAAATATTGAATTTCAATTCTCTTGGAACAGAAACTGGAATTTGACTTCATGTCTTTAGTTCGTTCCACCTGTTCTCTACGACCCTTGTTTAAAAAATAGCTACAACAGCAGTCTGTTGGTAATCTACTTTCTACGATAGATATATTGTGGGAACGACATATAGTTATTATTGCCCTGTCGTTTTCCACCATAGGGTTTTGTGTGTGTTGTGAACTCTGTCGTCCTGAGCAGGAGACTTCGGTAAGGAGATGAAGTTATCGTCATTCATCCCGCTGTCAGCGTAGTCAGTCTGAAGTCTGACGTGGGACAAATTACGCAAGGAATTCCTGGAAAAATAATACACATTTGCAGTTTAATGCGATTTTTTTATTAACTTCGTTTCGCCCACTGTGTGGGCGACACGAAGTTAATAACTGCGTATGTGTCTATTTTTCCGTCGTGTCGGTATTTTATGCCATTTATCTCCAGAAATAATTCCTGTGGCTGTTTCTCCTATGAGCAAAACACTGAAGAATCCACCGGACTGGATGGCGAAACGTTTCCGGGATATAAATATCAAAATGTAGTACAAGTGTCCCAAACTTGAACTCTGAAATCATTCCATACATCAAGAGACCTGGCAGACAGTGTAAATTACCTCCCCTTAAAAGCAGGGGAGCGACTAGTGTCGGAGGTCCCCGACTCTTCAACGCCCTCCTCCTGCGCACAAGGAGAATTACCAACGAACCTCTGGTTGTCGCCAAGAGGGAACTGGACAGGTTCCTCAAGTCAGTTTCTGGCCATCTAGGCTGTGGTTCCTACACTGGATTGCATGCGACCGACGGTAACAGCCTGGTTGATCAGGTCTTAATCCACTAGACCTGGTCTGGGACCACTCACAGGGGCGCTGACTACCCGGAAGTATACTTCATGTATACATGGCTATCTTGACTATTTTCTCTGCCTCCGCTACTATTTTAGCTCAAGGAGTCATTTTAGCTCAGGGAGTCATTTTAGCTCAGGGAGTCATTTTAGCTCAGGGAGTCATTTTAGCTTAGGGAGTCATTTTAGCTTAGGGAGTCATTTTAGCTCAGGGAGTCATTTTAGCTCAGGGAGTCATTTTAGCTTAGGGAGTCATTTTAGCTTAGGGAGTCATTTTAGCTCAGGGAGTCATTTTAGCTCAGGGAGTCATTTTAGCTTAGGGAGTCATTTTAGCTTAGGGAGTCATTTTAGCTCAGGGAGTCATTTCAGCTCAGGGAGTCATTTTAGCTCAGGGAGTCATTTTAGCTCAGGGAGTCATTTTAGCTTAGGGAGTCATTTTAGCTCAGGGAGCCATTTTAGCTTAGGGAGTCATTTTAGCTCAGGGAGTCATTTTAGCTCAGGGAGTCATTTTAGCTCAGGGAGTCATTTTAGCTTAGGGAGTCATTTTAGCTCAGGGAGTCATTTTAGCTTAGGGAGTCATTTTAGCTCAGGGAGTCATTTTAGCTCAGGTAAGTAATTTTAGCTCAGGGAGTCATTTTAGCTTAGGGAGTCATTTTAGCTTAGGGAGTCATTTTAGCTCAGGGAGTCATTTTAGCTTAGGGAGTCATTTTAGCTCAGGGAGTCATTTTAGCTCAGGGAGTCATTTTAGCTCAGGGAGTCATTTTAGCTCAGGGAGTCATTTTAGCTTAGGGAGTCATTTTAGCTTAGGGAGTCATTTTAGCTCAGGGAGTCATTTTAGCTCAGGTAAGTAATTTTAGCTCAGGGAGTCATTTTAGCTTAGGGAGTCATTTTAGCTCAGGGAGTCATTTTAGCTTAGGGAGTCATTTTAGCTCAGGGAGTCATTTTAGCTCAGGTAAGTAATTTTAGCTCAGGGAGTCATTTTAGCTTAGGGAGTCATTTTAGCTCAGGGAGTCATTTTAGCTCAGGTAAGTAATTTTAGCTCAGGGAGTCATTTTAGCTTAGGGAGTCATTTTAGCTCAGGGAGTCATTTTAGCTTAGGGAGTCATTTTAGCTTAGGAAGTCATTTTAGCTCAGGGAGTCATTTTAGCTTAGGGAGTCATTTTAGCTTAGGGAGTCATTTTAGCTCAGGGAGTCATTTTAGCTCAGGGAGCCATTTTAGCTCAGAGTAATTTTAGCTCAGGGAGCCATTTTAGCTCAGAGTAATTTTAGCTCAGGGAGCCATTTTAGCTCAGAGTAATTTTAGCTCAGGGAGCCATTTTAGCTCAGGGAGTCATTTTAGCTCAGGGAGTCATTTTAGCTCAGGGAGTCATTTTAGCTCAGGGAGTCATTTTAGCTCAGGAAGCCATTTTAGCTCAGGAAGCCATTTTAGCTCAGGGAGTCATTTTAGCTCAGGGAGTCATTTTAGCTCAGGGAGTCATTTTAGCTCAGGAAGCCATTTTAGCTCAGGAAGCCATTTTAGCTCAGGGAGTCATTTTAGCTCAGTGAGTCATTTTAGCTCAGGGAGTCATTTTAGCTCAGGAAGCCATTTTAGCTCAGGGAGTCATTTTAGCTCAGGGAGTCATTTTAGCTCAGGGAGTCATTTTAGCTCAGGGAGTCATTTTAGCTCAGGAAGCCATTTTAGCTCAGGAAGCCATTTTAGCTGAGGGAGTCATTTTAGCTCAGGGAGTCATTTTAGCTCAGGGAGCCATTTTAGCTCAGGGAGTCATTTTAGCTCATGGAGTCATTTTAGCTCATGGAGTCATTTTAGCTCATGGAGTCATTTTAGCTCATGGAGTCATTTTAGCTCAGGAAGCCATTTTAGCTCAGGGAGTCATTTTAGCTCAGGGAGTCATTTTAGCTCAGGGAGTCATTTTAGCTCAGGGAGTCATTTTAGCTCAGGGAGTCATTTTAGCTCAGGGAGTCATTTTAGCTCAGGGAGTCATTTTAGCTCAGGAAGCCATTTTAGCTCAGGGAGTCATTTTAGCTCAGGGAGTCATTTTAGCTCAGGGAGTCATTTTAGCTCAGGGAGCCATTTTAGCTCAGGGAGCCATTTTAGCTCAGGAAGTCATTTTAGCTCAGGGAGTCATTTTAGCTCAGGGAGCCATTTTAGCTCAGGAAGTCATTTTAGCTCAGGGAGTCATTTTCTTGCATGTCTCCAGACTTATGTTCGCCTCAATTAGCCAGTCTGTAATAATGTTTGTATGTTAAGAAAAAGAACACATTTGCAACTAATATGACATTCTATATGTGCCCTTTTTTCTAACATTCTGTAGTGCGTCTAGACTAATTCAAAAATGTCAACATCTGTGTCTATGGCCACCACAACACTGCTCTGTATTCAAATTCTGATCCACCGTATATATATATATATATATATATATATATATATATATATATATATATATATATATATATATATATATATATATATACAAAAAACTTGCACCGAGCATCGTTACCTATATATGCCAGGGGAGTGCATGGTGTTAAAAACAATAGAGGGCAAATGGGTATAAATGGGTGAGCTAAAATGAACGAAAGTTGGCTAATGTGTAGCTTATGTTGGTGTCGGTGAGTGTTGAGGGGGGAGGGGGTTCAGAAAGCTCTCCACCCTTCCCCGACCTGATCCCGAAATGTGCTGGAAAATCCGAACCTGGTATTGGAAGGTTCGAAATTTCTGCGGGAAAGTTCGAACATGTTGCTGGAAGGTCTGTAAAGTCCGTACCTGTTATTCAAAGGTCCGAGCATGTGCTGGAAAGTCCATAACTGCTGCAAGAAGGTCCTCTACTGGTGCTGCAAAGTCCGGACCTTGGAAGGAGTATCTAAAAAAAGATGGTTTACCTGTATATAACTTCAGTGATTTGTACCATAGAACTTTAGTAACTTACAAGCTACAGGTTGAACGAATTATTTTTTTACCGGGAAACGCTAAGCCCGTATGAGTAGCAGAGTACTGGGGAATTTGAGGTAATCAGGCTTAATGTGTGGAATGGGAGGGTAACTCCAGTTCCTTGGATTAAGAGCCAAGGAATCTAGTCCAGTGTTTGCAAGTGACGAGCAGAGAGTTGAAAGTCTTCTCAGTGTATATATATCGTGCCGAATAGGTAAAACTGATCAGTTAGCAAGAACTCGTTTAAAATTAAGTCCTTTCTAAAATTTTCCTTTACACATTTAAAGATATATTTTTTCATTATGTTAATATAAAATTTAATGATTATGTACCAAAAGAACCTTAGTAAACTTACCTAACCTTATTATAACATGCGCAATTTAATTTAGCCTAATCCGACTAAATATATTTTATGTAAGTTTACAATAATTTAATAATAAACACAATGAAATATATTTTTCTCGTTAAATTCAGAAATATTTTTGCGAAAGTATTGCATACACAAATTTTCGCTTGCCTTATTCGGCAAAAAGTGCGTTGCTATGTAAGCCAAAATCGCAAATTTTACTTATTCGGCACGACATACACACCGTGACGTGTATATCTCTGTGTATAGACTCAACACGAGTAATGATCGACAGTCGTTGAATAAACAGAAGAATAAACGAGGAATCGAACAGTGGTTCTGACATGTGCCAGAAGTATCGCGGCTCAGTGGTACAGTGTTAGATGCCACAACCACGGGTTCAACCCTCCTCCAATATATACACTGTAAGTCGATAGAATCTAGAGCACATTAACTAATGTAACATTGTGTTTGCTTGAAAAATTAACTTGGTTAGAAATTTGCATATAAAAAAATTTTGTGAGCAGTAATTGGATAACCTCGTTATGAGGTTAATGTTATCTGTGTGACGTGTTACAAGGTTAATGTTATCTGTGTGACGTGTTACAAGGTTAATGTTATCTGTGTGATGTGTTACAAGGTTAATGTTATCTGTGTGACGTGTTACAAGGTTAATGTTATCTGTGTGACGTGTTACAAGGTTAATGTTATCTGTGTGATGTGTTACAAGGTTAATGTTATCTGTGTGACGTGTTACAAGGTTAATGTTATCTGTGTGACGTGTTACAAGGTTAATGTTATCTGTGTGACGTGTTACAAGGTTAATGTTATCTGTGTGATGTGTTACAAGGTTAATGTTATCTGTGTGACGTGTTACAAGGTTAATGTTATCTGTGTGACGTGTTACAAGGTTAATGTTATCTGTGTGATGTGTTACAAGGTTAATGTTATCTGTGTGACGTGTTACAAGGTTAATGTTATCTGTGTGACGTATTACAAGGTTAATGTTATCTGTGTGACGTGTTACAAGGTTAATGTTATCTGTGTGACGTATTACAAGGTTAATGTTATCTGTGTGACGTATTACAAGGTTAATGTTATCTGTGTGACGTGTTACAAGGTTAATGTTATCTGTGTGACGTATTACAAGGTTAATGTTATCTGTGTGACGTATTACAAGGTTAATGTTATCTGTGTGACGTATTACAAGGTTAATGTTATCTGTGTGACGTGTTACAAGGTTAATGTTATCTGTGTGACGTATTACAAGGTTAGGGCAGGATGTGCCTGTGTGTACCTAATACAGTCATCACTCAGGGCAGCAGGTGCCTGTGTGTACCTAATACAGTCATCACTCAGGGCAGCAGGTGCCTGTGTGTACCTAATACAGTCATCACTCAGGGCAGCAGGTGCCTGTGTGTACCTAATACAGTCATCACTCAGGGCAGCAGGTGCCTGTGTGTACCTAACAGTCATCACTCAGGGCAGCAGGTGCCTGTGTGTACCTAATACAGTCATCACTCAGGGCAGCAGGTGCCTGTGTGTACCTAATACAGTCATCACTCAGGGCAGCAGGTGCCTGTGTGTACCTAACAGTCATCACTCAGGGCAGCAGGTGCCTGTGTGTACCTAACAGTCATCACTCAGGGCAGGATGTGCCTGTGTGTACCTAACAGTCATCACTCAGGGCAGCAGGTGCCTGTGTGTACCTAATACAGTCATCACTCAGGGCAGGATGTGCCTGTGTGTACCTAACACTCATCACTCAGGGCAGCAGGTGCCTGTGTGTACCTAACAGTCATCACTCAGGGCAGGATGTGCCTGTGTGTACCTAACAGTCATCACTCAGGGCAGCAGGTGCCTGTGTGTACCTAATACAGTCATCACTCAGGGCAGGATGTGCCTGTGTGTACCTAACACTCATCACTCAGGGCAGCAGGTGCCTGTGTGTACCTAACAGTCATCACTCATGGCAGGATGTGCCTGTGTGTACCTAACAGTCATCACTCAGGGCAGCAGGTGCCTGTGTGTACCTAACAGTCATCACTCAGAGCAGGATGTGCCTGTGTGTACCTAACAGTCATCACTCAGGGCAGGATGTGCCTGTGTGTACCTAACAGTCATCACTCAGGGCAGCAGGTGCCTGTGTGTACCTAACAGTCATCACTCAGGGCAGGATGTGCCTGTGTGTACCTAACAGTCATCACTCAGGGCAGCAGGTGCCTGTGTGTACCTAATACAGTCATCACTCAGGGCAGGATGTGCCTGTGTGTACCTAACACTCATCACTCAGGGCAGCAGGTGCCTGTGTGTACCTAACAGTCATCACTCAGGGCAGGATGTGCCTGTGTGTACCTAACAGTCATCACTCAGGGCAGCAGGTGCCTGTGTGTACCTAACAGTCATCACTCAGGGCAGGATGTGCCTGTGTGTACCTAACACTCATCACTCAGGGCAGCAGGTGCCTGTGTGTACCTAACAGTCATCACTCAGGGCAGCAGGTGCCTGTGTGTACCTAATAGTCATCACTGAGGGCAGTAGGTGCCTGTGTGTACCTAATACAGTCATCACTGAGGGCAGTAGGTGCCTGTGAGTACCTAATACAGTCATCACTCAGGGCAGTAGGTGCCTGTGTGTACCTAATACAGTCATCACTCAGGGCAGTAGGTGCTTGTGTGTACCTAATACAGTCATCACTGAGGGCAGTAGGTGCCTGTGTGTACCTAACAGTCATCACTCAGGGCAGCAGGTGCCTGTGTGTACCTAACAGTCATCACTCAGGGCAGCAGGTGCCTGTGTGTACCTAATAGTCATCACTCAGGGCAGCAGGTACCTGTGTGTACCTAACAGTCATCACTCAGGGCAGTAGGTGCCTGTGTGTACCTAATACAGTCATCACTCAGGGCAGTTGGTGCCTGTGTGTACCTAATACAGTCATCACTCAGGGCAGCAGGTACCTGTGTGTACCTAACAAGTCATCACTCAGGGTAGCAGGTACCTGTGTGTACCTAACAGTCATCACTGAGGGCAGTAGGTTCCTGTGTGTACCTAACAGTCATCACTCAGGGCAGCAGGTACCTGTGTGTACCTAACAGTCATCACTCAGGGCGGCAGGTACCTGTCTGTACCTAACAGTCATCACTGAGGACAGTAGTTGCCTGTGTGTACCTAATACAGTCATCACTCAGGGCAGTAGGTGCCTGTGTGTACCTAATACAGTCATCACTCAGGGCAGTAGGTGCCTATGTGTACCTAATACAGTCATCACTGAGGGCAGTAGGTGCCTGTGTGTACCTAATACAGTCATCACTGAGGGCAGTAGGTGCCTGTATGTACCTAATACAGTCATCACTCAGAGCAGTAGGTGCCTGTGTGTACCTAATACAGTCATCACT
>NC_091365.1:9062514-9162514 GCF_038502225.1 Cherax quadricarinatus
TGAACAGCCACCCCAATACCTTGAACAGCCACCCCAATACCTTGAACAGTCACCCCAATACCTTGAACAGCCACCCCAATACCTTGAACAGCCACCCCAATACCTTGAACAGTCACCCCAATACCTTGAACAGCCACCCCAATACCTTGAACAGCCACCCCAATACCTTGAACAGTCACCCCAATACCTTGAACAGCCACCCCAATACCTTGAACAGTCACCCCAATACCTTGAACAGCCACCCCAATACCTTGAACAGCCACCCCAATACCTTGAACAGTCACCCCAATACCTTGAACAGTCACCCCAATACCTTGAACAGTCACCCCAATACCTTGAACAGTCACCCCAATACCTTGAACAGCCACCCCAATACCTTGAACAGCCACCCCAATACCTTGAACAGCCACCCCAATACCTTGAACAGTCACCCCAATACCTTGAACAGCCACCCCAATACCTTGAACAGTCACCCCAATACCTTGAACAGCCACCCCAATACCTTGAACAGTCACCCCAATACCTTGAACAGCCACCCCAATACCTTGAACAGCCACCCCAATACCTTGAACAGCCACCCCAATACCTTGAACAGTCACCCCAATACCTTGAACAGCCACCCCAATACCTTGAACAGCCACCCCAATACCTTGAACAGCCACCCCAATACCTTGAACAGCCACCCCAATACCTTGAACAGTCACCCCAATACCTTGAACAATCACCCCCAATACCCTGAACAGTCACCCCAATACCTTGAACAGCCACCCCAATACCTTGAACAGTCACCCCAATACCTTGAACAATCACCCCCAATACCCTGAACAGTCACCCCAATACCTTGAACAGTCACCCCAATACCTTGAACAGTCACCCCAATACCTTGAACAGTCACCCCAATACCTTGAACAGTCACCCCAATACCCTGAACAGTCACCCCAATACCTTGAACAGTCACCCCAATACCTTGAACAGTCACCCCAATACCTTGAACAGTCACCCCAATACCTTGAACAGTCACCCCAATACCTTGAACAGTCACCCCAATACCTTGAACAGTCACCCCAATACCTTGAACAGTCACCCCAATACCTTGAACAGCCACCTATAATTCACAGAGCAGATAAGTCATGTGTTCACTTCAGTTTGTGTTCAACATGAACGCTTCAGTAAGGTAGCACAGCTGCTGTGTTGTACGGTCTGGTCAGGGATGCTCTGTAAAGTTGTTGTGCGTTTATATGAAGAGCTAAACCCGTGCTGGCGGACTGTAGGGCTGAAGAGGCTGGTCATCTTTAGTGAGGATAGGTTGAGAGCATTGAACCTGCACTCTCCTGGGATGAGATGTGGGGTGAAGTGGAGGGATGTGGAGATTAGGGAAGGGATGTGGGATGGAAGGGCAGGGATGTGGGATGGAAGGGCAGGGATGTGGGATGGAAGGGCAGGGATGTGGGATGGAAGGGCAGGGATGTGGGGTGGAAGGGTAGAGATGTGCGGTGGAAGGGCAGGGATGTGGGATGGAAGGGCAGGGATGTGGGATAGAAGGGCAGGGATGTGGGATGGATGGGCAGGGATGTGGGTTGGAAGGGCAGGGATGTGGGGTGGAAGGGTAGGGATGTGGGATAGAAGGGCAGGGATGTGGGATGGATGGGCAGGGATGTGGGATGGAAGGGCAGGGATGTAGGGTGGAAGGGTAGAGATGTGCGGTGGAAGGGTAGGGATGTGGGATAGAAGGGTAGGGATGTGGGATGGATGGGCAGGGATGTGGAATGGAAGGGCAGGGACGTGGGGTGGAAGGGTAGAGATGTGCGGTGGAAGGGTAGGGATGTGGGATGGAAGGGTAGGGATGTGGGATAGAAGGGTAGGGATGTGGGATGGATGGGCAGGGATGTGGGATGGAAGGGTAGAGATGTGCGGTGGAAGGGCAGGGATGTGGGATGGAAGGGCAGGGATGTGGGATGGAAGGGCAGGGATGTGGGATGGAAGGGTAGAGATGTGCGGTGGAAGGGCAGGGATGTGGGATGGAAGGGCAGGGATGTGGGATGGAAGGGCAGGGATGTGGGATGGAAGGGCAGGGATGTGGGATGGAAGGGCAGGGATGTGGGGTGGAAGGGTAGAGATGTGCGGTGGAAGGGCAGGGATGTGGGATGGAAGGGCAGGGATGTGGGATGGAAGGGTAGGGATGTGCGGTAATCCTCACCCTCTCCCCCCACACACCCAACCATTTAAGAAATACATCCAAAGAAGCCATTTAAAAAATGATAAATTTCATTACATAAGACATGACATGGTCAACGTTGCCCCGCCAAGATGACTCAACCTAGTAAATAAAGTGTAACCTAGCCAGCCACCTGTGTCCTCACCTATATGGGAAACTTACGACTGTATTCACATATTACACTGAGGAGACGATTGGTTTATTGATTGTAATTCAGGAAACGACTGTATCATATTAATGATGCAATTAACTACGGCCATTAAGGCCTGCCAAAGACTTATTGTGACCGCAATTTTTTTGTTTTTTGTTTTTGCGCTGCCACTCAGATGATGAACATGGGGCGCACATAGCCGCAAGGGCACCATGAAATAAGCGTCTTCTTATATATCTCTGATAAAATTAATTACGTCAATGCTTTAACATTCCTAGATAAGCATTAATTGTTTTTACATACTATTATTAGTGACGCACAGCATTATGCTAGAAATAAATGCTTTTGTTGTGAGTCATGAGAGGAAGACACAGCATCAGTGACTTGCACTTGACTGTCAATATGGCGGACGCTCACACTGTACCGTCACATGTAAACTATCTCCTTTCACTTGTGTATCTGCTGAAGACGATCCCAGAAGAGGGCCGAAATATACAGATCATTCAGTCTTCCGAGTTTGTCTCCATGTGGATTATTATTGAGGATCTACATAGTACTGACTTTCTTTCCAAGTCACATACTTATACCTGGTGATTTTATATATATATATATATATATATATATATATATATATATATATATATATATATATATATATATATATATATATGAGGCGACTAAAATGCCGGGAGCAATGGGCTAGTAACCCCTTCTCCTGTAGACATTTACTAAAAAAGAGAAGAAGAAAAACTTTATAAAACTGGGATGCTTAAATGTGCGTGGATGTAGTGCGGATGACAAGAAACAGATGATTGCTGATGTTATGAATGAAAAGAAGCTGGATGTCCTGGCCCTAAGCGAAACAAAGCTGAAGGGGGTAGGGGAGTTTCGGTGGGGGGAAATAAATGGGATTAAATCTGGAGTATCTGAGAGAGTTAGAGCAAAGGAAGGGGTAGCAGTAATGTTGAATGATCAGTTATGGAAGGAGAAAAGAGAATATGAATGTGTAAATGCAACAATTATGTGGATTAAAGTAAAGGTTGGATGCGAGAATTGGGTCATAATAAGCGTGTATGCACCTGGAGAAGAGAGGAATGCAGACGAGAGAGAGAGATTTTGGGAGATGTTAAGTGAATGTATAGGAGCCTTTGAAACAAGTGAGAGAGTAATTGTGGTAGGGGACCTGAATGCTAAAGTAGGAGAAACTTTTAGAGAGGGTGTGGTAGGTAAGTTTGGGGTGCCAGGTGTAAATGATAATGGGAGCCCTTGGATTGAACTTTGTATAGAAAGGGGTTTAGTTATAGGTAATACATATTTTAAGAAAAAGAAGGATAAATAAGTATACAAGATATGATGTAGGGCGAAATGACAGTAGTTTGTTGGATTATGTATTGGTAGATAAATGACTGTTGAGTAGACTTCAGGATGTACATGTTTATAGAGGGGCCACAGATATATCAGATCACTTTCTAGTTGTAGCTACACTGAGAGTAAAAGGTAGATGGGATACAAGGAGAATAGAAGCATCAGGGAAGAGAGAGGTGAAGGTTTATAAACTAATAGAGGAGGCAGTTAGGGAAAGATATAAACAACTATTGGAGGATAGATGGGCTAATGAGAGCATAGGTAATGGGGTCGAAGAGGTATGGGGTAGGTTTAAAAATGTAGTGTTAGTGTTCAACAGAAGTTTGTGGTTACAGGAAAGTGGGTGCGGGAGGGAAGAGGAGCGATTGGTGGAATGATGATGTAAAGAGAGTAGTAAGGGAGAAAAAGTAGCATATGAGAAGTTTTTACAAAGTACAAGTGATGCAAGGAGGGAAGAGTATATGGAGAAAAAGAGAGAGGTTAAGAGAGTGGTGAAGCAATGTAAAAAGAGAGCAAATGAGAGAGTGGGTGAGATGTTATCAACAAATTTTGTTGAAAATAAGAAAAAGTTTTGGAGTGAGATTAACAAGCTAAGGAAGCCTAGAGAACAAATGGATTTGTCAGTTAAAAATAGGAGAGGAGAGTTATTAAATGGAGAGTTAGAGGTATTGGGAAGATGGAGGGAATATTTTGAGGAATTGTTAAATGTTGATGAAGATAGGGAAGCTGTGATTTCGTGTATAGGGCAAGGAGGAATAACATCTTGTAGGAGTGAGGAAGAGCCAGTTGTGAGTGTGGGGGAAGTTCGTGAGGCAGTAGGTAAAATGAAAGGGGGTAAGGCAGCCGGGATTGATGGGATAAAGATAGAAATGTTAAAAGCAGGTGGGGATATAGTTTTGGAGTGGTTGGTGCAATTATTTAATAAATGTATGGAAGAGGGTAAGGTACCTAGGGATTGGCAGAGAGCATGCATAGTTCCTTTGTATAAAGGCAAAGGGGACAAAAGAGAGTGCAAAAATTATAGGGGGATAAGTCTGTTGAGTATACCTGGTAAAGTGTATGGTAGAGTTATTATTGAAAGAATTAAAAGTAAGACGGAGAATAGGATAGCAGATAAACAAGGAGGCTTTAGGAAAGGTAGGGGGTGCGTGGACCAGGTGTTTACAGTGAAACATATAAGTGGCATTTATGGATTTGGAAAAGGCGTATGACAGGGTGGATAGGGGGGCAATGTGGCAGATGTTGCAGGTGTATGGTGTAGGAGGTAGGTTACTGAAAGCAGTGAAGAGTTTTTACGAGGATAGTGAGGCTCAAGTTAGAGTACATAGGAAAGAGGGAAATTATTTCCCAGTAAAAGTAGGCCTTAGACAAGGATGTGTGATGTCACCGTGGTTGTTTAATATATTTATAGATGGGGTTGTAAGAGAAGTAAATGCGAGGGTCTTGGAGGCGTGGAGTTAAAAGATAAAGAATCACACACAAAGTGGGAGTTGTCACAGCTGCTCTTTGCTGATGACACTGTGCTCTTGGGAGATTCTGAAGAGAAGTTGCAGAGATTGGTGGATGAATTTGGTAGGGTGTGCAAAAGAAGAAAATTAAAAGTGAATACAGGAAAGAGTAAGGTTATGAGGATAACAAAAATATTAGGTGATGAAAGATTGGATATCAGATTGGAGGGAGAGAGTATGGAGGAGGTGAATGTATTCAGATATTTGGGAGTGGACGTGTCAGCGGATGGGTCTATGAAGGATGAGGTGAATCATAGAATTGATGAGGGGAAAAGGATGAGTGGTGCACTTAGGAGTCTGTGAAGACAAAGAACTTTGTCCTTGGAGGCAAAGAGGGGAATGTATGAGAGTATAGTTTTACCAACACTCTTATATGGGTGTGAAGCATGGGTGATGAATGTTGCAGCGAGGAGAAGGCTGGAGGCAGTGGAGATGTCATGTCTGAGGGTAATGTGTGGTGTGAATATAATGCAGAGAATTCGTAGTTTGGAAGTTAGGAGGAGGTGCGGGATTACCAAAACTGTTGTCCAGAGGGCTGAGGAAGGGTTGTTGAGGTGGTTCGGACATTTAGAGAGAATGGAGCGAAACAGAATGACTTCAAGAGTGTATCAGTCTGTAGTGGAAGGAAGGCGGGGTAGGGGTCGGCCTAGGAAAGGTTGGAGGGAGGGGGTAAAGGAGGTTTTGTGTGCGAGGGGCTTGGACTTCCAGCAAGCGTGCGTGAGCGTGTTTGATAGGAGTGAATGGAGACGAATGGTTTTTAATACTTGACGTGCTGTTGGAGTGTGAGCAAAGTAACATTTATGAAGGGGTTCAGGGAAACCGGCAGGCCGGACTTGAGTCCTGGAGATGGGAAGTACAGTGCCTGCACTCTGAAGGAGGGGTGTTAATGTTGCAGTTTAAAAACTGTAGTGTAAAGCACCCTTCTGGCAAGACAGTGATGGAGTGAATGATGGTGAAAGTTTTTCTTTTTCGGGCCACCCTGCCTTGGTGGGAATCGGCCAGTGTGATAAAAAAAATAATAATAAATATATAAATATATATATATATATATATATATATATATATATATATATATATATATATATATATATACAGTGGACCCCCGGTTAACGATATTTTTTCATTCTAGAAGTATGTTCAGGTGCCAGTACTGACCGAATTTGTTCCCATAAGAAATATTGTGAAGTAGATTAGTCTATTTCAGACCCCCAAACATACACATACAAACGCACTTACATAAATACACTTACATAATTGGTCACATTCGGAGGTAATCGTTATGCGGGGGTCCACTGTATATATATATATTGTGTGTGTGTGTGTGTGTGTGCGCGATAAGTTCACAGTAAAAAGGTGACTTCAGAATATACAAAACAACCACTAAAAATATATTGGTTCTCCCTTACCATGAAAACTTGGTTGATATGCCTTCTCTTCTTAAGACTTTTAATATTAAAGTTCTTTTCAAAAATCTTGATACAGTAAAAAAACTTTTGATAAAGAATTCCCCCCAAAATGCTGATGGATGTGTCTATAAGATTCCTTGTAAAATTTGCGATAAAGTTTATTACGGTCAAACTGGTAAAAATCTCGAACTAAGATTAAAACAACATAAATATAGCATTAGAACTGGACAAGATTCCAATGCTCTATTTGTTCATGTAAGAGATTTTAACCATCCAATTGATTTTCAAAAAGTTGAGAAAGTAGTATCAAGCAAGTCCATGGTCGACAGGAATATAATTGAATCTTGTTTCATAAAAAGCAGTTTTGACAATAATATGAATATTTACTTTGGTTTATATAAATTAGATCCATTTATAATTAATAGAATTAGGGAAGAATTTATTAATGCATTGGACAAATAATAAATTTTAAAATTCTTAATTCTTGGGTAGAATAGTTTGTTGGTGGGTTGTGTGAAGGACCTGTCTAGTTGGGCCGGCGGGCCTGCTGCAGTATTCTCTTCCTTATGAGTCGCGCGTCAGGTGTTGCTTTGTTGTGGGATGTGATAGTGAGGTGTGGTCTAGACCCTTTATATGCCTTCCTCTGATGCATTACTTTAATTGTTCCTTGATAATGTGTGTGGTGACGAAAGCACTTGGAATTTCTCTATTCTTTCACAGTGGTTGTTTTGCATATTCTGAAGTCACCTGTTTACTGTGTTCTTATTGAATATATATATATATATATATATATATATATATATATATATATATATATATATATATATATATATATATATATATTATTATTATATATAGTGAAGTGAGCAGGTAGTACAGTGCACGTGTCCCATGTCTACATCTCTTCGCTGCTACATTATACATGTCCCTTCCATGTCCGCATCTTCTCCCTATCACATTATACATCTCCATCTGTAGGACTCATTGGGATGTAGTGTATGCATTGGACTGTGTCCGGCTAGCACCAACAGCCTCGTTGTTTTGAACTGGGAAAAGGCTGTGATGGCGCGATGATCCCCCGAAATCGTTTTCAGGTAACCTTTACACTAATCCATGAGGGATACACTCAGTGACTGCACCTCAGCAGTCACAGCACTCAGTGACTGCACCTCAGCAGTCACAGCACTCAGTGACTGCACCTCAGCAGTCACAGTACTCAGTGACTGCACCTCAGCAGTCACAGCACTCAGTGACTGCACCTCAGCAGTCACAGCACTCAGTGACTGCACCTCAGCAGTCACAGCACTCAGTGACTGCACCTCAGCAGCCACAGCACTCAGTGACTGCACCTCAGCAGTCACAGTACTCAGTAACTGCACCTCAGCAGTCACAGCACTCAGTGACTGCACCTCAGCAGTCACAGCACTCAGTGACTGCACCTCAGCAGTCACAGCACTCAGTGACTGCACCTCAGCAGTCACAGCACTCAGTGACTGCACCTCAGCAGTCACAGCACTCAGTGACTGCACCTCAGCAGTCACAGTACTCAGTGACTGCACCTCAGCAGTCACAGTACTCAGTGACTGCACCTCAGCAGCCACAGCACTCAGTGACTGCACCTCAGCAGTCACAGCACTCAGTGACTTCACCTCAGCAGTCACAGCACTCAGTGACTGCACCTCAGCAGTCACAGCACTCAGTGACTTCACCTCAGCAGTCACAGCACTCAGTGACTTCACCTCAGCAGTCACAGCACTCAGTGACTTCACCTCAGCAGTCACAGCACTCAGTGACTTCACCTCAGCAGCCACAGTACTCAGTGACTGCACCTCAGCAGTCACAGTACTCAGTGACTGCACCTCAGCAGTCACAGTACTCAGAGACTGCACCTCAGCAGCCACAGCACTCAGTGACTGCACCTCAGCAGCCACAGCACTCAGTGACTGCACCTCAGCAGTCACAGTACTCAGTGACTGCACCTCAGCAGCCACAGCACTCAGTGACTGCACCTCAGCAGTCACAGCACTCAGTGACTGCACCTCAGCAGCCACAGCACTCAGTGACTGCACCTCAGCAGCCACAGTAATCAGTGACTGCACCTCAGCAGTCACAGCACTCAGTGACTGCACCTCAGCAGCCACAGCACTCAGTGACTGCACCTCAGCAGTCACAGTACTCAGTGACTGCACCTCAGCAGTCACAGCACTCAGTGACTGCACCTCAGCAGTCACAGTACTCAGTGACTGCACCTCAGCAGCCACAGCACTCAGTGACTGCACCTCAGCAGCCACAGCACTCAGTGACTGCACCTCAGCAGTCACAGCACTCAGTGACTGCACCTCAGCAGTCACAGTACTCAGTGACTGCACCTCAGCAGCCACAGCACTCAGTGACTGCACCTCAGCAGTCACAGCACTCAGTGACTGCACCTCAGCAGCCACAGCACTCAGTGACTGCACCTCAGCAGCCACAGCACTCAGTGACTGCACCTCAGCAGCCACAGCACTCAGTGACTGCACCTCATCAGTCACAGCACTCAGTGACTGCACCTCAGCAGCCACAGCACTCAGTGACTGCACCTCAGCAGTCACAGCACTCAGTGACTGCACCTCATCAGTCACAGTACTCAGTGACTGCACCTCAGCAGTCACAGTACTCAGTGACTGCACCTCAGCAGCCACAGCACTCAGTGACTGCACCTCAGCAGTCACAGCACTCAGTGACTGCACCTCATCAGTCACAGCACTCAGTGACTGCACCTCAGCAGCCACAGTACTCAGTGACTGCACCTCAGCAGTCACAGCACTCAGTGACTGCACCTCATCAGTCACAGTACTCAGTGACTGCACCTCAGCAGTCACAGCACTCAGTGACTGCACCTCAGCAGTCACAGCACTCAGTGACTGCACCTCATCAGTCACAGCACTCAGTGACTGCACCTCAGCAGCCACAGCACTCAGTGACTGCACGTCATCAGTCACAGTACTCAGTGACTGCACCTCAGCAGTCACAGCACTCAGTGACTGCACCTCATCAGTCACAGTACTCAGTGACTGCACCTCAGCAGTCACAGTACTCAGTGACTGCACCTCAGCAGCCACAGCACTCAGTGACTGCACCTCAGCAGTCACAGCACTCAGTGACTGCACATCATCAGTCACAGCACTCAGTGACTGCACCTCAGCAGCCACAGTACTCAGTGACTGCACCTCAGCAGTCACAGCACTCAGTGACTGCACCTCAGCAGTCACAGCACTCAGTGACTGCACCTCAGCAGTCACAGCACTCAGTGACTGCACCTCAGCAGTCACAGCACTCAGTGACTGCACCTCAGCAGCCACAGCACTCAGTGACTGCACCTCAGCAGCCACAGCACTCAGTGACTGAACCTCAGCAGTCACAGCACTCAGTGACTGCACCTCAGCAGTCACAGCACTCAGTGACTGCACCTCATCAGTCACAGCACTCAGTGACTGCACCTCAGCAGCCACGGCACTCAGTGACTGCACCTCAGCAGTCACAGCACTCAGTGACTGCACCTCAGCAGTCACAGTACTCAGTGACTGCACCTCTGCAGTCACAGCACTCAGTGACTGCACCTCAGCAGTCACAGCACTCAGTGACTGCACCTCGGCAGTCACAGCACTCAGTGACTGCACCTCGGCAGTCACAGCACTCAGTGACTGCACCTCAGCAGTCACAGTACTCAGTGACTGCACCTCAGCAGTCACAGCACTCAGTGACTGCACCTCTGCAGTCACAGCGCTCAGTGACTGCACCTCGGCAGTCACAGCACTCAGTGACTGCACCTCATCAGTCACAGCACTCAGTGACTGCACCTCAGCAGTCACAGTACTCAGTGACTGCACCTCTGCAGTCACAGCACTTAGTGACTGCACCTCGGCAGTCACAGCACTCAGTGACTGCACCTCATCAGTCACAGCACTCAGTGACTGCACCTCATCAGTCACAGCACTCAGTGACTTCACCTCATCAGTCACAGCACTCAGTGACTGCACCTCAGCAGTCACAGTACTCAGTGACTGCACCTCGGCAGTCACAGCACTCAGTGACTGCACCTCATCAGTCACAGCACTCAGTGACTGCACCTCATCAGTCACAGCACTCAGTGACTTCACCTCAGCAGTCACAGCACTCAGTGACTGCACCTCAGCAGTCACAGCACTCAGTGACTGCACCTCATCAGTCACAGCACTCAGTGACTGCACCTCATCAGTCACAGCACTCAGTGACTGCACCTCATCAGTCACAGCACTCAGTGACTTCACCTCAGCAGTCACAGCACTCAGTGACTGCACCTCGGCAGTCACAGCACTCAGTGACTGCACCTCGGCAGTCACAGCACTCAGTGACTGCACCTCAGCAGTCACAGTACTCAGTGACTGCACCTCAGCAGTCACAGCACTCAGTGACTGCACCTCTGCAGTCACAGCACTCAGTGACTGCACCTCGGCAGTCACAGCACTCAGTGACTGCACCTCATCAGTCACAGCACTCAGTGACTGCACCTCAGCAGTCACAGTACTCAGTGACTGCACCTCTGCAGTCACAGCACTTAGTGACTGCACCTCGGCAGTCACAGCACTCAGTGACTGCACCTCATCAGTCACAGCACTCAGTGACTGCACCTCATCAGTCACAGCACTCAGTGACTTCACCTCATCAGTCACAGCACTCAGTGACTGCACCTCAGCAGTCACAGTACTCAGTGACTGCACCTCGGCAGTCACAGCACTCAGTGACTGCACCTCATCAGTCACAGCACTCAGTGACTGCACCTCATCAGTCACAGCACTCAGTGACTTCACCTCAGCAGTCACAGCACTCAGTGACTGCACCTCAGCAGTCACAGCACTCAGTGACTGCACCTCATCAGTCACAGCACTCAGTGACTGCACCTCATCAGTCACAGCACTCAGTGACTGCACCTCATCAGTCACAGCACTCAGTGACTTCACCTCAGCAGTCACAGCACTCAGTGACTGCACCTCGGCAGTCACAGCACTCAGTGACTTCACCTCAGCAGTCACAGCACTCAGTGACTGCACCTCGGCAGTCACAGCACTCAGTGACTGCACCTCAGCAGTCACAGCACTCAGTGACTGCACCTCGGCAGTCACAGGGATGTGCTCACACAAACTCTCTTCCCCAAAGCTGCACTGAGACATGTAAATTCAGTATTCAGCCAGCACTGCACGTGGGTTGATAAATGCTACAATTTACATAATGCAGCATGTTACGGTTATTCACGGTAAATAATATGGAAATAAACGTGACTTAAACAAGATTTATTATATACAACGGCCATTCACATAATCACTTACTCATGACACAATATAGTAATTACTAGTAAAAGTGTGTATGTGAGACTTAAGATAGGATAGATTTGTCAGGAAAAAGGAGAAGTACTTCCTGACGTGGGTCTTAGTCATATGATGACCCACAGCTAGAGCTTTTGGTTATCTCATTGAGGCCTTCCGCTGGCTTACCCCTCCACCTCCCTTTAAAAATTATGGTTAATATTATAACCATTTTCCTAGCACGTATGATACTGCGTCTTCCATCATGCATAACACCTCTAACTCGGTCACCTCTGTATCCCAGCTGCTCCAATGGTCTCATTACGTTGTCACTTCATGGAGGATAAGAAGCCTTTTGACACACTGTCGTAGGAACCAGAATTACCTACCGTCCTTACCTGGAGAACAGCCAAAGCTCAGGAATGTTTAGCATGATATTCCCCGTTTTAAGATGGAAGAGGATTGGGAAGGAAAGATTGGGAGGGGAAGTTGGGAGTGAGATTTTAGGGAGTTCTCTGTGTGATCGGACTCGTGCAAGGAGCTCACCCGTACACTGTGCACGTATACGTCATTGAGCACCATGGAGGTTGGAGTAGGTGTACTCACCTATTTACTCACCTATTTGTGGTTGCAGGGGTCGATTCATAGCTCCTGGCCCCGCCTCTTCACTGATTGCTACTAGGTCCTCTCTCTCCCTGCTCCATGAGCTTTATCATACCTCGCCTTAAAACTATGTATGGTTCCCGCCTCCACTACTTCACTTTCTAGACTATTCCACGACTTGACTACTCTATGACTGAAGAAATACTTCCTAACATCCCTTTGATTCATCTGAGTCTTCAACTTCCAATTGTGACCTCTTGTGTATGTGTCCCATCTCTGGAACATCCTGTCTTTGTCCACCGTGTCTATTCTGCGCAGTATTTTATATGTCGTTATCATGTCTCCCCTGACCCTCCTGGCCTCCAGTGTCGTCAGGCCGATTTCCCTCAACCTTCCTTCGTAGGACAATCCCCGTAGCTCTGGGACTAGTCTTGTTGCAAACCTTTGCACTTTCTCTAATTTCTTGACGTGCTTGACTAGGTGTGGATTCCAAACTGGTGCTGCATACTCCAGTATGGGCCTGACGTAAATGGTATACAGTGTCTTGAACGACTCCTTATTGAGGTATCGGAACGCTATCCGTAGGTTTGCCAGGCGCCCGTATGCTGCAGCAGTTATCTGATTTATGTGCGCCTCAGGAGATATGCTCGGTGTTATACTCACCCCCAGATCTTTTTCCTTGAGTGAAGTTTGCAGTCTTTGGCCATCTAAACTATATTGTGTCTGCGGTCTTCTTTGCCCTTCCCCAATCTTCATGACTTTGCATTTGGCAGGGTTAAACTCAAGGAGCCAGTTTCTGGACCAGGCTTGTAGCTTGTCCAGGTCTCTTTGTAGTCCTGCCTGTGTGCACATGTGTATGCGCATGTGTGGGGAAGATGAGCTCAGCATCCTCACTTGGTGATCTCTCATCTTAAACAACTGACTGCCAGTTGTCATTCCTAGACTCTTACGGACCTTCCTTTACTTTTTCAGACAGATGTAGATTTATTTAGCTTATTCTCTGTTTGTCTGTCTGTCTGTCTGTCTCTCTCTCTCTCTCTGTCTCTCTCTCTCTGTCTCTCTCTGTCTCTCTCTCTCTGTCTCTCTGTCTCCTCTCTCTCCTCTCTCTCTCTCTCTCTCTCTCTCTCTCTCTCTCTTTGTTTAGCCATCAGCAAAAGCATTTCCAAACATCTTAGTGGCATATCTGGATATTCACCTTCCATATATTCCCCACTTTCTGGCTGTTTGTACCCAGGGATATGTATATTATCCAGGCTTCTATGCAGCAGATGGTTGGACGTGGATACGTTAGCGTCGCCGAGCTCTCAGTAGTATCAGTTCCTAGTAACCAGTTGCTAGTAACCAGTTACCAGTAGTATGACTCACTACCAACCGTCTGTGTGAATCACTTGTTATTCACTGTTCAGCTGACCTAGCATGTTTTGAATGCCGCTACCCTCCGAGGCACTCAGTAAGCCAGTTTAAGTAGAGGTGTTAGACAGGCGGCAGGTCAAAGCTTGGCGCTCCCCGTATATTCCACCCAATATACTAGAACATCCAACGTGAGTGTTATTACCCAATCCACGTTATCGAACCCCCACATGACAATCCTGTCAGATATCCTAGAACCTCCTCTCTCTCTTATCTAAATTCCCACTTAAATACAACTTATTAAGGAACAAAAAGGCACAATACCGTAACCGGAACAATACACAAATAACCCGCACACGGAGAGAGTTTACATTTCCCTCCTCTCTTGGTCTCGTCCCTGTCCAGCTCGCCTATATATACTGGCTAACTTACTCTATGGTGTTAGTCTGACTTGGCAAATAGTTCAAGTCTGACCGAAACATCATCGTGAGCTCCTCTCTCCTATGTGCGGGTTATTTGTGTACAACTTATTAATTATATTTTCAGCGTGAGTGTTGGTTCTCTCTCAATTGTGAAGAATAAAAACACTTCATTTCTTACTTTACCTCCCACTCTCTACAGACTTAACACTTACCTTTCTCTCTTGACACTTAGATTCATCTCAGTTTTGCTTAAATAATTCTCCATCTGAGTCTAGGCCTACCATTATAATATTTATTTATTCCTGGCTCTCCTTATTAGCTCCTCCTTTTATTATCGTTATTTCTCGTCTTTATTTTCCCCATGGTCCATTTCTCTTCAGTTTGACTTCTCTTTTTTCTTTCCTAACGCTGGGACCACTTTTGATTTTTTTTTCATTTCCTATAACAGTCTATCATAATTTTATGAAGTCAATACACCTAGCGTCCTCATCTATTCAATCAAATGTTGAAAATCCCTCACCCATTCATAGTTTTTGTTCTGTATTCTGTCCGTCCGGTCAGCCTCCCGTTATCAAGTAAAAAACTGAACGGGAAACCGGGAAGAAAAACAGAAGACGGTCAGAAAACATGTCAGGTGAATAGGTGAGAAGACAGTCAAAGGACAGGAGGTCGGGAGATGAAGAAAGCTTAATGCTGCTCACCTTCTGATCTATATTGAAGTAATTTTCTTCACGTTCCTCTTCTTCTGTCTTCATCACTTCTTCATCTAACCTATTCACTGATCTTCTCACTATTTTCTCGATTAGCTATACCCTCAGTTTGGTCCAAGTCGGATCGAAACGTGTGAGTTAACTGCATTGCTTCATAATCTGGTCATTTCTTATGACTCAGTCTGAGCTCATTGAACGATATGGGTATATAGTCTCCGAGGAATTCTTGTATCTTATCCTGGTGCAATTGATGGCTGGTGCAGGGGATGACTGGTGCAGAGGATGGCTGGTACAATAGATGGCTGGTGCAGGGGATGGCTGGTACATGGGATGGCTGGTACAGGGGGATAACTGGTGCAGAGGATGGCTGGTGCAGGGGATGGCTGGTACACTGGATGGCTGGTGTAATGGATGGCTAGTGCAGGGGATGGCTGGTACATGGGATGGCTGTACAGGGGGATAACTGGTGCAGAGGATGGCTGGTGCAGGGGGATGGCTGGTACAGGGGGATAACTGGTGCAGAGGATGGCTGGTGCAGGGGATGGCTGGTACACTGGATGGCTGGTGCAATGGATGGCTGGTGCAGGGGATGGCTGGTACATGGGATGGCTGGTACAGGGGGATAACTGGTGCAGAGGATGGCTGGTGCAGGGGGATGGCTGGTAAAGGGGATGCCTGGTGCAGAGGATGGCTGGTGCAGGGGGTAGAGAGCACAAGAGTGAGATCTTGCGTGAGAGAGATCGTACATGTAAGAATAGCTGGAATCTCACAATAGTATCTCCCTAGGGGAAGCTTGTGACACTGTATCTCGGTGAGAGAGAGAGAGAGAGAGAGAGAGAAGGACAGACAAGGTTATCTGCCTGATGAACTCATTCCACCTCTAAATCGACAGGATGGGACCACCTCTACTAGTAGTCAAGAGAAGGCGGACCTCTTTGCTGAACACTTTGCTACCAAAATGCAAGTTCCTGATCCAGCAAGGGACCCTCCTTGGCTTGCTGCAAGAACTGTGTCAAAACTGTCAGTGATGACAATAAGGCAGGAGGAGGTGCATTTCCTTCTTAAATCGCTTGACCAAGAAAAGGCTGTGGGCCCAGACAAGTTGAGCCCAAGATTGCTGAGAAGATGTGCAGACCAGCTAGCAGCCCCTCTAACTCGCATCTTTCAGCACTGCCTAGTACAGTGTAAATGACCCTCTTTATGGAAAGAGGCAAATGTAGTCCCTGTTCACAAAAAGAAGAGCAGAGCAGAAATCAGCAACTACAGACCAGTGTCACTCCTCTCAATCACTGGTAAGATCCTTGAGACAATAATCTCAAGACAAATGACAGATTTTTTTGACTACCACTCACTACTTTGTGATCGTCAACATGGTTTCAGGAAAGGTTACTCTGCTGCTGATCTGTTGTTAAACCTCTCCACTAAGTAGCACCAGTCACTGGATGAATCCAAAGTCAGCTGTGTGGTAGCACTGGACATTCCTGGCGCTTTCAACCGGGTGTGGCACCAGGGCCTCTTAGCAAAACTTCAAGCACTGGGAATTGCAGGCTCTACGTTATGTCTCCTCAGTGATTACCTTCATGGTAGATCTCTAAGTGTAGTCCTCAATGGAACGGAATCAGCAAGACATCCTATTGGGGCAAGTGTTCCACAAGGAAGCGTACTGGGACCATTGATATGGAATGTCTACTTCAACGACCTTCATCTCATCCCAGAATCACATGCATATGCAGACGACTGTACAGTGACATTCACTTATCCAAGAGAAGAAATGCCAGCTGCTCTAAGCTACATCAATCACCAGCTGAGAGCTGTATCAGCTTGGGGAAATAGATGACAAGTAACATTTGCACATGAGAAAACGCAAATGATGATCGTCTCTAGGCACCATGATGGTAATGCTGGTGCAGTAGTAAGGATGAATTTGAGGGTGTTGGCACCTGGAGAAGAAGTTGATATCCTTGGGGTGAAATTTGACTCCAAACTAACCATGAAGAACCATGTTGTAAATCTTGCAAACAAGGCAGCCAGGAAGCTTACAGCATTTCACCGTATCTCGCATCTGCTTGACAGTAGGGGTTGCAAGATTCTGTACGAGGCACAAGTACGCTCACACCTTGAGTATGCTCCACTTTCTTGGTTTGCCTGCCCCCCCCCCCCTCTCATCTGCGACTGCTTGACAGAGTAGAGAACAGAGCAAGACGTCTCATCTCTCGCCTGGACCCATCCTGGATAGATCTGTCATTTCAGCAAAGCCTTCAACATAGGAGGGATTTGGGTGGCCTTACTGTTATGTACAAGGCCAATATTGTCAAAGTACCACACTTGGATCCGCTTCGAGGACAGCGTGAAACAAGCTTTTATGCCACAAGACGGGCAGAAAGCAGCAACTTCACTCTGGCTGTACCCTTCTCCAGAATATCACTCCATCTGAGATCATATATACCCAGGATGACTCGAGTATGGAACACATTCGTACAGCATAATGATGTCAACGAGATAGTCAGTTGAACGCATGAAAATGCTGGCCCATAGATGGCTCCAACTTCATCCTGTTCCCTACTTGTATGTCTCATAACAATAAAAATGCTTTCAAATGAGCTGATGTAGGTAACAGCTCTTAGCTTTCCAATAAAGTTAGGAAATCTTAACCTGTAAATAGCTTGTCAATAAAGCTAGGGATCCTTAACCTTGTCAAACCCTGTGAAAAAAAAAAAAAAAAAAAAAAGAGAGAGAGAGAGAGCTCTCTCACTGCCCTGGTCTAGAACCCGCAGGTCTGTGGTCATGCAGCTGGCGGTGTGGTATCTATTTTTTTTTTATAGCCCGGGATGTGTTTCTGACCAGTGATAGTTTGTTTTCAAGCTTGTGTACTGGGCTCTGCCTTCAAGGCTCTGTGTCTAGAGCTCTGTCCGGAGCTCATTGTCCGGGGCCCTGTTTACCTCCATGGATTTGTGTCCAGGGATCTGCATCAGGGTTCCAGTGTCCAGGTTCCAGTGTCTGTCCAGGTTCCAGTGTCTGTCCAGGTTCCAGTGTCTGTCCAGGTTCCAGTGTCTATCCAGGTTCCAGTGTCTGTCCAGGTTATAGTGTCTGTCCAGTGTCCAGGTTCCAGTGTCCAGGTTCCAGTGTCCAGGTTGCAGTGTTTACCTAAATATACCAAACAATAAAAGTCTTTCCTCCACTACAATAACGAGGGTCGGGTTACCTTCTTACTCCAGAAAAACTCAGCGGGTTTTAAATCAAAATTTCATTTCAATACCATTTTGTCTTTTTTTCTCGTTATATATTTTGTTTTATTGTTTACTCTATTGGAATTTTTATTAATATAATTTATTTACTGTTGTGTATAGGTTGGATGTTTTGTTTTACGAGGACGGGAAAAATAATGGCTGGAAGGTGTTTTTCTGACGGTGAGAGATATTTGGAAAATTTACGTAGCTAACTAGGGGAGGGTGTAGCGTGGTTTCTCAGGGGAGGGTGTGGCGTGGTTACCTAGGGGAGGGTGTGGCGTGGTTCCTTGGGGGAGGGTGTGGCGTGGTTTACTAGGGGAGGGTGTGGCGTGGTTTACTAGGGGAGGGTGTGTCGTGGTTTCTGAGGGGAGGGTGTGGCGTGGTTTCTTAGGGGAGGGTGTGGCGTGGTTTACTAGGGGAGGGTGTGGCGTGGTTTACAAGGGGAGGGTGTGGCGTGGTTCCTTAGGGGAGGGTATGGCGTGGTTTCTTAGGGGAGGGTGTGGCGTGGTTTCTTAGGGGAGGGTGTGGCGTGATTCCGTAGGGAAGGGTGTGGCGTGGTTTACTAGGGGGGCGTGGCGTGGTTTTCCAAGGGAGGGTGCGGCGTGATTTATTAGGGGAGGGGGCAGTATGATTTACTAAGGGAGGGTGTGCCGTGGTTTACTAGGGGAGGGTGTGACGTGGTTTACTAGGGAAGTGTGTAACGTCGTTTACTAGGGGAGGGTGCGGCGTGGCTTACCAGGGAAGACTGAAGCATAACTTACCAGGGGAGACTGAAGCATGGCTTACCAGGGAAGACTGAAGCAAGACTTACCAGGTGAGACTGAAGCAAGACTTACCAGGGAAGACTGAAGCATGACCTAACAGGGAAGACTGAAGCAAGACTTACCAGGGAAGACTGAAGCATGACTTGCCAGGGAAGACTGAAGCATGACTTACCAGGGAAGACTGAAGCATGACTTACCAGGGGAGACTGAAGCATGACTTACCAGGGAAGATTGAAGCAAGACTTACCAGGGAAGACTGAAGCATGACTTACAAGGGAAGACTGAAGTATGACTTACCAGGGAAGACTGAAGCATGGCTTACCAGGGAAGACTGAAGCATGGCTTACTAGGGAAGACTGAAGCATGACTTACGAGGGAAGACTGAAGCATGACTTACCAGGGAAGACTGAAGCATGATTTACCAGGGAAGACTGAAGCATGACCTACCAGGGAAGACTGAAGCATGACTTACCAGGGGAGACTGAAGCAAGACTTTCCAGGGGAAATTGAAGCAAGACTTACCAGGAGAGACTGAAGCAAGACTTACCAGGGGAGACTGAAGCAAGACTTACCAGGGGAGACTGAAGCAAGACTTACCAGGGGAGATTGAAGCATGACTTACCAGGGAAGACTGAAACATGACTTACCAGGGAAGACTGAAGCATGTCTTACCAGGGAAGACTGAAGCATGACTTACCAGGGAAGACTGAAGCATGACTTACCAGGGAAGACTGAATCATGACTTACCAGGGAAGACTGAAGCATGACTTACCAGGGAAGACTGAAGCATGACTTACCAGGGAAGACTGAGGCATGACTTACCAGGAAGACTGAAGCATGACTTACCAGGGGAGACTGAAACATGACTTACCAGGGAAGACTGAAGCATGACTTACCAGGGAAGACTGAAGCATGACTTAGCAGGGGAGACTGAAACATGACTTACCAGGGGAGACTGAAGCATGACTTACCTGGGAAGACTGAAGCATGACTTACCAGGGAAGACTGAAGCATGACTTACCAGGGAAGACTGAGGCATGACTTACCAGGGAAGACTGAGGCATGACTTACCAGGAAGACTGAAGCATGACTTACCAGGGAAGACTGAAGCATGACTTACCAGAGGAGACTGAAGCATGACTTACCAGGGAAGACTGAAGCATGACTTACCAGGGAAGACTGAAGCAAGACTTACCAGAGGAGACTGAAGCATGACTTACCTGGGAAGACTGAAGCATGACTTACCAGGGAAGACTGAAGCATGACTTACCAGGGAAGACTGAGGCATGACTTACCAGGGAAGACTGAAGCATGACTTACCAGGGAAGACTGAAGCATGACTTACCAGGGAAGACTGAAGCATGACTTACCAGGGAAGACTGAAGCATGGCTTACCAGGGAAGGCTGAAGCATGACTTACCAGGGGAGACTGAAGCATGACTTACAAGGGAAGACTGAAGCAAGATTTACCAGGGGAGACTTAAGCATGACTTACCAGGGGAGACTGAAGCAAGACTTACAAGGGAAGACTGAAGCATGACTTACCAGGGGAGACTGAAGCATGACTTACCAGGGGAGACTGAAGCATGACTTACCAGGGGAGTCTGAAGCTTGACTTACCAGGAGAGACTTAAGCATGACTTACCAGGGGAGACTGAAGCAATATGTGCGGTTTATGTGTTATAAGATTATGTTGGTAACCCTCCTGCTTCCTTCACCTTGTCCTTCCCTCCATATCATTCTTTCCTTCTCTGGCTGTGAGTGTTTGTGTGTGTGTGTACTCACCTATTTGTGGTTGCAGGAGTCGATTCACAGCTCCTGGCCCCGCCTCTTCGCTGATTGCTACTAGGTCCTCTCTCTTCCTGCCCCATGAGCTCTATCATACCTCGCCTTAAAACTCTGTATGGTTCCCGCCTCCACTACGTCACTTTCTAGGCTATTCCACGGCCTGACTACTCTATGACTGAAGAAATACTTCCTAACATCCCTTTAATTCATCTGAGTCTTCAACTTCCAATTGTGACCTCTTGTGTCTGTGTCCCTTCTCTGGAGCATCCCGTCTTTGTCCACCTTATCTATTCCGCACAGTATTTTATATGTCATTATCATGTCTCCCCTGACCCTCCTGTCCTCCAGTGTCGTCAGGCCGATTTCCCTCAACCTTTCTTCGTAGGACAATCCCCGTAGCTCTGGGACTAGTCTTGTTGCAAACCTTTGCACTTTCTCTAATTTCTTGACGTGCTTGACTAGGTGTGGATTCCAAACTGGTGCTGCATACTCCAGTATGGGCCTGACGTAAATGGTATACAGAGTCTTAAACGAATCCTTACTGAGGTATCGGAACGCTATCCGTAGTTTTGCCAGGCGCCCGTATGCTGCAGCAGTTATCTGATTGATGTGCGCCTCACGAGATATGCTCGGTGTTATACTCACCCCCAGATCTTTTTCCTTGAGTGAGGTTTGCGGTCTTTGGCCATCTAAACTATATTGTGTCTGCGGTCTTCTTTGCCCTTCCCCAATCTTCATGACTTTGCATTTGGCAGGGTTAAATTCAAGGAGCCAGTTGCTGGACCAGGCTTGTAGCCTGTCCAGGTCTCTTTGTAGTCCTGCCTGATCCTCATCCGATTTGATTCTTCTCATTAACTTCGCATCATCTGCAAACAAGGACACTTCTGAGTCTATCCCTTCCGTTATGTCGTTCACATATACCAAGAACAGCACAGGTCCTAGGACTGACCCCTGTGGAGCCCCGCTTGTCACAGGCGCCCACTCTGACACCTCGTCGCGTACCATGACTCGTTGTTGCCTCCCTGTCAGGTATTCTCTGATCCATTGCAATGCCTTTCCTGTTATGTGTGCCTGATCCTCTAGCTTTTGCAGTAACCTCTTGTGAGGAACTGTGTCGAAGGTCTTCTTGCAGTCCAAAAATATGCAGTCGATCCACCCCTCTCTCTCTTGTCTTACTTTTGTCACCTTGTCATAAAACTCTAGTAGGTTTGTGACACAGGATTTTCCTTCCCTGAAACCGTGCTGGTTGTCAATTATACACTTGTTTCTTTCCAGGTGCCCCACCACTCTCCTCCTGATGATCTTCTCCATGACCTTGCATACTATACACGTTAGTGATACAGGTCTGTAGTTTAGTGCCTCATGTCTGTCTCCCTTTTTAAAAATTGGGACTACATTTGCCATTTTCCATACCTCAGGGAGTTGCCCAGTTTCAAATGATGTGTTGAAGATCTTTGTTAATGGTACACACAATGTCTCTGCTCCCTCTTTAAGGACCCACGGAGAGATGTCTGGTCCCACCGCCTTTGAGGTGTCAAGTTCGCATAGCAGCTTCTTCACCTCCTCCTTGGTTATATGTACCTCATCCAGCACTTGCTGGTGCACCCCCCTGCTTTGATTTCCTGGAGTCCTACTGGTTTCCACTGTAAATACTTCTTTAAATCTTGTGTTGAGCTCCTGACATACCTCTCGGTCGTTTCTTGTGATTTGTGTGTGTGTGTGTGTGTGTGTGTGTGTGTGTGTGTGTGTGTGTGTGTGTGTGTGTGTGTGTGTGTGTGTTTGTGGTGTTTGTGTTTAGCATTTAAGGTAATTTCTGCTATATGCAACAAAAATTTTCATTTTTTTTCCTAGCATGACGCAGCTTAAGAAAAAAATGAAGATCCCAGACTGGAATCCAGTCAAGAGTCCTAATCCTATTACTCGAAATGGGCAGTGAAGGTTCTAATCTTTTTTTTTTTTCAAAATGTGTGTCGAGGTTCGAATTCCGTCACTTTCTGGAAATAGGTAAAGACAAGGTGGGTGGTAAAAGAGTTCTGGGGGAGGTGGGTAAGAGAGTTCTGGAGGAGGTGGGTAAGAGAGCTCTGGGGGACGCAGGGAAGAGAGCTCTGGGGGAGTTGGGTAAGAGAGCTCTGGAGGACGCAGGGAAGAGAGCTCTGGGGGAGTTGGGTAAGAGAGGTCTGGGGGACGCAAGAAAGAGAACTCTCGAGGAGGTGGGTAAGAGAGCTCTGGGGAGGCGGGTAAGAGAGCTCTGGGGGAGGTGGGTAAGAGAGCTCTGGGGTTGGCAGGGAAGAGAGCTCTGGGGGAGTTGGGTAAGAGAGCTCTGGGGGACGCGCGTAAGAGAGCTCTCGGGGAGGTGGGTAAGAGAGCTCTGGGGGACGCAAGAAAGAGAACTCTCGAGGAGGTGGGTAAGAGAGCTCTGGGGAGGCGGGTAAGAGAGCTCTGGGGGAGGTGGGTAAGAGAGCTCTGGGGTTGGCAGGGAAGAGAGCTCTGGGGGAGTTGGGTAAGAGAGCTCTGGGGGAGGTGGGTAAGAGAGCTCTGAGGGAGATGGGTAAGAGAGTTCTGGGGAAGGCAGGGAAAGGATTAATGCTGATATATCGTGTCGTAGCATAGACCAGCGCGGCTGTATTTCAGAAATCATTGGAGAGGCTTAAGTCCAGGGTTTTAGCCTTAGAGAGAGGGGGAGAGAGAGAGAGATGTATGTGATGCGCATCAGTGTTGTGAGTGATACAAAACCTAGAATTTCAAGTTCAAGCAAGGAAAGAGTACAGAAAACGAACGAGACTAGAAAGCAGCGAAGACGAAAGCTGGAATCGAAGGAGACAGAACAACTTAAGAACGACACAGCAGCAGAAGCTAAAGTTCTATCGAAACTATTACTCAGCAGCAACAGTAGAGGATCAAGAAACAAGACTGCAGAACGATGGAAAGTTCACGATAAAGAACAAGAAGTCTGGAACTTAAACAATTTAAGATATTCTTCATATTGCTAAAAGAACACTAGAGTCAGAGATAGTATATAAGAACATAATGGAGGAACAATGTAGCAGGCCTAATGGCCCATACTGAGTACCGTCCACATAGAGGAAAATCAGAGTTATGAGCTACGAGGTGAGGCTGACTAACCATACCACGAGTGGGATTTGAACCCGCGGTCAGTGAGTCTCAAAACTCCAGACCAATCGTGTCATTACGATTTCGTGAGTCATGTTGAGGCTGACTGTTGTCGAACTAACGACGCTGGAAACACCAATGAAGACATAACGTACAAAAAATTCTCAAAGGAATTTATAGGGTAGGTAGATATAGGCTGTTTGAAAATCGGGAAACAAGTACTCAGGTGTAATAACTACTGAATGATCCGGATAAATGAGAAACAATTGTAGCTGAGAATGTGTCACTCTGGATTCTAAAAGAGAGTAAATGCATTGTTTGAACCGCTATCTAAAGTCTCCAAATGAAGGATAAATCTCTACCCTGTGCAAACCTTGTCCAAGTAGAAGCTTGTTCTGTATATTTAATCTTCATACCAAACTTATTGCAAACTGAGATATTGAGGATAAAAAACACCTAATGTGATCTTAATAAGTGGAATGAGAAGACCAGTATTATTAGCAGGCGTATCCTCTAAAGTAATGAAGATCAGAACAGTGACTGAGCAGATGTAAGACAGCAGTTTCATCAGCAACATTAAGCATGGGTTTAGAGACAACAAATCTTGTCTGTTGGACTGATATCATATGGTAACCCAGACGAAATAAAGGAATAAACTGATGGAGAGTGTATTCTTGGACTTCAAAAGGACGTTTGGCACTATTCTGCGCAAGAAATTTGACCACAAATTTGAGAAGTAGGCACAGAAAAACAAGAAAGGTATTACAGGACCAAAGAATGGACAAGTTTAATGACAGTTGGTGTGCTGTAGAGATCGGTACTGAGGTCACTATTATTTTTTATATATTTGAACGACAAACCACAAGAAACAGAGTCCTGCACATCCTTGTCTGCAGATGTTAGGTTAGCACCGTGACTGGACCTGGAGAACTCCAGGTTTGGTTAGATAAGTAGCTACTGCAGTTCATTCCCAGCAAACGCAAATTATGAGAATTGAATTGCAAGAAATATCAAGAACTGAGTACAGTCTTGGAAGACAGAGGCTGCAAACCTCACTCTAGGAGGACCTTGGGGTAAGCAGGGTACCGGGCATATAACCAGAGGCATACATCAACTAAATAACTATTGCAACAAATACCAGTTTCGCGACTCTAGGATTAGCGTTGAGGAATTTCAGTAAATTATTATTGACAGAATATAAGATTATTCTCACGCTCATCTTAGAGTATGCAGCACCAGCGTGTAACCCACACCTCACACGGAATCTCTTAACTGGAGAAAGTGACATAACTGGTTCCAGAGTTGAGGGGAATGGTCCACGATGAAAGACTAGAGGCATTAGGGATTATAAGGACTGGGGGGGGGGGAGAGACATGATAAGAACATAAATATTGAAATGGGTTGATAGGGTGGACAGGGAATGATTACTAGAAAAATGATTAACAAACTCACTGTACTCACCTATATGTGGTTGAAGGGGTCGATTCACAGCTACTGGTGTGTGTGTGCACTCACCTACTTGTGGTTGCAGGTAGGTGTGTGTGTGTGTGTGTGTGTGTGTGTGTGTGTGTGTGTGTGTGTGTGTGTGTGTGTGTGTGTGTGTGTACGTGTGCTAATCAGAAATACAGAACCATGAAGAAGTCACGAAACACTTTTTCAGCCTAATAGAGGGCAGGAAGGGGAGTAGCTTCGATGAAGCGGACTCTGGACACAGTTTTAAGAATAAGAACGACACTAGCCAGGAGGGAGAGACTGTCTTTACAAATTAAGATGCTGGCTTAAGAGCAGAGCCTCGACCCCCACAACTACAAAAAGAAAAGTAAGAGTAGGAAAAAAAAACACGAGTGAAAGAGGAGAAAGTAAGAGAGAGAGAGAGAGAGAGAGAGAGAGAGAGAGAGCAAGAAATTACCTATTTGTAGTTACAGTGGTGTCGTGTTTAATTACTTTGTGTGTGTGTGTGTGTGTGTGTGTGTGTGTGTGTGTGTGTGTGTGTGTGTGTGTGTGTGTGTGTGTGTGTGTACACGTGTGTACGTGGGCAAACCTGAAACAATGAAAGTTAATGAAGAGTGAGTTGAGTGTGTTACAAGTGCGTTAACCGCACTTGTTCGTTGAACCTGAGCAGCGTCACTTGACACAGTTGATGGGACACCTAATTCAGACCTCGCTGAATGTAATCGTTCGTTCAACGTTCGGAAGTGAACGTGTTCATCCCGTGAAGAGGATGTGAACGTAAGTTCAACGCACGATGTTCATGAACAGTGCTTGTGACCGCTAGTTCAACGTCAGACCTTCGTTAACAGCAGTGAGGAGCAACAGTAAACTCAGCCCAACAAAATGGAGGTCAGGTCCGATTCCTGGGATTAAGATCCCTTCAACGGCGTCAAGGACTCTCCCTTGAGTTGATCCTTAAGCGCAAGAAAATGATATTAAGAAGCACTTGCAAGACATGTTAAAACGTCGTTAACCACGGTAAATGCAGGTAAGCGTTTAAAACACCTTTAAACTCACAAAACGTTAACCTCAAGTTCGTGTACCAAGGTGTCGTTAAGGTCTCAAACCTCGTTAATGGTGAGGGGAGCCGTTAACAGGCACTAAACGCGAACAGAGATTGAACGTTAATGGAAGAAGAGGTTCAACTCCTCTCTCATTCTCTCTCTCTCTCTCTCTCTCTCTCTCTCTCTCTCTCTCTCTCTCTCTCATTCTCTCTCTCTCTCTCTCTCTCTCTCTCTCTCTCTCTCTCTCTCTCTCTCTCTCTCTCTACACAGGGTTTGACAAGGTTAGGTTAAGGATTCCTAACTTTATTGACAAACTAAGAGCTGTTACCTACATCAGATCATTTGAAAGCATTTTTATTGTTATGAGACATACAAGTAGGGAACAGGATGAAGTTGGAGCCATCTGTGGGCCAGCATTTTTATTTGATCAACTGACTTTATCTCGTTGACATCATAATGCTGTACGAATGTGTTCCATACTCGAGTCATCCTGGGGATAAATGATCTCAGTTGAAGTGATGTTTCTCTCTCTCTCTCTCTCTCTCTCTCTCTCTCTCTCTTTTACCCCCATGTAAAATAAAAAGTTCTTCAATACTGTAAATCGTTTCTGTGTTCATGTAAATGATTCACTTTTTATCCTGTAAATTGTTTTTATATTTTGCCCTATTAATCGTATTTAAGTTTTGTCCTGTAAATCGATTTTACGTTTTAATACTGTAAATCTTTTTTTTTTTAGTTTTTGACCTGTAAATCGATTTTTGGTTTGGTCCTGTAAATCGCATTCACATTTATTCGTATTTTTCCTAATTCTTCTTCGGTTATTTAGGAACTTTGTAAATTCACGTGACGAAAACCACACCAGGTCTCCATCACTGTACTATCACCCTCTACACCAGCTTCCCCCTGCACCAGGTTCCCCCTGCACCAGGTTCCCCCTGCACCAGGTTCCCCCTGCACCAGGTTCCCCCTGCACCAGGTTCCCCCTGCACCAGGTTCCCCCTGCACCAGCCTCCCCCTGCACCAGCCTCCCCTTACACCAGCCTACGATACACCAGCCTACCCTTACACCAGCCTCCCCTACACCAGCCTCCCCCTACATCAGAATCTCCCTACACCAGCCTTCCCCTATACCAGCCTCCCCTTAAACCAGCCTCCCCTTACACCAGCCTCCCCTTAAACCAGCCTCCCCCTACACCAGCCTTCCCTACACCAGCCTTCCCTACACCAGCCTTCCCTACACCAGCCTCCCCTACACCAGCCTCCCTCTGCACCAGCCTCCCCCTACACCATCCTCACCTAAGAACAGGCTCTCCTGTACCAGCCTCCCCCTGCACCAGCCTCCCCTACACCAGCCTCCCCTAGACCAGCCTCCCCGTACACCAACCTCCCCTACACCAGTTACCAAACATGTACTCTTTACCCAGACAGATCAGTTTGTCACTTGATAAAGTCCATTGTTTGCGCGAAACGTAGTTAATAAAGAATTGTGTTTATTTTTCCAATAGTATTTTATGCCATTTATCTCCTTCCAAACTCCTTCAGTCTAAATACTGAGCGTCATAAATGTCCCCAGCGTTCCAGAAATACCCAGTAAACGTTGCCCAAAGTCTTAGAAAAACCCAATGAGACTCAACAATGCGCCTCGTCTCAGAAATATCCATTTAATGTGGCCCCCGGGTCTTGGAAAGCACCACTGCACCTTACGACACCCAAATATATCAATGGTAAGGCAACTGCTTAAATTAGATTCTGTCAACAAAGAATTATAGAGAGTTGTTAGAAACTTTTACTCCAGACGGGTCAGAAAATACCAGTTTTAGTGGTCAAGATTTAAGGGCAAGTCAGTTCCCCTGTCTTCTAATAATTTATTTTTCCACTATAGTCTACCTTGTCCATAATTACTGTCGCATTTTCTTTGTCTGTTTCGTAAGGTGAAGTCTGGGATCTTTATTTAATTCATGGTATAACTTAAATCTTTGAAGACAATTGTGTTGTAGATTTCGCCTTACGAAACAGATTTAGCAAATGCGATAGCAATTATGGAGGAAAATAAACATAGAGGAAAAATAAACATGGTATTAGTAGACCGGGAAAATTAACATGATAGTAGACAGGGAAAATAAACATGATATTAGTAGACAGGGAAAATAAACATGATATTAGTAGACAGGGAAAATAAACATAGTAGACAGGGAAAATAAACATGATATTAGTAGACAGGGAAAATGAACATAGACAGGGAAAATGAACATAGACAGGGAAAATAAACATGATATTAGTAGACAGGGAAATTCACGCGCCTCTTAACGAATCAACTTGGAGGAGGAGAAGAAGAGGGAGGAGAGAAGATGCGTTAAAGAAATTTCCGGATAAAGGAGTGTAAGAGGAAGTTTAGGAAGGAGAAAAAATGATTAAGAGGAAGATGAGATGGAACAAAAAGAAGAGATAAAGGAACAGGTGGAACAGGAAGGTGGAGAAGGAAGAAAAAACGAAGAGGAATAGAAAGTGAAGGAAGAAGTGGGTGATAAAGAAAGTCAAAAATTAAGAAGGATGGAGAAGAAGAGTAAGAATTAAATGCTTAATTAAACCCCTTTATCGTGCAAGGGGTCCGAAAATTTGAAATTCGAACTGAACTCCCTATGGTGGATAGAGTAACTCAATACAAGGTCACTGATCCCATATAAATTGATATCTGATGGTTAGTTTTCGAGCAATTGCTAATCTCCGAAGACCGAAAATATTCGGCTGGGCCCGACAAAGGGATTAAAAAATTTTATGTTGCAAACTTGCAATTGTTAATAAAACACACCAAAACAATTTTTTAAATTTAATATACAAACAGACAATATAAAAAACATAAATGGAACTTGAATCAAAACATTTTTTAATTGGTCCAAAAATATAAAAAGGAAGCAAATCTCAACAATGACAAATTGCAAAGGGATGCAAATTTCAATCCCTATATTCCTGAGATTCATTTGGATGACCAATTATTCTATATTGCTAATTGATGGTATGGTAGTCGCTGAAGCAATTTCTATCACTCTTTATCCAGATTTACTTTGCATACAGAACACTGGAATGAGGATGTGACCAATTTCTTCGAGTGGCTGCAATAGTTGCAATCGTAATACCTTACTTTTTCTTCACTAATTTCTGTTTTTTGGCTGGCCTTTCTTCCTCCTCATCATCACTTGACACCTGTGCATCCGGTGGCAAGTATTCATCACCACTATCCAGCAATTCTGGTTCATCTACCTCTGCTTCTGAGTCACTCTCTTCAGAAACGCAGACATACCTCGACCTGCTGGTGGACTGCTCCCCATAAAACAACTTCTCATTGATCTGGAAGGACAATAGAAACCTCCTGTATAGATCCAGACCACTACAGAGTTCATATATGCAATTGAAATTTTTTATAAATATTTATTTGACTAAAATTGGACATTCCCGGAACTCGGCAAGACCGAAATAATTCGGTATAAAATGCTTGCACTTTTTTCAACTGCATGCTACACTCAAATTATGCTCACACGGACTTTAGGTATATATCAAAATATGCCTAAACTATTCATGTAAGCACTAAACTCAACAAATCAGTACTTACCGACATTGTAGAATGTATAATCCAAGAGTAGAATAGTAAGGGTGGAGGGAAAAATGCGTGTGTGGGCGGAGCCAAGGCCACCAGTGTTTATATTTTGATCTCTCAACCAATGGGAAGGCGGCAGAAGCGAACTGTACTTAGCTGAAGAGACTCAGGGAAGGCTTGTGATTGGTTGGAACTAAAGAACGGGAAGCTGGCCGGGCGGGGCACGGAGTATGACACGCCCCCAAAACACGTAATTAATACCGATTTTTTTCGGCCGCGCTCGACAAAGGCTAAGCAAAATGAAGAATAAGACGAATAGAAAAACATTGAGTGAAAAAAATACGCATGGAACGAAATTAAAAAAAAAAAAACAGAAAACTTTCCCTCGATCTGAAAACTGTAAAACCAAACGCTAAAAATCTTGGACATAAACAGATCGAAGAAAAGCGTCAACAAAGACACCTTTTTATCGGCGTTTTGAGCCTGCAACTCGGAGCGATCACCCATGTGTCCTCAGCGGGGAAAAAATCAATGTCTCTTTTTAGGGCAGAAATATTTTGAGGGCGATATTTCATAAGAAGCCTGAGTTTTATTTCGGTTTTCGAACACTCTCCCAATTCGTCGGAGATGTAGTGAGTCGTAACTCGTTAGTTCCAGAAGGATGAGGCTAGGTTATAGGTGGTTTGGGGTAGGGTAATGGTCGTTCAGAAGTGGTCTTTGGTTCAGGTCTGGTCGTACAGAGCTGGTCTTTGATTCAAGCTCTCTCAGCTTTCAAGATTTTTTTCTTTACGGTTCCGTTGCTAACGTTACCGTCAAGGAGAGTTGGAGTCAAGACCGTTTCTTCTCTGAGCTGTTTGATTTCGAGGACTGCTTCTAAACACCGTTAGCAGCCCTCTCTCTCTCTCTCTCTCTCTCTCTCTAATATTAGAACGCTGTACGTTTCTTTGTTGTTTTTAATGACTTTCCCGATACCTTGATTTAACGAACCATTTGTTCGCTGTACGGCTGTGAATTTTAAAGACCATGTAGCACATGATCCTTCAGGGATCATGTGCTACATAGTCATTCTTCCAGGGATCATGTGCTACATGGTCATTCTTGGAGGGATCATGTGCTACATGGTCATTCTTGGAGGGATCATGTGCTACATGGTCATTCTTGGAGGGATCATGTGCTACATGGTCATTCTTCCAGGGATCATGTGCTACATGGTCATGTCTCCCAGGTATCATGCAATACAGGGTCATGTCTCCAGGTATCATGCAAAACATGGTCATGTTTCCAGGAATCATGCAAAACATGGTCATGTTTCCAGGTATCATGCAGTACATGGTCATGTTTCCAGGTATCATGCAGTACATGGTCATGTTTCCAGGGATCGTGCAATACATGGTCATGTTTCGAAGGATGGGAGCAGACGTTTGGGATCCTGTTAAATCTTGTGGGACCTTTTGGAATCTTGTGGGATCTTGTAGGATCCAAGTTTCTTGTATAAGAAATGATCCAGGTGGTAAAGTCTCCCGCCACTCTCATTGTCTCCAGGTTCTTGGAATCACTTGTTCTAGATAGATAAAAAAAAAATTCACGAAGCGCAAGACTATATGAATATAGAATAGGCCTAGGAACTAGGTCCCAAAAAGGGTTGAGAGAGAAAAGACCCGATAACAAATATAATTCCTTACACGGTAGTTTATATAATCCAAAGATTCAATAATGACAAAATGGACTGGGATAAGCGGAAGACTTGGATAAACGACAGTACCGGATAAGTGATTTTTACAGCAAGGAAGCTATTCTTTCCTTCTTTATTTTTTGCCGCACCAACAGGACAGTGAAGTGACATCTTCAGCTGGATTCTGTAATATGTTGCTAATGGTACTCTCCACTACTAGCAGTTCTGCTGCTTGTCGTACTCTCCACCACTAGCAGTTCTGCTGCTTGCCGTACTCTCCACCACTAGCAGTTCTGCTTGTCGTACTCTCCACCACTAGCAGTTCTGCGGCTTGTCGTACTCTCCACCACTAGCAGTTCTGCGGCTTGTGGTACTCTCCACCACTAGCAGTTCTGCGGCTTATCGTACTCTCCACCACTAGCAGTTCTGCTTGTCGTACTCTCCACCACTAGCAGTTCTGCTTGTCGTACTCTCCACCACTAGCAGTTCTGCTTGTCGTCCTCTCCACCACTAGCAGTTCTGCTTGTCGTACTCTCCACCACTAGCAGTTCTGCTTATCGTACTCTCCACCACTAGCAGTTCTGCTTGTTGTACTCTCCACCACTAGCAGTTCTGCTTGTCGTACTCTCCACCACTAGCAGTTCTGCTTGTCGTACTCTCCACCACTAGCAGTTCTGCTTGTCGTACTCTCCACCACTAGCAGTTCTGCTTGTCGTACTCTCCACCACTAGCAGTTCTGCTTGTCGTACTCTCCACCACTAGCAGTTCTGCTTGTCGTACTCTCCACCACTAGCAGTTCTGCTTGTCGTACTCTCCACCACTAGCAGTTCTGCTTGTCGTACTCTCCACCACTAGCAGTTCTGCTTGTCGTACTCTCCACCACTAGCAGTTCTGCTTGTTGTACTCTCCACCACTAGCAGTTCTGCTTGTCGTACTCTCCACCACTAGCAGTTCTGCTTGTCGTACTCTCCACCACTAGCAGTTCTGCTTGTCGTACTCTCCACCACTAGCAGTTCTGCTTGTCGTACTCTCCACCACTAGCAGTTCTGCTTGTCGTACTCTCCACCACTAGCAGTTCTGCTTGTCGTACTCTCCACCACTAGCAGTTCTGCTTGTCGTACTCTCCACCACTAGCAGTTCTGCGGCTTGTCGTACTCTCCACCACTAGCAGTTCTGCGGCTTGTGGTACTCTCCACCACTAGCAGTTCTGCGGCTTATCGTACTCTCCACCACTAGCAGTTCTGCTTGTCGTACTCTCCACCACTAGCAGTTCTGCTTGTCGTACTCTCCACCACTAGCAGTTCTGCTTGTCGTCCTCTCCACCACTAGCAGTTCTGCTTGTCGTACTCTCCACCACTAGCAGTTCTGCTTATCGTACTCTCCACCACTAGCAGTTCTGCTTGTTGTACTCTCCACCACTAGCAGTTCTGCTTGTCGTACTCTCCACCACTAGCAGTACTCTCCACTACTAGCAGTTCTGCTGCTTGTCGTACTCTCCACCACTAGCAGTTCTGCTGCTTGCCGTACTCTCCACCACTAGCAGTTCTGCTGCTTGTCGTACTCTCCACCACTAGCAGTTCTGCTTGTCGTACTCTCCACCACTAGCAGTTCTGCGGCTTGTCGTACTCTCCACCACTAGCAGTTCTGCTTGTCGTACTCTCCACCACTAGCAGTTCTGCTTGTCCTCTCCACCACTAGCAGTTCTGCTTGTCGTACTCTCCACCACTAGCAGTTCTGCTTGTACTCTCCACCACTAGCAGTTCTGCTTGTACTCTCCACCACTAGCAGTTCTGCTTGTACTCTCCACCACTAGCAGTTCTGCTTGTACTCTCCACCACTAGCAGTTCTGCTTGTACTCTCCACCACTAGCAGTTCTCCTTGTCGTACTCTCCACCACTAGCAGTTCTGCTTGTCGTACTCTCCACCACTAGCAGTTCTGCTTGTCGTACTCTCTACCACTAGCAGTTCTGCTTGTCGTACTCTCCACCACTAGCAGTTCTGCTTGTCGTACTCTCCACCACTAGCAGTTCTGCTTGTCGTACTCTCCACCACTAGCAGTTCTGCTTGTCGTACTCTCCACCACTAGCAGTTTTGCTTGTCGTACTCTCCACCACTAGCAGTTCTGCTGCTTGTCGTACTCTCCACCACTAGCAGTTTTGCTTGTCGTACTCTCCACCACTAGCAGTTCTGCTGCTTGCCGTACTCTCCACCACTAGCAGTTCTGCTTGCCGTACTCTCCACCACTAGCAGTTCTGCTGCTTGCCGTACTCTCCACCACTAGCAGTTCTGCTGCTTGTCGTACTCTCCACCACTAGCAGTTCTGCTGCTTGTCGTACTCTCCACCACTAGCAGTTCTACTTGTCGTACTCTCCACCACTAGCAGTTCTGCTGCTTGCCGTACTCTCCACCACTAGCAGTTCTGCTGCTTGTCGTACTCTTCACCACTAGCAGTTCTGCTGCTTGTCGTACTCTTCACCACTAGCAGTTCTGCTGCTTGTCGTATTCTCCACCACTAGCAGTTCTACTTGTCGTACTCTCCACCACTAGCAGTTCTGCTGTTTGGCGTACTCTCCACGACTAGCACTTCTGCTGCTTGTCGTACTCTCCACCACTAGCAGTTCTGCTGCTTTTCGTACTCTCCACTGACAGCTGTAATCTACTCATCTGACAACAGTACCTGTAGTCTCATCTGACAACAGTACCTGTACTCTCATCTGACAACGGTACCTGTACTCTCATCTGACAACAGTACCTGTACTCTCATCTGACAACAGTACCTGTACTCTCATCTGAAAACAGTACCTGTACTCTCATCTGACAACAGTACCTGTACTCTCATCTGACAACAGTACCTGTACTCTCATCTGACAACAGTACCTGTACTCTCATCTGACAACAGTACCTGTACTCTCATCTGACAACAGTACCTGTACTCTCATCTGAAAACAGTACCTGTACTCTCATCTGATAACGGTACCTGTACTCTCATCTGATAACGGTACCTGTACTCTCATCTGACAACAGTACCTGTACTCTCATCTGACAACGGTACCTGTACTCTCATCTGACAACAGTACCTGTACTCTCATCTAACAACAGTACTTGTACTCTCATCTGAAAACAGTACCTGTACTTTCATCTGACAACGGTACCTGTACTCTCATCTGACAACAGTACCTGTACTCTCATCTGATAACGGTACCTGTACTCTCATCTGACAACGGTACCTGTACTCTCATCTGACAACGGTACCTGTACTCTCATCTAACAACAGTACCTGTACTCTCATCTAACAACAGTACCTGTACTCTCATCTGACAACAGTACCTGTACTCTCTGAAAACAGTACCTGTACTCTCATCTGAAAACAGTACCTGTACTCTCATCTGACAACAGTACCTGTACTCTCATCTGATAACGGTACCTGTACTCTCATCTGATAACGGTACCTGTACTCTCATCTAACAACAGTACCTGTACTCTCATCTGACAACAGTACCTGTACTCTCTGAAAACAGTACCTGTACTCTCATCTGAAAACAGTACCTGTACTCTCATCTGACAACAGTACCTGTACTCTCATCTGATAACGGTACCTGTTCTCTCATCTGACAACGGTACCTGTACTCTCATCTGAAAACAGTACCTGTACTTTCATCTGACAACGGTACCTGTACTCTCATCTGACAACATTACCTGTACTCTCATTTGATAACGGTACCTGTACTCTCATCTGACAACATTACCTGTACTCTCATTTGATAACGGTACCTGTACTCTCATCTGACAACAGTACCTGTACTCTCATCTGACATAATTAGCTGTACGCTCCACTAGTGACAGTAACAACTGTACTCCTCACTGCACTCTCCATATCGTACATAAGCAGTTGTACTCTCCACAGCTGACAACCTTTTTATTTATTTATTTATTTAGAAATTTAGCATACAAACAGAGGTACAAAAAATACAGGTAAGAGCAGCATGCCAAAGCCACTTATATGCATAGCATTACGGGCTGGCTTAAAATTAACTTAAGATTAACTAAGCAATGATGAAATCAGTGATAAGACAACAACAATAAGCAACAATAGCAAAGGCGAATTTTTTTCTACAAATACAGTGTAAAATGCTGTGTAGGTACATCCTACTGATACAGGAAACACTGTTTTGATACACAAATAACCCGCACATAAAAGAGAGAAGCTTGCGACGACGTTTCGGTCCGACTTGGACCATTGACAAAGTCACACTAACTCAATGGTCCAAGTCGGACCGAAACCTCGTCGTAAGCTTCTCTCTTTTATGTGCGGGTTATTTGTGTATCGTTCCAGTCACGGTATTGTGCCTTTTTTGTTATTTAATACTGTTTTGTGTTGCTGTTATCGACAACCTCTCAGTGTTCCCGATATCTTCTGTACCCCTTTTTCCTGTTCCTTTATGGAATGGGTTTTTATGCTGTTACTAGTGTTTTGGAAAATCTTCAAACTCTAACCCCTTTTTATTTCGTCTATTATATGAGACGAGGATTCTTTGATATACCCTAATTTTGAAAATTTTGCTGTGTACGGTAAATATCTCATTGTTTAGATTTCTCTGAAAAGTTCCTCGTGGTGTCTAAGTTCTTTCATATATCTGATACCGTTATTTATCTTCCTCTGCCTTTATTCTAATATACTTCTTCAGCCAATGTTTACATCCTGGGGTGTTGAGGTTTCACTTCTATCGGTCAGTCTAAGGCCACTTACCACTCCAAGTTGAAGATTGCTAGGCAGAATAAATTCGAATAAATATAAGAGACAGGCTTCATAGCTGGCATGCATTTACTGCAGCGTATACTAACTCTGGCATACATTAACAAGAAATAAGTACTGGAGGTTCAGTGCACAGGCCTAGCGTAGGAAGGTTGTTCATCTATATAGTGTCACCTTAGGTTGATCTGTGTCCCCCTATGCTCGTGGTTACTGGGGATGATGCCTTGTACCAGGTCAGGGTGGTGCTGACCTGTAATAATGACTTGTACCAGGTTAAGGTGGTGGTGACCTGTAATGATTATTGTACTAGGTCAGGGTGGAGTTGACCTGTGATGATGGCTTGTACCAGGTCAAGGTGGTGGTGACCTGTAATGACGTACCGGGTCAAGGTGGTGGTGACCTGTGATGATGGCTTGTACCAAGGCAAGGTGACCTGTGATGATGGATTGTACCAGGTTAAGGTGGTGGTGACCTATGATGAAGACTTGTACCAGGTCAAGGTGGTTGATGGTACCTGTGGTGATGTAGTAAGGATGTTGGTAGTTGTGGTGGTGCTTATAGTGAGGATAGTGGTGATTGTGGTCTTAATTGTGAGAGAAGAGATGTTGGTCTCTCTCTCTCTCTCTCTCTCTCTCTCTCTCTCTCTCTCTCTCTCTCTCTCTCTCTCTCTCTCTCTCTCTCTCTCTCTCTCTCTCTCTCTAAGGGGATTGTTATGTCTGTACTCTCCCGGGATTGAACGCGGGCCCTCTTGGTTATGAGCCAAGGTTTAGTTACTCAGCTACTAGTTTTCTTCCATACTTCTTATCCTACTGCTCCTCTTCCTCCTCCCTCCTCTTCCCTCTTCTTCCTCCTCTTTTATTCTACTTAACCTTATATTTCTTTCCCTTCTCCTTTTCCTTCTTCTTTATCTTCTTTTTCCTCCCTCTTTCCCTTCATCTACCTCTTTTCCCCCTCTTCAAGCATTTCTCTTGTTCTTATTTCTCATCCTCCTCTGTCTTTCCACTCTTCTTCCTCTTCTTCCCTCTCCCCGTCTACCTCCCCGTGCCTGTCTAGCAGTGTACCTGCATTAAACAAATTGCACACTGCAGCCAAGCAATAACTGCAGAGAGCCTCGTCAGCCTTCCTCTATTAATCTTTAACCAAACTTAAGTAAAATACTGAAGCAGCTATATATATATATATATAAATATATATATATATATATATATATATATATATATATATATATATATATAGATATATATATATATATATATATATATATTAGTCGTGCCGAATAGGTAAAATTGGTCAATTTTCTCTTATAAGGTTAGATATATTTTTTCTTTTATGTTAATGCTAAAATTAATAATTTTGTACCAATAGAACCTTAAAAACTTAACTAACCTTATTATAGCAAGCGCATTTTAATTAAAATACTGAGAGGAATTGACAAGGTGGACAGAGAATGTTCCAGAGATGGGACACAGCAACAAGGGGTCACAGTTGGAAGTTGAAGACTCAGATGAATCACAAAGATGTTAGGAAGTATTTCTTCAGAGTTGTCAGGAAGTGGAATAGTTTGGAAAGTGATGTAGTGGAGGCAGGATCCATACATACCTTTAAGAAGATGTATGATAAAGCTCATGGAACAAGAAGAATGACCTAGTAACGACCAGTGAAGAGGCAGGGCCAGGAGCTGTGAATCGACCCCTGCAACCACAACTAGGTGAGTACCCACACACACACACACACACACACACACACACACACACACACACACACACACACACACACACACACACACACACACACACACACACACACACACACACAAATACCACCTTTCTCCACTGCCGCTAGGGTGATCTACGCTCTGCAACATTGTACGGAATTAAAACTTCTATTTAGGGTGTACTAACTCAGTTGAACTGGCGCCTAAGATCAGGTCGGGTACAGCAGGAGGTACAGTATATAGCAGTGAGTTAGGTGAGAGATGTTCCTTGCTGACACTTCCAGTGTTGCTGTAAGAGTTGTGGTAGCAACTTGGTTAGGTGCGTGTGTCTGCGTGTACTCGCCTATTTATGGTTGCAGGGGTCGATTCACAGCTCCTGGCCCCGCCTCTTCGCTGGTCGTTACTAGGTCTACACTCCTTCCTTCATCAGTTTTATCGTGCCTGTGTACTCACCTAATTACTCACCTAATTGTGGTTGTGTGTGTGTGTGTGTGTGTGTGTGTGTGTGTGTGTGTGTGTATACTCGACTGTATGTACTTGCACGTGGTTTCAGGGGTCGAGTCCTAGCTCCTTGAGCAAGCTTTAAAGTCTCTGATCCTCGAGTTTATATTGGATTTTCGGTTTTCTTGAAATTTCATTAACTTTTATTGCCATACATCTGCTGGGGTTATGCAAACATTATCAAATATTCGACCGATCTTTCGTTTCGTCCGGATCCATTTGTAGCTTTACCATGTCTTCTACGGTTTTATTCTCATGAATATTTACATCTGTAAACAGGGATAGAGCTGACTCTAGATGCTCTAGCATGTCATGCACATATACCAGAAACAGTATCGGTCCCAATACTGAACCTTAAAGTACCCAGCTTTTGACACTCCCAGTCTGACATCTCCTCTTCGAACAATCACTCATTGTTCACCTTCCATAAAGTTCACTTCAATATAGAATATTCCCTGTTATTTCTGCCTGCTCAAGTTTTTATCCCAGTGTCTTGTGAGGTACAACATTAAAAGCCTTTTTGCATTCCAGGAATTTTCAATCCACCCATTCCTCTCCTTCCATCCTCATTTCTGTTAATTTTTCATAGTATTCTAGCAGGTAAGATTTGCCATCTCTAAACCTGTGCTGGATATAGTTTATTAAACCACTTAATCCAAATTATCTACACTATCTTGATTATCTTCTCCATTATCTTATTATGCATGTCTGTGATACTGAGCTGTAGTTCAACGCTTCCTGGCTCCTTTCTTCACTATGGGAACTACGTCTGTTCTTTTTCAAATATTTGCCCATTGTCCTTATATTAACTTGTAGTAGGTGTTAGTGGCTCATGCAGTGCTTCTTCACACACTAGCAGAACCCACGGTAACACCTTGTCAGGTTCCATTGGTTTTGATGTATCCAGAACATTCAAAATATTATCACCACCTTCCTTTCTGTATGTAGTGTCTGGCACCCATTATGTGTACACTTTCTCTGACACTCTGCTCTTGTTCGTGTTTCCACTGTTAGCATTTCTAAGTAATTTTTTTCAGCTCTTCAAAGACTTCTTTTCTAGTCTTATTACTTGGTCTTTAAGTGTGTGTGTGTTTCAGAGAACAACAGTGGATCGAGTCGCTTGGTGTCGAGGACGCCTGGAAATAATTCATGGCACTTCAAGGGAAGTTGTTCTATTTACACACACACACACACACACACACACACACACACACACACACACACACACACACACACACACACACACACACACACACACACACACACCCACCCACTATATATATATATATATATATATATATATATATATATATATATATATATATATATATATATATATATATATATATATTTAGTGTGTGTGTATGTTCATGTAATCAACATAAATGATGGTAACTCTGAGGTTAGAGTAACTCCAGTACTGCTGGAAGGAAACATGTGAAGCTGCTTCATCTGCTGCACTTAAGTGGAATTCTTGACGATGTTGTCACCTGGCTGAAGTCTCGCAGCTCAGCTTGACACATTCCACTACCTCGTGTATCAAACTCATCCTCTACCATGATATACGGTTGCGAAACTTAACTAACTTGTGTTCCCACACCGGGAGTCACAAAATTAAGCAGCCGCGCACTGCAGATGAACCTAATACCCTTAAAAATCTGCTCAGCTTTAAGAGTAAATATTGATGAAGTTAGGGGGCCGGCTCACGCTGGCACTCTGTGTAATGACACTCACAAAGTGCTCAGTAATGCACTTAAAGAACAAGACCTGGGGTATAATTCGCCTGTTAGGGTGAGTTTAGCCTGTGTATACTCGCTTAACTGAGATCGCCTAGTTGTGTTTGTTGGGGTCGGTTCATAGCTCCTGGCACCACTCGGATCATGCGGACCAGCCTCATAGATTCCTGGCCTTCAAGGGTCATTCATATCCACTCTTGAAGCTGTGTATGATGTATGCGTCCGCCACTTCTAGTACGTCCCTCCTCAGAATGTAACTTAATCTTGTAACTTACGTCTCTGTCCTTAACGTAGTTGCCTGTTGTCAAAGACACTGGTCGATGGACACCTTGCCTCACGTTCAGGTCTTGACTGTTGCTTTCTAGTTGTTTATTATTGTTTGTGTTACCGCCCGAGTTATCCAAGTTGTCTTATGTCGGTGTAATCATGCAGAATGTAATGAATTACTGTATCACTTGTACTGTCATAGTATATCTTCTTTCTTCTTTTCTTTTTATTTTCTTCATCATCTTCGTCTTCGTCATCTTCATCTTCTTCTTCTTCCTCTTCTTATGTTTAACAGGGCACCGGGGAAGGGACATCATAGGATCAGTGTAAACAAACTGGGACCATCTGTGCCATGACTCCCAGCATCTGTCACTGAGGAAATAGTTGGCATCATCCTTTGAGGTTCCCACCCCAGTGTGTTATTGTTGGCAACCTCCAGCAGGCGTGTTTGTTGCCATGAGTCCTACCCTGCTAGCTCTCTCTCTCTCTCTCTCTCTCTCTCTCTCTCTCTCTCTCTCTCTTTATACAGGGTTTAGAAAAGTTAGGTTAAGGATCCCTAGCGTTATTGACAAGCTATTGACAAGTTAGGATTCCTAACTTTATTGACAAGCTAATAACTGTTACCTACATCAGCTCGTTTGAAAGCATTTTTATTGTTATGAGACATACAAGCAGGGAACAGGATAAAGTTGGAGCCATCTGTGGGCCAGCATTTTCATTTGATTAACTGACTTTATCTCGTTGACATCATTATGCTGTACGAATGTGTACCAGACTCGAGTCATCCTGGGTATGTATGATCTCAGATGAAGTGATGTTCTGGAGAAGGGTACAGCCAGAGTGAAGTTGCTGCTGTCTGCCCGTCTTGTGGTATAGAAGCTTGCTTCTCCCTGTCTCTCTCATCAACGGACACATGTCAACTATTCTCTCTTCTGTGTAACATTAATGCATCTTTCAGTGTACATACCATTAACGTTGATAATAATGCAAATATGGCTCACGTTCCGTCTGTAATGTCATATATTATGTAAGGCAGCAACACACTGCTGCTGATCACGGTTCTCTGGTCATGGACCGGCGGTGGGGGCGTTGACCCCCGGAACACCCTCCAGGTAGCTTTATACTCGAATTATGTCAAATAAATTATATATAACTAAACACACATACCAATATATATATATATATATATATATATATATATATATATATATATATATATATATATATATATCGTGCCGAATAGGTAAAACTAGTCGATTAGCAAAAACTCATTTAAAATTAAGTTTCTTTCTAAAATTTTCTTTTATGCGTTTAAAGATATATTTTTTCATATATGTTAATGTTAGAAATTAATAATTTTGTACCAAACGAACCTTAGAAAACTTACCTAACCTTGGTATAACAAGCTCAATTTAATTTAGCCTAATCCAACTAAATATATTTAAGATAAGTTTACAATAATTTAATAATAAACAAACACAATGAAATACATTTTTCTCGTTAGGTCAGAATAATTTTAGAGAAATTATTGCATACACAAATTTTTGCTTGCTTTATTCGGCAAGAAGAGCGTTGCTATTGAAGTAAAATCGAAAGTTTTACCTATTCGGCACAACACACACACACACACACACCTACAACAGGCCTAGTGTCTAATCGACATGTGCCTAGGACAAAATGGTATTGGAAGTTGAAGACTCAGATGAATCAAAGGGATGTTAGGAAGTATTTCTTCAGTCATAGAGTAGTCAGGCCGTGGAATAACCTTGAAAGTGACGTAGTGGAGGCGGGAACCATACATAGTTTTAAGACGAGGTTTGATAAAGCTCATGGGGCAGGGAGAGAGAGGACCTAGTAGCAGTCAGTGAAGAGACGGGACCAGGAGCTAAGACTCGACCCCTGCAACCACAAATAGGTGAGTACACACACACACATTATAACATCGCTTTTAATAGAATAACACGAACATGGTTAACATCAGATTTTAACATAGGATGCGAGGGGACTGTAAAACGTAATTGATGATTGGTGGTGAGAATGATAGTGCTGGGGTAATTGATGACAGTGAAGAATGATCACTGATGAATTGACGGCAGGGGTAAACTGGTAGGGAAAAAGGGAGGGCATTTTTTCCCATGTGGGGAAAGTCAACAAGGCTGCAGAGATAAAAGAATTTGGTTGGTGGGCACAAATGATGTCAGAAGCGCTTTCGGCTCACAATTAGAAGGACGCGGGTTCAATACCCGGGCGCAGAGAAAGAGAGGCGTGCGGAGGCCTCTTTTTCACAGGTTAAGAACTGTTATTCTATGTCGCCTCATTTCAAAACCCAGCCCTATCTAAGGTATACTACCCCCCCCCCAGGATGCCACCCACAACAGTCAACTAACATCTATGTACCTACTTGCTGCTAGGTGAACAGGGACAGCCGGTGTCTTCAGGCAACAGGCCCAGTATTTCCACCTGTACCGAGGATCGAACCACGGATACTCAGTGTGTGAGCTGAGTGCGCTGTTAAGTTCTGTATGTGTCGCTCAGGTTCACTTAGCAGCAAGTACGTACCTGGGAGTTAGTTGACTGGTGTGGGTCGCACCCTGGGGGAGAGGCCACTAAGCTTCCTTCAGTTATCCTCAGTTATTAACCCTGTGGAGGTTAATAATATTAACCTCATGTGGGGTTAATATTAAGCTTCTTGATCTTAGCACTTTTGTTGTTCTTGTTTTTCTTGTTTTAGTTTTTCTTACTATTTTTTCTTAATTCCTTCTTATAGTCAGTATGGTGTTGCTGCAAGCAGGAGCGTTGTAAAGTTGCTTCAGACGTAGCCTCTCCGTCAGTATTGTGTTGCTGCCAGCAGGAGCGTTGTAAAGTTGCTTCAGACGTAGCCTCTCCGTCAGTATGGTGTTGCTGCAAGCAGGAGCGTTGTAAAGTTGCTTCAGACGTAGCCTCTCCGTCAGTATGGTGTTGCTGCAAGCAGGAGCGTTGTAAAGTTGCTTCAGACGTAGCCTCTCCGTCAGTATGGTGTTGCTGCAAGCAGGAGCGTTGTAAAGTTGCTTCAGACGTAGCCTCTCCGTCAGCATGGTGTTGCTGCAAGCAGGAGCGTTGTAAAGTTGCTTCAGACGTAGCCTCTCCGTCAGTATTGTGTTGCTGCCAGCAGGAGCGTTGTAAAGTTGCTTCAGACGTAGCCTCTCCGTCAGCATGGTGTTGCTGCAAGCAGGAGCGTTGTAAAGTTGCTTCAGACGTAGCCTCTCCGTCAGTAGTGGGTTGCTGCCAGCAGGAGCGTTGTAAAGTTGCTTCAGACGTCGCCGCTCCGTCAGTATGGTGTTGCTGCAAGCAGGAGCGTTGTAAAGTTGCTTCAGACGTAGCCTCTCCGTCAGTATGGTGTTGCTGCAAGCAGGAGCGTTGTAAAGTTGCTTCAGACGTAGCCTCTCCGTCAGCATGGTGTTGCTGCAAGCAGGAGCGTTGTAAAGTTGCTTCAGACGTAGCCTCTCCGTCAGTATGGTGTTGCTGCAAGCAGGAGCGTTGTAAAGTTGCTTCAGACGTAGCCTCTCCGTCAGTATTGTGTTGCTGCCAGCAGGAGCGTTGTAAAGTTGCTTCAGACGTAGCCTCTCCGTCAGTATGGTGTTGCTGCAAGCAGGAGCGTTGTAAAGTTGCTTCAGACGTAGCCTCTCCGTCAGTATTGTGTTGCTGCCAGCAGGAGCGTTGTAAAGTTGCTTCAGACGTAGCCTCTCCGTCAGTATGGTGTTGCTGCAAGCAGGAGCGTTGTAAAGTTGCTTCAGACGTAGCCTCTCCGTCAGTATGGTGTTGCTGCAAGCAGGAGCGTTGTAAAGTTGCTTCAGACGTAGCCTCTCCGTCAGTATGGTGTTGCTGCAAGCAGGAGCGTTGTAAAGTTGCTTCAGACGTAGCCTCTCCGTCAGTATGCAGATGTAACGACCTCGAAAATCCCAGGTCTGACACTTCTTCATTGCCCGAGGTCCCATTTATGTGGATTTTATTCTGTTCAGAGGATTTTCTAATGTTGGAAAATAATGCACTGTGTGTGTGTGTGTGTGTGTGTGTGTGTGTGTGTGTGTGTGTGTGTGTGTGTTTAGTTTTCTACGATAGTTATATTATTATGTTCACTATATATATATTTCAACTTGCATATGTTGCAACACGTACAACTTGCATATGTTGCAACACGTACAACTTGCATATGTTGCAACACGTACAACTTGCATATGTTGTAACACATAAAACTTGCATATGTTGCAACACATAAAACTTGCATATGTTGCAACACATAAAACTTGCATATGTTGCAACACATACATCTTGCATATGTTGCAACACATACGACTTGCATATGTTGCAACATATACAAGTTGCATATGTTGCTACACATACAACTTGCATATGTTGCTACACATACAACTTGCATGTGTTGCTACACATACAACTTGCATATGTTGCAACACATACAACTTGCATATGTTGCAACACGTACAACTTGCATATGTTGCTACACATACAACTTGCATATGTTGCTACACATACAACTTGCATATGTTGCTACACATACAACTTGCATATGTTGCAACACGTACAACTTGCATATGTTGCTACACATACAACTTGCATATGTTGCTACACATACAACTTGCATATGTTGCTACACATACAACTTGCATATGTTGCTACACATACAACTTGCATATGTTGCTACACATACAACTTGCATATGTTGCTACACATACAACTTGCATATGTTGCTACACATACAACTTGCATATGTTGCTACACATACAACTTGCATATGTTGCTACACATACAACTTGCATATGTTGCTACACATACAACTTGCATATGTTGCTACACATACAACTTGCATATGTTGCTACACATACAACTTGCATATGTTGCTACACATACAACTTGCATATGTTGCTACACATACAACTTGCATATGTTGCTACACATACAACTTGCATATGTTGCTACACATACAACTTGCATATGTTGCTACACATACAACTTGCATATGTTGCTACACATACAACTTGCATATGTTGCTACACATACAACTTGCATATGTTGCTACACATACAACTTGCATATGTTGCTACACATACAACTTGCATATGTTGCTACACATACAACTTGCATATGTTGCTACACATACAACTTGCATATGTTGCTACACATACAACTTGCATATGTTGCTACACATACAACTTGCATATGTTGCTACACATACAACTTGCATATGTTGCTACACATACAACTTGCATATGTTGCTACACATACAACTTGCATATGTTGCTACACATACAACTTGCATATGTTGCTACACATACAACTTGCATATGTTGCTACACATACAACTTGCATATGTTGCAACACATACAACTTGCATATGTTGCTACACATACAACTTGCATATGTTGCTACACATACAACTTGCATATGTTGCAACACGTACAACTTGCATATGTTGCTACACATACAACTTGTTCTTTCAATGCTTTTCATTCTTCCACAGGAAGAATAAAAACTTTTCCAGTATCTCTGAGTCCATTTCTTTCTTCATATGTTTAGCTGTGGCTTCTGGTTGTCTCTGTTCAAGTTCTATTTACACACAACTTCCTTGACAGCCTAAACAACAGCATCTTCAGATATATTAATAAGAATCATATTTATGGAAAAAATTTGGAATAGACCTAACTCAGAAAGAACTTGCCGAAGAATATATATGAAACTGACGTATCTTTTTTCCTGGTAGCAGGCAGCGTGGCCATCTTTATTATGCTAGCAGGCAGCGTGGTCATCTTTAGTATGCTAGCAGGCAGCGTGGCCATCTTTATTATGCTAGCAGGCAGCGTGGTCATCTTTAGTATGCTAGCAGGCAGCGTGGCCATCTTTATTATGCTAGCAGGCAGCGTGGTCATCTTTAGTATGCTAGCAGGCAGCGTGGCCATCTTTAGTATGCTAGCAGGCAGCGTGGCCATCTTTATTATGCTAGCAGGGAGCGTGGCCATCTTTATTATGCTAGCAGGCAGCGTGGACATCTTTAGTATGCTAGCAGGCAGCGTGGCCATCTTTAGTATGCTAGCAGGCAGCGTGGCCATCTTTAGTATGCTAGCAGGCAGCGTGGCCATCTTTAGTATGCTAGCAGGCAGCGTGGCCTTCTTTAGTATGCTAGCAGGCAGCGTGGCCTTCTTTAGTATGCTAGCAGGCAGCGTGGCCATCTTTAGTATGCTAGCAGGCAGCGTGGCCTTCTTTAGTATGCTAGCAGGCAGCGTGGCCTTCTTTAGTATGCTAGCAGGCAGCGTGGCCTTCTTTAGTATGCTAGCAGGCAGCGTGGCCTTCTTTAGTATGCTAGCAGGCAGCGTGGCCTTCTTTAGTTGCTAGCCAGCGTGGCCTTCTTTAGTATGCTAGCAGGCAGCGTGGCCATCTTTAGTATGCTAGCAGGCAGCGTGGCCGTGGCCTTCTTTAGTATGCTAGCAGGGAGCGTGGCCTTCTTTAGCAGGCAGCGTGGCCATCTTTATTATGCTAGCAGGCAGCGTGGCCATCTTTAGTATGCTAGCAGGCAGCGTGGCCATCTTTAGTATGCTAGCAGGCAGCGTGGCCATCTTTAGTATGCTAGCAGGCAGCGTGGCCATCTTTAGTATGCTAGCAGGCAGCGTGGCCATCTTTAGTATGCTAGCAAGCAGGGTGGCCATCTTTATTTTCTGGGGCACTAGGATTCAGTTTGTAGGTTTGTTTGTATTCCTCGTCCGTTTTTTCAGGTGTTGACTCCAAACAGCTGTTTCATACTCCATTTTTAATATTAGGTGCAAACAGCTGTTGTAACATCTGTTATCCATATATTTAAAAGTTAATTGATAGACGGTGTGGCAGAGATATTTCTCACAACTTCATATATCTGACCAAACCATACCCCGGCCGGGTTGAACCCGCGGTCAGAGAGTCTCAAAACTCCAGCCCGTCGCGTTAGCCACTAGACCAGCTAGCCACAATAAGATTCGTCCAACTAGGTATATTTCTACACCATAGGAAGGTCAGCACTTGCATTTGTGGTCACAGTGGTGCCTGTGCTAACCTTCCTATGGTGTAGAAATATACCTAGTTGGACGAATCTTATTGTGGCTAGCTGGTCTAGTGGCTAACGCGGCGGGCTGGAGTTTTGAGACTCTATGACCGCGGGTTTAATCCCGGCCGGGGTATGGTTTGTTTGCAATCGTGTCATTACGATTTCGTGAATCATTCATATATCTGGTGTAATGATTTTGTTTTCATTGATTATTCCTGGATGCCCTTCGTATGATGCTCTCTAAATATTGTTGCACAATCTATATTTTTTTCCTGTTTTCTGATTTCACTTTCTTTCATTACCATTACATGGCATTTAGTAACATTAAATTTTATCTTCCATCTTCCACCATATCTTCCCAGTTTACACAAATCAGCCTGTAAAAAATTAGCTTTTTTTAATATTTTGCACAAGATATTTGCATTATCTGAAGACCAACTCATGTAACTCTTTTTTCCTTCTGGTAAGCCATACCATTTTTATTCCATACTTACCATACCACGGGGGGGGGAATAGAACTCGCGATCAGAGAGTCTCAAAACTTCCATACTTCTCGGTCCTGGAAGCTTAGTCACTCAATATCTTACCAGAGAATGAGGGAAGACAGTGATGCTGTATTACATAAATGATATAACGTAATGGTTATAAATATCATTATAATTTTTAAAGGGGTTGAAGGGTAAGCCAGCGGAAGGTCTCGGTCAGATGATCTAAAGCTCCAGCTGCGGATCATCATATGTATAAGACCCCCATCAGGAAACGCTTGTTTTGTTTCCTGACAAACCTTACCTAACCTAAGGTATTATATACCATGCTTAGTGAGGGACAGAAGAAGATGTACATACCAAAAACTGAGAGGAATCTTTCCACTCGTGTTAAACAGCACCAATATGTATCCAAGACGACACCAGCAGCACTTGTGTCGTACACGGGTTTAAAGACATCATTTTCATGCACCAGAACAACGTTGAAATGATACACAGACAAAACAGGAATAGACACCGTTGTATAGACGCGTCCTTAACACAGCATCTAGCACCATGTAAAAAAGAGCTGGTAATTATTACATCTCAGCTCTAACATGATGCTGCTACATACTCTCGGCCACGATAAAACACAGAAACACAACAATTAAACACTGCCACATCTTCACCTGATCTTCTGTGACTTGCATTCTCTGCTATATATACTTTTTCTCATTCTCTTGGATCATTTAGAGTGATCGAGGTCCTAGGACAAACATATTCAGTAAAGATATACTAAGTAATGTCATCTATATTGTCGGTATTTTTACCTTCTACCTCCATTTATATATCGGGGCAAGAACAGACCCTTGTGGCAACCCACTGGTCACATCTCCCCACGAGAACATTTTTCTTCTTACAACTGTTCATATTTTTCTCCAGTGAAAGCTGTCATCAACTATATTACCTTGCTTATTATTCCTCCCATATTTTGATGTTTGCAGGTTATTCTCTCGCAGGTATCTCTTAACATGTAGTTGCTTAAGTTGTAGATCAATATACTTTGTCTATGTATGTTTCTGTTGTTAATTTCGCTTGTCTCTGTGATAATTGCTTAATAGACTCGGTAACATGAATTTCCAGACCTGAAGTTGATTAAACCATACCACGGGTGGGATAGAACCCGCGGTCAGAGAGTCTCAAAACTCCAGACCGTCGCGTTAGCCACTAGACCAGCTAGCCACAATAAGATAGGTCCAACTAAGTATATTTCTACACCATAGGAAGGTTAGCATAGACACCACTGTGACCACAAATGCAAGTCAAGTTAACTTCTTTGAGGGGACTTGAGCTAGAGTTCGTCACGGCCACGCTAGCTGGAGATTCATCTGTAAAAATTTGCATTTGTGGTCACAGTGGTGCCTATGCTAACCTTCCTATGGTGTAGAAATGTACCTAGTTGGACGAATCTTATCGTGGCTAGCTGGTCCAGTGGCTAACGCGACGATCTGGAGTTTTGAGACACTTTGACCGCGGGTTCTATCCCCACCCGTGGTATGGTTTGTTTGCAATCGTGTCATTACGATTTCGTGAGTCCTGAAGTTGATTTATTTACTGTTTGGTTGTTTCTCTGCTAGTGTTTTGTATGGTGTTTATTAAAGTGTTGTGTGTGTGTGTGTTTGAGGGGAGGGAAAGAGGGTTGTGTGTAGGTTTGGAATCCATCAGCCTTGTAAAGAGTGAGTCGTCAGGGCTGGACTCGCCAGTAGGTCGTCATGGCTGGACCACCATTGGGTCATCAGAGCTGGACTCAGCAGTGGGTCGTCAGAGCTGGACCACCAGTGGGTCGTCAGGGCTGGACCACCAGTGGGTCGTCAGGGCTGGACCACCAGTGAGTCGTCAGGGCTGGACTCAGCAGTGGGTCGTCAGAGCTGGACCACCAGTGGGTCGTCAGGGTTGGACTCACCAGTGGGTCGTCAGGGCTGGACCACCAGTGGGTCGTCAGGGCTGGACTCACCAGTGGGTCGTCAAGGCTGGACTCAGCAGTGGATCGTCAGGGCTGGACTCACCAGTGGGTCGTCAGGGCTGGACTCACCAGTGGGTCGTCAGGGCTGGACTCACCAGTGGGTCGTCAGGGCTGGACTCAGCAGTGGGTCGTCAGAGCTGGACCACCAGTGGATCGTCAGGGCTGGACTCACCAGTGGGTCGTCAGGGCTGGACTCACCAGTGGGTCCTCAGGGCTGGACTCACCAGTGGGTCGTCAGGGCTGGACCACCAGTGGGTCTTCAGGGCTGGACCACCAGTGGGTCGTCAGGGCTGGACTCACCAGTGGGTTGGGACTTGGGTCTGGCGGTCACATAAAACACTCGACACACCTTCACAAGTCCTGAAACCTTAGATATATGTCGCGACCCTTGCCAGGAATATTTGACTCCAGTGTATATGAGAGAGAGAGAGAGAGAGAGAGAGAGAGAGAGAGAGAAAGAGCAGAAGCAACGAAGAGCTGCTGTGAGTGAATAGGTTCTTCTGCTCACATCTGAAGGACCCGGGATCAATCCTGGAGAGAGAAAAGTTACAGCTGTTGCCCCCGTTCACCTATGACAGCCTCGTCCTCCACATCACTTACCGTACGTATAAAATTGAACGATGTGTCGGTATAGCCTCAACTTTGTTGTTGCTTATCTCGGCCGAGGAAAAAGAAAATGTTTACTGAAGTTACATTCGTGCAGAAATGGACGCACGACAATTCCTGTGAAAATGGCTGCCCTAACTAGAGGGCGGGTTGAGAAGTAAATAGGTAACTGGGTGTCAGTCGACTGTTGTGGGTCGCATCTAGGGTAGCATCCTAGGTCGCATCTTGGGTCGCATCCTGGGTAGCATCGTGGGTAGCATCCTTAGTCACAACCTGGGTAGCATCGTGGGTAGCATCCTGAGTCACAACCTGGGTAGCATCGTGGGTAGCATCCTGAGTCACATCCTGGGTAGCATCCTGAGTCACATCCTGGGTAGCATCCTCAGTCACATCCTGGGTAGCATCCTGAGTCACATCCTGGGTAGCATCCTGAGTCACATCCTGGGTAGCATCCTGAGTCACATCCTGGGTAGCATCCTGGGGGGATCGACTGCTGGCGTGAGTTATCTTGAGATGTATCAGTAAAGGACAACTTCCTGCGTGATAGTACCCCCCTTTCTCTCTCCCTCTATCTCTCAAGGAAAGTAGAGCACTTCCTCACGTATCATTCTGGCACTGCCAGTCACTCTCGTACAGATTTAAACGTTTTCTCCTTATTTTCAGCCGCCGCGTTGCCGGAGGTATCACCACAGTTTTTTTTTAATTTGGCGATTTAAATTAGTGATATGTTATTAAAGGATTTACTAACCCAAGCCAACTTATCTCACACTCGCCTAACCCAGCCTAACCTAACCCAACCTTAAATACAGAAAATTCCACAAGTTTCCAAGAAGCTTCGAAAAACTGACGCAGGAAACCTCGTAGGAAATTGACGTGGGCAGGACAACAAGCTGATCCCTCCCCCTCTCATCACCTGGTGAAAGGCTCTCGATCCAGAGGGATTTGAGTTCTCCCATCCCCCACCCGGTCTTGCTCGGATCGAACCAGACTCGGCTCCAATTACCCAGGCGCTGCATATGCACTACTTCCCCTACGAATTTAGCTCTTCCCCAGTATAATACTGGTGATACTGCTCCCCCTCCCCTCCTCCTCTCCCTTCTCCCACCCTCCTCCCTCCCCCGAGCCCCTCTCCTTCCTCGCTACAGTGGAAATTTTGTCTCCGCCTACTTTATTTAATTGCTGTAGTTCCCGGCGCGACTCTGCGTTAACTGCTCTTTAATTCAAGTTAAACACTCATCTTGATTTTCATGGAAACTCTGCAGTGTTTAGGTTTAACGAGGTCATTAACTCTGTAACTGGAAGAGCAGTGTACCTTTATTGTTTAACGAGGGAGTTACTATTGTAACTTGAAGATCAATATATATACTTGTATAGTTTAACGAGGGAATTACTGTTGTTATTGGAAGAGCAGTGTACTTAAATGAAGCAGTTACCTCTGCAACTTGATCAACAACTTACCTTGTTTCTGATTTAACAAAGCAGTAGTTACCTTTGTAGCCTGAAGAGCAGTGTACCTTTCAATGGTTTAACGAGGCAATTGCTCATGTAAAGTGTTTCAATGCAATTTTCAACTTTTTTCATCAGGGTTGAACCTTTTCAGGAAGGTGCCTTCGTTTTGTTTCAATAACCAAGACTACATCAGCAGTGTGCTGCTGCCCTTTGATCTAGAGGAGGAGAGTAACATAATTACCTCCTTGTTCACTGCACTACAGTACTCTGGGGATCAGTCGCATGACCAAAAGCTCCAGCTGAGTCATATGAACAAGACCAGCGTCAGGAAACACTTGTCCTGTTTCCTGACGTGGGTCAGGATTATTACGGAAGTTATTTGGGTTTGGGGTACAAGGAGGTTATTGTTAAAGGTCTCAACAAACGAATATTCATAGGAAACTTAACCTAACCTACTGTTGTGTAACACCTGGATATCTTTAATAATGGAGAAGTTTCGCAAAGCAGTGAATTTCCTGAGTCCAGTGAGGAGAATAAATCCTGGAGGCAGTGGAAGCAGTGGAGAGGTGATGTGAGGTCTTCAGTCCCTCAACCTTGATAAGTGTTCAGTCCCTCTTCTTGACTCTGAAAGTTTCAGATTCTTCAGCCTGGCAGACAGTGGGAGACTGAGTTACATGCTATTAGAAGCGCAGGTAGACTTCAATCTGGGGGTGAAGCTTAAACCAGGATTTTAGTCCGAGAGCTTAAAACAAATCATAAAATGGTGAAAAAAATCAACGAAATCGTTTTTAAACGCAGAAATTTGTGCTGTGGTTCCAAACTTTTAGTACAACTTTTTACTGAGGTTCTAAGCTTTTACGACACCTTGCACATGGGTTCCAATCTTTTTCGTACTCGCTGCATTTCGCGTACAGCCTTTTGCATTCTCTCAACCATAAGAGTACGTAAATACTGATGCGTTCATAAAATCGATAACGACTTAAAAGAATCCCTCCCTCTCTCTTGCCGTAGCCTCGTGACTGCCATGAACATACTTGCCATTTGCATATCTGGCTCCTGGTAGTGGCCTGGTGAACTTCTTATCTTGCAAAATGTCTTCCGCGGACTCGCGCAAGATGGAGACGACGATCTCTGACGTCAATAGCTGCTTTTTCATTGATGTCAGAGTTGACTGGGAACGTTACCTCTGCCTGTGTCACCGGGGTTGATGCATTTATTGATAACTCTCCCTACTTTAATAAAATGTTTGTTTCAATATATATATATATATATATATATATATATATATATATATATATATATATATATATATATATATATATATATATATATATATATATATATATATATATATATATATATATATATATATATATATATATATATATATATATATATATATATATATATATATATATATATAATGTGTGTGTGTGTGTGTGTGTACGTCATGCCGAATAGGTGAAACTTGCTATTTTGGCTTCGATAGCAACGCTCTTCTTGCCGAATAAGGCAAGCGAAAATTTGTATATGCAGTAATTTCGCAAAAATCATTCTGAACCTAACGAAAAAAATATATTTCATTGTGTTTATTATTAAATTATTGCAAACTTATCTAAAATATAAAATTATGATTGGCTAAATTAAAATGCTCTTGCTATAATAAAGTTCTTTTGGTACAAAATTATTAATTTTTACATTAACATAAATTAAAAATATATATATCTTTAAACGTATAGAGAAAATTTTAGAAACATTTTTAAAAGAGTTCTTGCTAATTGACCAATTTTACCTATTCGGCACGACATATATATATAATATGTATTATACGTTACTGGATATGCTTTTGTTGGTACATTTCGCTCTGTGTAGAGCTTTATCAAGTCCCGGCTGGATTTAGCTCTACGATGGGCGAAACATTGTCTCATTCAAAGTGTTTTTTCACAAGTATTCTCTGTTTTTTTGAGACTGCCCCTTTCTATCCTTTGCCTACTTCCCCTCTTTCTCTGTCCCTGCTTCCCCCTCTTTCTCTGTCCCTGTTTCCCCCTCTTTCTCTGTCCCTGCTTCCCATCTTTCTCTGTCCCTGCTTCCCATCTTTCTCTGTCCCTGCTTCCCATCTTTCTCTGTCCCTGCTTCCCCTCTTTCTCTGTCCCTGCTTCCCCATCTTTCTCTGTCCCTGCTTCCCCATCTTTCTCTGTCCCTGCTTCCCCATCTTTCTCTGTCCCTGCTTCTCCTCTTTCTCTGTCCCTGCTTCCCCATCTTTCTCTGTCCCTGCTTCCCCATCTTTCTCTGTCCCTGCTTCCCCTCTTTCTCTGTCCCTGCTTCTCCTCTTTCTCTGTCCCTGCTTCCCCATCTTTCTCTGTCCCTGCTTCCCCATCTTTCTCTGTCCCTGCTTCCCCTCTTTCTCTGTCCCTGCTTCCCCATCTTTCTCTGTCCCTGCTTCCCCATCTTTCTCTGTCCCTGCTTCCCCTCTTTCTCTGTCCCTGCTTCCCCATCTTTCTCTGTCCCTGCTTCCCCATCTTTCTCGGTCCCTGCTTCCCCTCTTTCTCTGTCTCTGCTTCCCCTCTTTCTCTGTCCCTGCTTCCCATCTTTCTCTGTCCCTGCTTCCCCTCTTTCTCTCTCCCTGCTTCCCTCTTTCTCTCTCCCTGGTTCCCCTCTTTTTCTGTCTCTGCTTCCCCTCTTTCTTCCTGCTTCCCCTCTTTCTCTGTCCCTGCTTCCCCTCTCTTTCTGTCCTTGCTTCCCCTCTTTCTCCCTGCTTCCCCTCTTTTTCTGTCCCTGCTTCCCCTCTTTCTCCCTGCTTCCCCTCTTTCTCTCTCCCTGTTTCCCCTCTTTTCTGTCTCTGCTTCCCCTTTTCTATCCCTGCTTCCCCTCTCTCCCCTCTTTCTCTCTCTGTTTCCCTCTTTTTCTGACTCTGCTTCCCCTCTTTCTCTGTCCCTTCTCCTCTTTCAATAATACCAGTTTTTCTTTAGTTTTTCAATATACCGCCGTAATAAAAATCGTGTTTCCAAACTTTCAAAATTTTATAGATGATACACATACAAATAATCTATTTGTAACAATAAAGACGAGATAATCTGGATTTTTAATTCTGAAGGTTAATAACAGAATCTTCTAGTGGTTAATAATACCAATAAAGTTCACTTCTACTGGTGAGCAATAAAACTCTGCTTGGTTGACAACTTCCCAGATTTATTATTATTTATTATTTTATTATCTCAGCTGAGGATAAAACTTTATTCCTGTAATCACCTCCAATACCTCCACTAACCTCCAATACCTCCACTAACCTCCAATACCTCCACTAACCTCCAATACCTCCACTAACCTCCAATACCTCCACTAACCTCCAATACCTCCACTAACCTCCAATACCTCCACTAACCTCCAATACCTCCACTAAACTCCAATACCTCCACTAACCTCCAATACCTCCACTCCAATACCTCCACTAACCTCCAATACCTCCACTAACCTCCAATACCTCCACTAACCTCCAATACCTCCACTAACCTCCAATACCTCCACTAAACTCCAATACCTCCACTAACCTCCAATACCTCCACTAACCTCCAATACCTCCAATACCTCCACTAACCTCCAATACCTCCACTAACCTCCAATACCTCCACTAACCTCCAATACCTCCATTAACCTCCAATACCTCCACTAACCTCCAATACCTCCACTAAACTCCAATACCTCCACTAAACTCCAATACCTCCACTAACCTCCAATACCTCCACTAACCTCCAATACCTCCACTAACCTCCAATACCTCCACTAACCTCCAATACCTCCACTAACCTCCAATACCTCCACTAACCTCCAATACCTCCACTAACCTCCAATACCTCCACTAACCTCCAATACCTCCACTAACCTCCAATACCTCCACTAAACTCCAATACCTCCACTAACCTCCAATACCTCCACTAACCTCCAATACCTCCACTAACCTCCAATACCTCCACTAACCTCCAATACCTCCACTAACCTCCAATACCTCCACTAACCTCCAATACCTCCACTAACCTCCAATACCTCCACTAACCTCCAATACCTCCACTAACCTCCAATACCTCCACTAACCTCCAATACCTCCACTAACCTCCAATACCTCCATTAACCTCCAATACCTCCACTCCAATACCTCCACTAACCTCCAATACCTCCACTAACCTCCAATACCTCCACTAACCTCCAATACCTCCACTAACCTCCAATACCTCCACTAACCTCCAATACCTCCACTAACCTCCAATACCTCCACTAACCTCCAATACCTCCACTAACCTCCAATACCTCCACTAACCTCCAATACCTCCACTAACCTCCAATACCTCCACTAACCTCCAATACCTCCACTAACCTCCAATACCTCCACTAACCTCCAATACCTCCACTAACCTCCAATACCTCCACTAACCTCCAATACCTCCACTAACCTCCAATACCTCCACTAACCTCCAATACCTCCACTAACCTCCAATACCTCCACTAACCTCCAATACCTCCACTAACCTCCAATACCTCCACTAACCTCCAATACCTCCACTAACCTCCAATACCTCCACTAACCTCCAATACCTCCACTAAACTCCAATACCTCCACTAACCTCCAATACCTCCACTAACCTCCAATACCTCCACTAACCCCCAATACCTCCACTAACTTCCAATACCTCCACTAACATCCAATACCTCCACTAACCTCCAATACCTCCACTAACATCCAATACCTCCACTAACCTCCAATACCTCCACTAACCTCCAATACCTCCACTAACCTCCAATACCTCCACTAACCTCCAATACCTCCACTAACCTCCAATACCTCCACTAACCTCCAATACCTCCACTAACCTCCAATACCTCCACTAACCTCCAATACCTCCACTAACCTCCAATACCTCCACTAACCTCCAATACCTCCACTAACCTCCAATACCTCCACTAACCCCCAATACCTCCACTAACCCCCAATACCTCCACTAACCTCCAATACCTCCACTAATCCCCAATACCTCCACTAACCCCCAATACCTCCACTAACCTCCAATACCTCCACTAACCCCCAATACCTCCACTAACCTCCAATACCTCCACTAACCTCCAATACCTCCACTAACCCCCAATACCTCCACTAACCCCAATACCTCCACTAACTCCCAATACCTCCACTAACCCCCAATACCTCCACTAACCTCCAAAACCTCTACTAACCCCCAATACCTCCACTAACCCCCAATACCTCCACTAACCCCCAATACCTCCACTAACCTCCAATACCTCCACTAACCTACCTCCACTAACCCCCAATACCTCCACCTCCACTAACCCCCTAACAATACCTCCACTAACCTCCAATACCTCCACTAACCCCCAATACCTCCACTAACCCCCAATACCTCCACTAACCTCCAAAACCTCTACTAACCCCCAATACCTCCACTAACCCCCAATACCTCCACTAACCCCCAATACCTCCACTAACCTCCAATACCTCCACTAACCCCAATACCTCCACTAACCCCCAATACCTTCACTAACCCCCAATACCTCCACTAACCCCCAATACCTCCACTAACCCCCAATACCTCCACTAACCCCCAATACCTCCACTAACCCCCATCCTTCCTTCCCTCGCACATTCCTACTTCTACACATCCCTCCTCGCAGGGCTGTATGACCCTTGCGAATTTAGCGCTGATTCTATTTATATTATTATTACTATTGCATATTTTCCCAAACATTTATTTCATTACATAATAATACCAAAAGTGAGGAAAAACCAAGACGATTCAGAATTTAGTTTTGTTTATCATAATGTTTGTAATAGAAAACGAAGCAGTAAGTGAGAGAAAATTGCTTGACATGATAAACTTGGATAAACCGATATTATCGTTGTTTATTGGGGTTAAAATAAAATGGTATGTGTTAGGATTTTTATCCCAGTGAGTTAGCCACCCAGGATAACCTATGAAAGTTAGTGTGTCATCATGGACTGTCTTATTTCCGTTGTGGTCCTTTAATCTTGTTCCCCAGGATGCCACCCACACCAGTCGACAAACACCCAGGTACCTATTTACTATTAGGTGAACAGGGGCAGCGGGTGTAAGGAAATATGCCTAGTCCTTCCACTTGTACAGGGAACTGAACCACGGACACTTAATATGTAAACTGAGGGCACTGCCAGGAGACCCACAGTTTAAAGACTATCGACTACACTTTGTCATTAAAGCTGTATGTAAGATTTTCCCCACCAGAAAGAAATACTTTAAACAGAAATTAAAGTAAACTCGAGCATATATATGCTGAAAGAGAGATCCTTCTTGGTGTACATATCCAGCAATACTTCATGGGGTTTAAAGACTACAAAAGGGCTATTAAGCTGCACAGTTTTATGTTTTTTTTTTTTTTTTTTTTATTAGCCGGTATTCTCCCGGCCCGGGTCTTCTCCAAGTAGTGGTGACCCGGCCTTGGCTCCCTATCTGAAGAGTGTCTCGAGACTTAAGTCTCCCATGGGAGGAGGTACAAGTACCCCCTCATCTTTGGGACCAACTGTCCCCAGGCCTAGCCACATTCCCCGCCCTCACGGGGCTCGTAGGGAGAAGCTAGGCCTCTGGTCTGCCATCTGCCCTGCCTCAAAGGGGCTCGTGGGGATGGCAGTCTTATGAGCTGCAGGTGGTAGCAAGCAATATATAATTTTTGTTCAAGCCTCATATTTATTTCTAAGCATTTATAATGATTTGGTATAAGTTATGTAGAAGAGCACCCAGGATAAAATAATAAATTGAAATAATGTGACTTTACTTTCATAGTGATTTAGGTATCATTAAGTTTTACATTTAAAGTTCAGTTTTTTGTAATGGTCTTGATGGCACACAGTTGTTGTTGGTATAAACATAATGTGTTTCGCTCAGGTGACATTTCGATTCGACTTGGACAATTAACTAATCACACAGTGACTAGTTAATGGTGGTCAACAGGTTACATACAGCTTTAATAACCCTAATGAAGTGATATGCTTAACCCCCCATTAACCAACCTTACCAGCATATTATGTGGTTTTATCCATGATAACCTAATAAATTCAGGAATTATGGATAAGTTCCATCAGAAGAAGACTTCACTAGGATAATTAACATTGGAAGGTAACCCGGAGATCTAATACCGCATGACGATGCAAGGATTGTGATTTATTTACATTTTGGTTCTTTTAAAGTTGTTGTCCTAGGAAGTGACCGACAAAATACGGTTGATAAGATTTATGCAGCAGTTAGGTATATTCCGGAACTTTCGTCTACACAGTAGGATTCTTTAGTCGACTACAGAAGAGTTAACAGAAGCAGTAGAGATGTGAAGTTTTGCTCCATAGTCTAGAACAATGTTCCAGACTATGGAGCGAAACTCTTTCCAGGCTGAGGGACTAACCACTTCAAAACTACGTCTTCAAGGGTGATGGACTGATTACATCGTCTTCACAGCTCTACTACTTCTGCTAACTCTTCTGCACAACACTGAAGAAGCCTACTGTGTAGGCGAAACATTTCGGAATAAATATACCTAACTGTTGCACATGTGTCTTATCAACCTGTCGGTATTGTATACCATTTTCATATTCACTCAACATTCGGTTGACTTCTGAGTACCTATGTACTACTAGGTAACAAGGGCAGTAGGTGTCAGGAGAGACTCGTATACGTCTTGGCTTAGTAGGCATATGACGATAACAAGTGATGACTGAAAGTCTCCTGTTAATCACCACCACCAGATGTAAACTAAACGAAATGTAAACTTTGCCTGATGGACAATAGTCACACCTTGCGTCATTATATACTGGAATGTGATAAAATTAATGAATTCAGAGATACCTCACTCAGAAATGTCAAAGTATGTATTTTATCCACAGCGATATATTACAGACTATTATGGAAAAATACCCTGATTTTGCTCGCTGTGAATAAAACATTACCACCTTTTTTGCTTGTGTGTGACGTAATTCATGTCTGCGCAAATAACTAAATACGATTGTGACCAGATATAAACATGTAAATATTCCATTACCACTGTAACTTGTTCAGGTATCAAAACTTTGGCGCCCAGTCCCTCGACCCATCATTATGTACCTCTGTAATCTTTTGACTACCATCCACAGGATGGGTATGGAGTACATAAAGGTTAATATTAAATTGTTCCCTCTTCACCTAGCAATAAACAGGTACCTTGAAGCTAGCTGTTGTGGGTCGCTTCCTAGAAAACAGCCAAAATATCACAGGGGAAAATAGCCATACATGTTAGCTCTCTTGAGTAATTAACATTATGGCTATTAAACTTGCAGAGTTAATAATCTCAATAAAGCTTTGCTCCTGGCCCGGTGGCCTGGTGGGTAAAGCTCCCGCTTCACACACGGAGGGCCCGGGTTCGATTCCCGGCGGGTGGAAACATTTCGACACGTTTCCTTACACCTGTTGTCCTGTTCACCTAGCAGCAAATAGGTACCTGGGTGTTAGTCGACTGGTGTGGGTCGCATCCTGGGGGACAAGATTAAGGACCCCAATGGAAATAAGTTAGACAGTCCTCGATGACGCACTGACTTTCTTGGGTTATCCTGGGTGGCTAACCCTCCGGGGTTAAAAATCCGAACAAAATCTTATCTTATCTTATCCTCAGCTCACATACTGATCACTCCCCGGCACAGGAGAAATGTTGATCATGCTCTCTCTCACTTGCTGTGTGAGTAACACACTGCCCTGAGATTTGTGGGACTCGCTTGCCATGGGTTCAGTTCCCACCCGTTCTGTGTTTTGCCATCGTCTTATTGCGATTTCGTGAGTCATAAGCTAGAAGTAAGTAGGTATACCTGGGTGTTAGTTGTCTGTTGCGGATGGCATCCGGGGGGGAGAAGATTAAAGGACCACAATGGAAATAAAAGACAGCTCTTGATGATGCACTTTATTGGATTATCCTGGGTTACTAACCCTCGGGGTTAATAATCCAAACAAGATCTAACATTGAGAGTAAAACTACCTTACACAAATAACTCGCACGTAGGAGAGAGAAGCTTACGACGACGTTTCGGTCCGACTTTGACCATTAACAAAGTGTAAATGGTCCAGGTCGAACCGAAACGTCGTCGTAAGCTTCTCTCTCCCACGTGCGGGTTATTTGTATATTGTTCCAGTCACATTGTTGTGCCTTTTAGTTCTTTCTAAAACTACTTTAGAATACCCTAACCGATGCAAGAGAAAACGAACTTTTGCAAGCATTCAACGATAGAAAATGTCAATGGTACACTAATGTATGTAGGAAAGATAACCACTGTGGCGTATTTCCATCGAAATTTTATGATCCAAAGCTCCAGGCTGCTTGATTTATAGTAACGCAGCCAAGCTTTCACTCTTGAGGGGAAGCTTAAGCCAGGATTTCAATCTGGTGGGAGCTTAATAACCATATGATGCTGGAAAAATCTAAGAAATCGTTTTTTTAAATTTGTATATATATTTTTTTAGTATGTAAGTGAAATTTCTTAAACTATCGTGCTGGTGTCCAATTTCATGGCAAGAATCTAACCCTTGCAGAATAATGATGAGGGTTTGGCTGTTTAAAATACAGGTCTGAACTTTGTTAGTAAATTTATTCAGGTATATATACACATAAATACAGTTACATGAATGATCATATATAGTAGTATATGTATAGATTATCTAAGATAACCCAAGACGTTCATGTCAATGCTAGTGTTTAGATGATAGTCACTGGTGATGAAGCCAGTCAGTTTTTCCTTGAAAAAACAAGTCTTAGGATTAGTCTTTTGCCACCAGGGCCGTGGCCTAGTGGCAAAAGCTCTCGCTTCACACTGTAAGGGTCTGGGTTTGATTCCCGGCAAAGGGTGGAAACACTGGGTGTGTTTCCTTACACCGGCTGTCCACGTTTACCCATCAGTAAACGGGGTACTGGGTCACACCTAATTTGCCTGAAATGCTCTGCATAACAATCGACTTTATAGTAGTATGCCATTGATGTCAGCTAGGACTGTATACCTTGTACTTGTAGAAATATTATAATAATTATTATTATTATTATTATGAAACTAATGAAGCTTAAGCTTGAGGGCCCCTAATCCCGGAGGGGCCCCAGAAGCAACTTTAGTTGCTTAAAATTTTTGGGTCTACTGTATGAGAAGGGGTTGTGAAGGCGCCCCCCATAACAGTTCAAGTTTCAGGGCCCCAAAAATGTAGGTCCGCCATTGATTATACTCTAGAATAAGCCAAAGAAGCCATACAGTTTGGCCTACTTTTTTTAGTGCCCTTACGTATTCTCCCACAACCGTACTGACCACAACAGTCTATAGTACCGAACAGTGCAGCAGGTGTGCCATAGCTCGGTTGGTAGTGCACTCAGCTCATACATTAAGGTCCTTGGTTCGATCACCGGTATGGGGTGGAAACATCAGAACGTGTTCCCTTAAGACACCTGCTGTCCCTGTTCACCTAACAGTGAGTCACTAAATAGGTATCTGGGTGTTAGCCGACTGGTGTGAGTTGCATCTTGGGGACAAAACCTAATTTGCCCGAAGTGGCGTGTGGCCAATAGTAACAGCCTGGTTGATCAGGCCCTGATCCACCATGAGGCCTGGTCACAGACCGGGCCGCGGGGTCGTTGACTCCTGAAACCCTCAACAGGTATACTCCAGGTATAACAAGGGGCTTTCTACATAGTATGTCATGTCAGCTATGGTCTGTATACTTTGTACTTGTATAAATAAAGATTATCAATATTATTATTAAGCCTGGAATACTGGTTCCATTCCCCCGAGATAGAAACCCTAGTTCATCCCTGGGGTCCAGGTACTGTCCCTGGGGTCCCTGGACCCCAGAGGTTCACATACTGTCTCCGGGCCATCAGTATTCAGAACATCTGGGTATATTTAAACTGTGGCACCCGCTCAGTGCTCGCCTTGTTTACCTCTTTTCTATATTGTAAAATTTCCCTTTTCATTGTTGACTTTCTCCTTTCATTGTTTACTTTCTCCTTTCATTGTTTACTTTCTCCTTTCATTGTTTACTGTCCCTTTCACTATTTTCTCCTTTCACTTTTCTTTCTCCTTTCACTGCTTACTTTCTCCTTTCACTGTTTACTTTTCATTGTTTATTTGTTCCTTTCACTGTTTACTCTTCCCTTATAGCCTTTACTTTTCCCTTTCATTGTTTATTTTCTTACTTCACTGTAAATTCTATCTTCTATCTCTCCCTTATTTTTAAATCTCTCTGTGTACTGTTAATTTCACTCATTCTGTTAGTTTTTTCCTTTAAACCTTCTCCCCTGATTAACTTTTCCTTCGCTTCTGTTAATTTTCTCCCATTTCCTGTTACTTTTCCATTTTCTGTTGCTTTTTCCTTCCTGTTACCGTTCTCCCTTTCCCTGTTAGCCTATTCCTTTCCTTGTTAGTTTATCCCTCTCTTTGCTAGTTTATCCCTTTCTTTATTAGTGTATTTCTTTGTTAGTTTATCCCTTTTCCTATTAGAGTATCCCTTTCTCTCTCTCTCTCTCTCTTTCTTCTCAGTTTATCTCTTTTCCTGTTAGCGTATTCCTTTCTCTGTTAGCGCAACCCTTTCCTTGTTAGTGTATCCCTCACCCATGTTAGTGTATCCCTCACCCATGTTAGTGTATCCCTCACCCATGTTAGTGTATCCCTCACCCATGTTAGTGTATCCCTCACCCATGTTAGTGTATCCCTCACCCATGTTAGTGTATCCCTCACCCATGTTAGTGTATCCCTCACCCATGTTAGTGTATCCCTCACCCATGTTAGTGTATCCCTCACCCATGTTAGTGTATCCCTCACCCATGTTAGTGTATCCCTCACCCATGTTAGTGTATTAGTTTTGTTTCTAATCCCTTCACTAAGTATTTTTAAAAATATTAATTTTATATCAAATTATTAACACTTGTGGACCTTAATTTAGAAAGTTTTCTTAATGTTTGGAATCAAAGAAACTGTAAAACATTTTCTGTAATGTTCTGAAAATTTCTTCTTTGAGATTTGTCTGTATAAAATGGTTCGGGAACCTATGAGGGTAGTTAAAGGATTAGAGGTACATAACGGGTCCAGGGACTGTACCTCAACATTACAGAGGTACATAACGGGTCCAGGAACTGTACCTCAACATTACAGAGGTACATAATGGGTCCAGGGACTGTACCTCAACATTACAGAGGTACATAACGGGTCCAGGGACTGTACCTCAACATTACAGAGGTACATAACGGGTCCAGGGACTGTACCTCAACATTACAGAGGTACATAATGGGTCCAGGGACTGTACCTCAACATTACAGAGGTACATAACGGGTCCAGGGACTGTACCTCAACATTACAGAGGTACATAACGGGTCCAGGGACTGTACCTCAACATTACAGAGGTACATAACGGGTCCAGGGACTGTACCTCAACATTACAGAGGTACATAACGGGTCCAGGGACTGTACCTCAACATTACAGAGGTACATAACGGGTCCAGGGACTGTACCTCAACATTACAGAGGTACATAACGGGTCCAGGGACTGTACCTCAACATTACAGAGGTACATAACGGGTCCAGGGACTGGGCCGCAAAGTTTTGATAGCTGAACAGGTTACAGAGGCAATGAACTATTTACATGTTTATATCTGGTCACAATCGTAATGAGTTATTTATGTAAACAATAATTAGGACACACACACACAGCTTAACCTGCTCTGTGAGCTTTAGGGAAAGACTGCCGTGAGTTCGAGTCCAACCAGTTTTGTGTTTTCTGAGAGTCGTATTGTGTACCACCATATACATCGTGCAAGGGTACGTGATGGATCACCAGACTGGGCCCCAACGTTCTGTTTGGTAAGTAAGTTAATGTTAATTAGGCTTATAGTCTGTGACTTATCAACCGGTCATTAAGGTTACACGTTAACTTTCCACCATCAGTCAAGAACACTTTGACCCCTAAAGGTATTCGAGTAAATTATCAACGTATATTCGCTGAGAGATGCACATCTCTCGGTGTATATACCCTGTATGCTAGTTTAAAACGAGAGATATGTTTATGTTTGTTTCTTGGTATGAACGATGGTTTATGGAATCGGTTGCCATACAGTAGTTATGGTGACAAGTCATACTCGGAAGGTAGAAGATAAGTATAATTATCTGGTTGTTTGGGTACCCAGCTGGCCTATCATATTTCACGGTGATTTTTCTGTCAAGTGTCGTCATGTGTAACACTAATGAGCATCATGATGTGTTGCAGAGAATGATCTAACGTGCACCGCGACCGTTTTCATATTGTACCATGCGTGAGAGTGATAATTTTTGGTAGGGTGTTGCGTTTTTGCCAGGAATTCGACCATTGTTGGCTCGGCTTGGGACAGGACGCGCTGCTTGAAGCTCCTGCGTCATGACTTGAACATCCCAACACAAGTCGCGCATACCACCACCCTCTTTCTCTTGTGACTCCTGCTGCCGCTACAGTCGCTGTCTTTGCAGAAGAAGCCTCTGCAAGTAATCCGGCACACTTAAGACACCACTTGTGTTGTCCTGAGCAATTTTTGGTGGCAAATATTCACAAAAAGCGCACGCATAGTGCCCTAAGCTGGCGAGAGCCACGTGGGTGAGGCGCGTTGTAGCTCGCAGCGATTGTTTGGCTGTGCGGCGAGGCGAGGTTGTCTGCACCAGCTCCAGGGAAAGAACGGAGAGGTTAAGCACGGAAGACCATGAGCTATTGTTGGATTCTACAGTGAGGTGGGAACGCTGGGAACGTGAGTGGCAGAATATCACGCTCTCAAGAGTCTCGCTTCGAGTCCTAACAATCCTAGATATGTAGCAGATTTTGTGATACAGTGGTAAAGTGAAAGATTAGCAATCTCGATTCTATACAGTGTTGCCTTGTGATTTGTGTTTGGAACGTGAAACGTGATACAGGAGGAAATCTTGTTTCCTGTGAGTTCCTTATGTGATTTGAAAGTTGATTTAGACACCATCGCTTGTAAATGCCCATGACCTTCAGCCCCGAGGTGAAAGTCGCCGCTGACGTGCCTAAAACATCGCGGAACCTAAAACCTCGCCTCTAGGATGCCTGCGCAAAAATTCCGGGCCCGGATAAAAGCAACAAAGTATGATCCGGGGACAGACCAGGCCACGAAGGACGAATTCGGTGAATACTTCACGAAAGCTGCGTCCGAAGAAGGTAAGTTGTCTGGGTTGAGATTATACCAGCATATAATATGTCTCTCACGAAACCGTAATAACACGATTGCAGGCGAATCACAGGCCAGATGGGGCTCGAACACATAGCAGGCAAGTGCTAAAACAAGTCGGAGTTCTATAACACCCCTGCCATGGGTTCAATCCCCCGCTCTTTCCCTGATTTATTTTACATGTGGATACTGTTGATGAGAACTACTCCTACTGTACATTTTTCACTTATTGAGGAATATAGAGATAGTATAATAACCTATGTGGCATATAAAGATATTAATGAAAATAAGAAACCAGATATATTAAGCAAATTTCCTGAGTTTGCTTGTAACAGATAAGTGAACTGTAGATATATATCCAGATGTACTCCTGTTAACCATTTTGGGGCCTAGTTCCTAGGCTTTTTGTGTATTCGTATGTTCTTGCTACTCAAGTCAGAGCAACAGCTGGGTGTCAAGCCTTGAAGCTTGACCACTCAGGTCAGAGCAACAGCTGGGTGTCAAGCCTTGAAGCTTGACCACTCAGGTCAGAGCAACAGCTGAGTGTCAAGCCTTGAAGCTTGACCACTCAGGTCAGAGCAACAGCTGAGTGTCAAGCCTTGAAGCTTGACCACTCAGGTCAGAGCAACAGCTGAGTGTCAAGCCTTGAAGCTTGACCACTCAGGTCAGAGCAACAGCTGAGTGTCAAGCCTTGAAGCTTGACCACTCAGGTCAGAGCAACAGCTGGGTGTCAAGCCTTGAAGCTTGACCACTCAGGTCAGAGCAACAGCTGGGTGTCAAGCCTTGAAGCTTGACAACTCAGGTCAGAGCAACAGCTGGGTGTCAAGCCTTGAAGCTTGACAACTCAGGTCAGAGCAACAGCTGGGTGTCAAGCCTTGAAGCTTGACAACTCAGGTCAGAGCAACAGCTGGGTGTCAAGCCTTGAAGCTTGACAACTCAGGTCAGAGCAACAGCTGGGTGTCAAGCCTTGAAGCTTGACAACTCAGGTCAGAGCAACAGCTGGGTGTCAAGCCTTGAAGCTTGACAACTCAGGTCAGAGCAACAGCTGGGTGTCAAGCCTTGAAGCTTGACAACTCAGGTCAGAGCAACAGCTGGGTGTCAAGCCTTGAAGCTTGACAACTCAGGTCAGAGCAACAGCTGGGTGTCAAGCCTTGAAGCTTGACCACTCAGGTCAGAGCAACAGCTGGGTGTCAAGCCTTGAAGCTTGACAACTCAGGTCAGAGCAACAGCTGGGTGTCAAGCCTTGAAGCTTGACCACTCAGGTCAGAGCAACAGCTGGGTGTCAAGCCTTGAAGCTTGACAACTCAGGTCAGAGCAACAGCTGGGTGTCAAGCCTTGAAGCTTGACAGCTCAGGTCAGAGCAACAGCTGGGTGTCAAGCCTTGAAGCTTGACCACTCAGGTCAGAGCAACAGCTGGGTGTCAAGCCTTGAAGCTTGACAACTCAGGTCAGAGCAACAGCTGGGTGTCAAGCCTTGAAGCTTGACAACTCAGGTCAGAGCAACAGCTGGGTGTCAAGCCTTGAAGCTTGACCACTCAGGTCAGAGCAACAGCTGGGTGTCAAGCCTTGAAGCTTGACAACTCAGGTCAGAGCAACAGCTGGGTGTCAAGCCTTGAAGCTTGACAACTCAGGTCAGAGCAACAGCTGGGTGTCAAGCAAGGATTCAAGAGAAGGTAGGGTATTATTAAAGATAAAAGTCTGTTAATACCTTAGTATCGTCGTTAAATAAATGTATTGCAGTATGGGTAGGTTTTTATAATGTAAATGACGAAATTAATGATTTAAAAGAGGAAGAGAGAGAGAGAGAGAGAGAGAGAGAGAGAGAGAGAGAGAGAGTGTGTGTGTGTGTGTGTGTGTGTGTGTGTGTGTGTGTGTGTGTGTGAAATCTATTATATTTCAGCATGATAAATGCATTAATCAAAATTTACAAAGACGGAACAGAAATTATCAACCACACACACACACACACACACACACACACACACACACTGCAGTTACATGCAAACAGCAGAAGTCTTTCTTCTAATTTACCCCAGATGCTTATTAACAAAGAGGCTTATTAACCAAGAAAGCCAAGCAGATTTTTTTTCCATGACGCCCATAGGTCTTTTCCCGAGATAGAACCCAGAGCAATCAACTAATTCCTAGATATCTACTTTCTACTAGCAGAGTCTGCTGTGATAGACATTATCTTAAATTTTATCATATCGAAGGAAGACTAGAGACCCAACTCTTCACATCCACATTATCGTTGATATTTCGTGGCCATTTCCAAAACATGAAAATTTTTGAGAAATTTAAAAAATGTGAAGTTTCATTTTAATATTATTAAAAAAAATAAAATAAGCTTACTTAGTAAATGGCATTTGTGACATCCTTGGTTACTGGAACAGGAAACTGGATGCTGTGACATCCTTGGTTACTGGAACAGGAAACTGGATGCTGTGACATCCTTGGTTACTGGAACAGGAAACTGGATGCTGTGACATCCTTGTTTACTGGAACAGGAAACTGGATGCTGTGACATCCTTGGTTACTGCAACAGGAAACTGGATGCTGTGACATCCTTGGTTACTGCAACAGGAAACTGGATGCTGTGACATCATTGGTTACTGCAACAGGAAACTGGATGCTGTCACATCCTTGGTTACTGCAACAGGAAACTGGATGCTGTGACATTCTTGGTTACTGCAACAGGAAACTGGATGCTGTGACATCCTTGGTTACTGGAACAGGAAACTGGATGCTGTCACATCCTTGGTTACCCAGAGTTCTTCCGTTAAATCTTTCTAAAACTTAAGTACTCACTTTGCTTCACAGTTGAAGGAACTTCGATCCTATTAGGATGAAGTTACAGCATGTGGTAAACCCTCTGTAAGTGAGGGCCTTGTAGATCTTCCTGAAGTTGGGGACACTAGTGCAAATAAGTCCCATTGTTTGACTTAATGGATTATCATAGGTTAAATTCACATAATGTATATTTTGTGTGTCCACAATATGTGTGCCCTCAAGAACAATGTTAAAATAATGTGTGTGCCAAGTAGGCAAAGAGTAAATAAGACTCCAAACCCAATAAATCAGAGACCGGTGTTAGCCACTGTACTTTGTGCTTAATGAGTGTCTCTTGTTGCACGAGGACTATTATGTGGATGCTTCTAACTGTGGACGGGTCTACCTAGCTGAGGTATTCTCTGCAACAAGCGACGGTCTGTGGCGAGGCTTACCTTTCACTTCACTATCTTCTGCATTGATTCATTCTGTTCTGATGAAAATGAAACAATGAAGACCAGATTAGTCTGCTTCTACTGTTTGTTAATCTCATCTTTTGTTATTTGTGTGTGTGTGTGTGTGTGTGTGTGTGTGTGTGTGTGTGTGTGTGTGTGTGTGTGTGTGTGTGTGTGTGTGTGTGTGTTTACGGCTTTGACTCCTGTGTGACCTACGCGGTGAAAGTTTTCCTTAAATATCACAACAATTACTACGGTAGGGGGTTACACAGCGCTTGGGGAGTGCAGGTAATCACTTCTCCAGCCTTAATTAAGGCTCACACACGTTCTTGAAGGTATGAACACTTAACACATATTGTGAAAGGTGAATTTGGAAGACATCCTCATCTGTTCCCATCACACACGTGTTCGCTGACACTTGTTTTCAAAACTTTACTTATTTCATTTACATTTTTGATGTAACAAAAAAAAATACATTTTATATGAAAATTTCGTTACTTTTTTAAAAACATTGAGAACTATTTTCAGGCAATTTATTTTCCTCTATACATGTTCCTCTACACAATACTTATACTGGTATGACAAGCGCATACGAACACACACACACACACACACACACACACACACACACACACACACACACACACACACACACACACACACACACACACACACACACACACACTATGTGGCCAAAGACTGCAAACCTCACTCAAGGAAAAAGATCTTGGGGTGAGTATAATATGGAGAACATCTCCTTAGGCGCGCATCAGTCAGATAATTGCATAGCGTTCCGATACCTCACTAAGAAATCGTTCAAGACTCTACACCGTGTACGTCAGGCCCATACTGGAGTATGAAGCACCATTTCGGAATCCACACCTGGTCAAGCACGTCAAGAAATTAGAGAAAGTGCAAAGGTTTGCAACAAGACTAGTCCCAGAGTTAAGGGGATTGACCTATGAAGAAAGGTTAAAGGAAATCGGCCTGACGACACTGGAGGACAGGAGGGTCAGGAGAGACGTGATAACGACATATAAAATACTGCGAGGAATTGACAAGGATGACAAAGACAGGATGTTCCAGAGATGGGGCACAGAAACAAGGGGTCACAGTTGGAAGTTGAAGACTCAGATGAGTTAGAGATGTTAGAAAGGATTTCTTTAGTCATAGAGTTGTCAGGAATTGGAATAGCCTAAAAAGCGACGTAGAGGAGGCAGAAACCATACTTAATTTTAAGACGAGGTTTGATAAAGCTCATGGAGCAGGGAGAGAGAGGACCTAGTAGCAAGCAATAAGAGGCGGGGCCAGGAGCTATGACTCGACCCCTGCAACCACAAATAGGGGGACACACACATACACATTGAAGCTGAAGAGAACCTCTAAGCACATTTTGAGGGAAGGTCTGTGTCTGAGACAGAGAGCGGCAGACGCTAAAATTAGACGCGTGCCACGTCTCTTAAACACCAGCTGACTCAAGAATAACACACGAGACTTTCTAAGTAAGGAGGAGACGGCTCCAGCACCTGCTGCTTCATGCTCTTACCTGGACGCTACCTGCTACGTTAAGACTGTTCCTGCTACGTTAAGACTGTTCCTGCTACGTTAATACTGTTGCTGCTACGTTAAGACTGTTGCTGCTACGTTAATACTGTTCCTGCTGCATTAAGACTTTCAGAAAGGCGTTCACTAGCGCTGAGCTTCCGCTGTGAACTATGATCAACTCTCATTAAACAAATTTTTCTCGTACATTGTCAAATGATTTGATTTTCATAATATTGGTGACTTGATCTGATCTTGTTATCGCCTCAACTTACGTGATTACGGTTGTCTCCTCTTAATGAAGTTATCTTTATTAAAATTCGGGTTCTCTCGTGTATGGCGGAAGACATCCTGAGAGACGGCATTCTCAAGTAATAGCAACTCCAGCTCTGCTGGAACGATTCTTTTGACGATAACCTCACCGTCCTACTGAAGTCTCCCAACTCAGGCTGACAGATGTAAACATTATGTACGTGGTACATTCTGTTTGATGGAATGTGACAGGGAGGCCAGTGACAAGTCACTGTCTTTATTTGGGGTTATCCTAGGCAATTTACACACGTGTTGCTATGTATGATAATTTATGTAATTATTTATGTGTATCTGTACCTGAGTAAAGTTAATTATTTACTTACCATAGCTAGCTTTTGTTCCTGCGGTGTAATTATTATATAGAATAGGGTAGCAGCGAACTGTATCCAGAGTTGCTAAATAAAACAAAATCACTGGTACCAGTGAGTTTAGTACAGGTTAGTGTTCTTAGGACTCATGAAATCGTAATAGCACGATTGTAAACAAACCACGAAGCGGGTAGGGTTTGAACCCCTGGCTCCTCACCCGTTCCGTTGTTAGTTATTGCTGTCCCGATACACCACTGGGCCACGACCGACCTCCCTTAGACCAGCCGTCTTGTCATACACATATATAGTAATGAATGTGTATGTTTCGCTGTGTGTCGTATATATCTGTCGTGAGTGCCATGCTTGTCTGTCATTCATGTCGTATACATTTGTCAGTAACTACACACACACACACACACACACACACACACACACACACACACACACACACACACACACACACACACACACACCACACACAAACACACCACACACAAACACACCACACACAAACACACCACACACAGACACACCACACACACACACACACACACACACACACACACACACACACACCACACACACACACACCACACACACACACACACACACACCACACACACACACCACACACATACACCACACACATACCACACGCACACACCACACAAACACACACACACACACACACACACCACACACAAACACCACACACAAACACACACCACACACACACCACACACACACACACCACACACACCACACACATACCACATACACACACCAAACACACCACACACAAACACACACCACACACAAACACACACCACACACAAACACCACACACAAACACACACCACACACAAACACACCACACACAAACACACCACACACAAACACACCACACACAAACACACCACACACATACCACACGCACACACCACACACACCACACACAAACACACCACACACAAACACAACACACACACCACACACAAACACACACACAAACCACACACACACAAACACACCACACACACCACACACACACACACACACACACACACCACACACACACACACACACACACCACACACACACCACACACACACACCACACACACACACACACACACACACACACACACACACACACACACACACACACACACACACACACACACACCACACACCCCACACACGCACACACACACACACACCACACCACATATACACACACACCACACCACATACACACCCACACACACACACACACCACATACACACACACACACACACACCACACACCACACACACACACACACACACAACACACACACACACACACACACACACACACACACACACACACACACACACACCACACACACCTCACACCACACACACCATACACACACCACACACACACACACACACACACACCGCACACACACACACACACACACACACACACACACACACACACACACACACACACACACACACACACACACACACACCTCACACCACACACACGCACACCATACACACACCATACACACACACACCACACACACACACACACACACACACACACACACACACACACACACACACACACACAAACCTACAAACCTACAAACCTACTGGAGTTCTATGACATGGTGACAGCAGTAAGACAAGAGAGAGAGGGGTGGGTGGATTGCATTTTCTTGGACTGCAAGAAGGCGTTTGACACAGTTCCACACAAGAGATTGGTGCAAAAACTGGAGGACCAAGCAGGGATAACAGGGAAGGCACTACAATGGATCAGGGAATACTTGTCAGGAAGACAGCAGCGAGTCATGGTACGTGGTGAGGTGTCAGAGTGGGCACCTGTGACCAGCGGGGTCCCGCAGGGGTCAGTCCTAGGACCAGTGCTGTTTCTGGTATTTGTGAACGACATGACGGAAGGAATAGACTCTGAGGTGTCCCTGTTTGCAGATGACGTGAAGTTGATGAGAAGAATACACTCGATCGAAGACCAGGCAGAACTACAAAGGGATCTGGACAGGCTGCAGAACTGGTCCAGCAATTGGCTCCTGGAGTTCAATCCCACCAAGTGCAAAGTCATGAAGATTGGGGAAGGGCAAAGAAGGCCGCAGACGGAGTACAGTCTAGGGGGTCAGAGACTACAAACCTCACTCAAGGAAAAAGATCTTGGGGTGAGTATAACACCAGGCACATCTCCTGAAGCGCACATCAACCAAATAACTGCTGCAGCATATGGGCGCCTAGCAAACCTCAGAACAGCATTCCGACATCTTAATAAGGAATCGTTCAGGACCCTGTACACCGTATACGTTAGGCCCATATTGGAGTATGCGGCACCAGTTTGGAACCCACACCTAGCCAAGCACGTAAAGAAACTAGAGAAAGTGCAAAGGTTTGCAACAAGACTAGTCCCAGAGCTAAGAGGTATGTCCTACGAGGAGAGGTTAAGGGAAATCAACCTGACGACACTGGAGGACAGGAGAGATAGGGGGGACATGATAACGACATACAAAATACTGAGAGGAATTGACAAGGTGGACAAAAACAGGATGTTCCAGAGATTGGACACAGTAACAAGGGGACACAGTTGGAAGCTAAAGACACAGATGAATCACAGGGATGTTAGGAAGTATTTCTTCAGCCACAGAGTAGTCAGTAAGTGGAATAGTTTGGGAAGCGATGTAGTGGAGGCAGGATCCATACATAGCTTTAAGCAGAGGTACGATAAAGCTCACGGCTCAGGGAGAGTGACCTAGTAGCGATCAGTGAAGAGGCGGGGCCAGGAGCTCGGACTCGACCCCCGCAACCTCAACTAGGTGAGTACAACTAGGTGAGTACACACACACACACACACACACGAACTGATTCAAGGAAGAATCAGTTCGAACCAGGATTCTGCAAGAGAAAGCAAGACTGAGGGACAAAGAGGGGTACCAGAGAGTATACCTTGACCGCGACAGAACACAAGAAGAAAGGACTACACTGAAAGAGAGGGTACAGAGACGCAAGGAGGAACGAGAAGCAACGAAAATGAGCAGGACCCAGACACAGGAGAAAGGGCAAACGCACCCCACAGAATCTCCCACCAAAAGACTCCAACCGCGACATTCCCAACGCAACTGAGCAACCTATACTACAACCCACTCACTGTTCCCTCTGCCACCAACCCCCATATCACAAACCTCACCCCAACAGCTGTCCCTTATGGGCATTCTGACCCCACCCCCATGAACACAAACCCCACCTACACCACAGCCCCATATAGGCCCCCACAAAGGCTCTCGCTCCCCCAACCCCAATATTCTTGCATGACCACAATGATAGAAAAGAAACTGAAGGTTTGGTACACAAACGCGGATGGAATAACGAATAAACATGAGGAGTGGAACGAAAGAATCAGTGAAAAATCCCCAGACATCATAGCAGTCACAGAAACAAAACTCGCTGAGACAATAACAGACACAGTCTTCCCAACAGGATATCAGATCCTGAGGAAAGATAGAAGGAGTAGAGGGGGAGGAGGGGTTGCACTGCTCATAAAACACCGATGGGGATTTGAGGAAATGGAAGGCATGGACATGATTGGAGAAAGAGACTACATTGTAGGTACAATTCAGTCCGGAGAACATAAAGTAGTCATTGGAGTGATGTATAACCCACCACAGAACTGCAGGAGGCCAAGAGAGGAGTACGAAGAAAACAACAGGGTGATGGTGGACACACTGGCTGAGGTGGCAAGAAGAGCTCACTCGAGCAGAGCAAAGTTACTGGTAATGGGCGATTTCAACCACAGGGAGATCGACTGGGAAAACCTGGAGCCACATGGGGGTCCCGAAACATGGAGAGCCAAGATGATGGATGTGGTACTTGAAAACCTCATGCATCAACATGTCAGGGACACAACCAGAGAGAGAGGGGAGGATGAGCCAGCAAGACTGGATCTTGTGTTCACCCTGAGCAGTTCAGACATTGAGGACATCACTTACGAGAGGCCCCTTGGAGCTAGCGATCACGTGGTTCTGAGTTTTGACTATATAGTAGAGTTACAAGTGGAGAAGGTAACAGGAACTGAAGGGGACAGGCCAAACTATAAAAGGGGGGACTACACAGGTATGAGAAACTTCCTGCAGGAGGTTCAGTGGGACAGAGAAATGGTAGGAAAATCAGTAAACGAGATGATGGAATATGTGGCAACAAAGTGCAAGGAGGCAGAGGAAAGTTTTGTTCCCAAGGGAAACAGAAATAATAGGAAGACCAAAACGAGTCCTTGGTTTACCCGAAGGTGTAGGGAGGCAAAAACTAAGTGCAACAGAGAATGGAAAAGGTACAGGAGGCATAGGACCCAGGAAAACAAGGAGATTAGTAGAAGAGCCAGAAACGAGTATGCACAGATAAGGAGGGAGGCCCAGCGACAGTATGAAAACGACATAGCATCGAAAGTCAAATCTGACCCGAACCTGCTGTATAGCCACATTAGGAGGAAGACAACAGTCAAGGACCAGGTGATAAGGCTGAGGAAAGAAGGTGGAGAACTCACAAGAAACGATCAAGAGGTATGTGAGGAGCTCAACACGAGATTTAAGGAAGTATTTACAGTAGAGACAGGAAGGACTCTGGGGGGATAGACCAGATGGGGACACCAGCAAGGAATACACCAACAAGTGTTGGACGACATACATACAGATGAGGAGGAGGTGAAGAAACTGCTAAGGGACATCGATACCTCAAAGGCAATGGGACCGGACAACATCTCCCCGTGGGTCCTTAGAGAGGGAGCAGATATGTTGTGCGTGCCACTTACCACAATCTTCAACACGTCCCCGGAAACTGGGCAACTGCCTGAGGTATGGAAGACGGCAAATGTAGTTCCCATTTTTAAAAAAGGAGACAGAAAAGAGGCACTAAACTATAGACCTGTGTCATTGACGTGTATAGTATGCAAAATTATGGAGAAGATTATCAGGAGGAGAGTGGTGGAGCACCTGGAACGGAACAAGAGTATAAATGCCAACCAGCACGGATTCACGGAAGGCAAATCCTGCGTCACAAACCTTCTGGAGTTTTATGATAAAATAACAGAAGTAAGACACGAGAGAGAGGGGTGGGTTGATTGCATCTTCTTGGACTGCAAGAAGGCCTTTGACACAGTTCCTCACAAGAGATTAGTGCAGAAGCTAGAGCATCAGGTGCATATAACAGGAAGGGCACTGCAATGGATCAGAGAATACCTGACAGGGAGGCAACAACGAGTCATGGTACGTAATGATGTATCACAGTGGGCACCTGTGACGAGCGGGGTCCCACAGGGGTCGGTCCTAGGACCAGTGCTATTTTTGGTATATGTGAACGACATGACGGAAGGGTTAGACTCAGAAGTGTCACTGTTTGCAGATGATGTGAAGTTAATGAGGAGAATTAAATCTGATGAGGACCAGGCAGGACTTCAAAGAGACCTGGACAGACTGGACACCTGGTCCAGCAAATGGCTTCTCGAATTTAATCCTGCCAAATGCAAAGTCATGAAGATAGGGGAAGGGCACAGAAGAGCACAGACAGAGTATAGGCTAGGTGGCCAAAGACTGCAAACCTCACTCAAGGAGAAAGATCTTGGGGTGAGTATAACAACGAGCATGTCTCCGGAAGCACACATCAATAAGATAACTGCTGCAGCATATGGGCGCCTGGCAAACCTGAGAACAGCATTCCGATACCTTAGTAAGGAATCATTCAAGACACTGTACACCGTGTATGTCAGGCCCATACTGGAGTATGCAGCACCTGTTTGGAACCCGCACTTGATAAAGCACGTCAAGAAACTAGAGAAAGTACAAAGGTTTGCGACAAGGTTAGTTCCAGAGCTAAGGGGAATGTCCTATGAAGAAAGATTAAGGGAAATCGGCCTGACGACACTGGAGGACAGGAGGGTCAGGGGAGACATGATAACGACATATAAAATACTGCGTGGAATAGACAAGGTGGACAAAGACAGGATGTTCCAGGGAGGGGACACAGAAACAAGAGGCCACAATTGGAAGTTGAAGACACAAATGAGTCAGAGAGATATTAGGAAGTATTTCTTCAGTCATAGAGTTGTAAGGCAGTGGAATAGCCTAGAAAATGACGTAGTGGAGGCAGGAACCATACACAGTTTTAAGACGAGGTTTGATAAAGCTCATGGAGCGGGGAGAGAGAGGGCCCAGTAGCAACCGGTGAAGAGGCGGGGCCAGGAGCTAAGACTCGACCCCTGCAACCACAAATAGGTGAGTACAAATAGGTGAGTACACACACACACACACACACGCGCGCGCGCGCACACACCACACCACTTCTGGTCTTACTATAGTTGCAGCGTGAGAGAGGCAGCTGCCAGGACCACCCACCATCCTATTTTCATCAGTCTGTGAGACACATTATGTATGGGAGGCAAGGGGGTTAAGGGAGAACATGGTTAAAGAAGAACACGGTTGAAGGAGAACATGGTTGAGGGAGAACACGATTAAGGGAGAACATAGTTAATTATTATTTTCAAAAAATTAGTCATGGAAGAAGGGCGAAATTGCTTGATTTAAGAATAAAGTTTCTCTCTCCTTTCGTTACTATAATAGTGTTTCTTCTAAGCTTTCATGTCGTCTTTCTATTTCTTTTTGTTTTAAATTATCTTGTAATCTATAATGTTCCCTGTGTCGCCAACTTTGTGGAATAATTTTAATCAGAAAGTTTAAATAAAAATAAAAAAGTTACAAATAATTTGACATTTTTTAGGATGTTAGTCTTCAAAATATAAATATATATATATATATATATATATATATATATATATATATATATATATATATATATATATATATATATATATATATATATATATATATATATATATATATAATTAAAAAGATTTGGCTTTCTTAGAATCAAGTGATTTAATCAGGTTTGGTATGTTGGGTGTTTGTCAGCCAAGAAGGCAACAGTTATTTGTGTTGCCTGAGCGTTGCAAGGGAGCTCTGTACCATGGCTTTGGTACACAACTCTATGCTACATCTCTTTTAGCCTCTCCCAAAACTTCTTTAGCTTCTGCCAGCCCTCCGCTAGTGTCATCTTAGCCTCTTCTAGCCTTATCTAACCTCTCCTAAACTTCATCTAGCGTCTTCTAGGTCTCTTCTAGTCTCCTCTAACCAGGTAGGTAAAAGACACAAGTGCAGACAAATATTCAAACGCACTAGTGAAGGGAAGAAACTTCTGTACTTGATACCCAGCAACCCTAAACCAGGACACATGCATGGTTTTCCCAAGACCCTTAAACATAATATTCCTCTCAGACCAATCACATCAGGTATAACAGTGCACTACACAAACTAGCCGGAGTTCTTGCCAAACATCTTTGCTGCCTTCTGGGGACCATCAGTCCCGCTAGTCTTAAGCAGTCAAGCGACCTTCTCAACTGCATCAGAAACCTCTCTATCCGAGACAAGAAACGAAGTAGTTTGGACGTAACTTCTCTCTTCACTAAAGTACCCACCACACTAGCCATTGACGTTCTACGACGTAAAGTCAATCAGGACCTTAATCTTCCTCTATCTTCCGGAGATTTTGTCGACTTGATTGAACTCTTCACTAATTTCAATTGCTTTTCTTTCAATAGCAGGTTTTACAAACAAACCTATGGTATGGGAAAGGGGTCCCCCATTAGCACCGTCTTAGCCAACTTGTACATGGAACACCTGGAAGCTGAACACTTCACCAACATCATCCCCACCAGCGTCACTTGGTTACGTTATGTGGACGACGTCCTCATAATAACTCAAACGTTTTGATGTGCGGAATCTTCAGGCAAGGCTCAACGCAGTTGAACCGGAGATCCAGTTTACACTTGAAGTGTCCAATGACAAGCTACCTTTTCTAGACGTCCTCATTCACAAAGTAGATAACCATATAAGATTTCAAGTTTATCGTAAACCTACAAACAAAAATGATCTCACGCACTTCTATTCCAATCAAGATACTAAGATCAAAAGAGGCGTCATCATTGGATTTTTCTTAAGAGCATACCGAATTTGTAGCCCAGAGTTTATTGACGAGGAATGTACATACACCAAACCTTCACTGATCTACATTTTTCTTCCTTTTTCATCAAAGACTGCAAGAAAAGAGCTCTTCAGATCATTAATTCTTCACCCACCAACATCACTCTTAACAAAGTTATAATCCTTCCCAACAGCCAGATTGCACTGAAGGTTTCCAAGATACTCGCACAAACTAACATTAGAGTCGCCGTCGCATCTTGCACTTCCATAAAGGATCTAACCAGGACAAAATCGAACCACCATGAACCAGTCAATGCAGGAGTTTATACCTTGTGGAGGCTGCGACAGATTATATGTAGGTGAAACAGCAAGGAACCTCTAAACACGTCTCAATGAACACAAAGCATGCAGGAACGATAACTTGAACAACGCCTGCGTACAACACCGAAGTTTCACCATCACCTCTTGAAATTCAACAACGCCTGACTAATGATCAGAGAACCTGATTTCCGCAGACGTAAATTCCTTGAATCATCATTAATCGCTGTTTCTAACACAAGCAAAATAAAGGCAGCTTCATCATCTCTCAAGTATTAGCAAAAATCCTTCTCAAAACAATATACCCTGCCATCACATAGTCACTGGTGCTAATACTATACAAGAACGTAACAGAGGAGAAACAGACCTTCTCAAATCCAACCACTAACAGAAATATTTGTCTAACTTATTTTTATGCTACCAAAGTAATAGCTTTTTTAACCTTTTACTCATATGCATGTTGATTGCTCTGACACAACTAATATTACTACTACTACCACTAGTATTTATTACGCCTCACTCTAAGCCTTTATGTGCTGTGTCCATTTATTGTTTGTAACTGCTTGATAAAGCTCCTGGAGAGCGATACGTTGCCACAATAAAATGTCACGTTTGCACTTGTCCTTTTACCTAACATATTGTCGGATTGTCGGTAAATCTCCTCTAACCTCTTTCAAGCCTCCTCTAGCTTCTCCCAAGCCTCTTCTAGCGTCTTCTAAGCCTCTTCTAGCCTTCTCTAGGTTATCTCAAGTCTCTTCTTGCGTCTTCTGAGCCTTTTCTTGCCTCTAGCCTCTTTCAAGCCTCCTCCAGCTTCTCCGAAGCCGCCTCTTGCGTCTTCTAAACCTCTTTTGACCTTCTCCAGCTTCTCCTAAGCCGCCTCCTAGCGTCTTCTAAGCCTCTTATAGCTTCATCTAACCTCTCCCAAGCCTCCTAGCCTCTCCCAAGCCTCCTAGCCTCTCCCAAGCCTCTTAGCCTCTCCCAAACTTCTCACACATCTTCCTCGTATTTTTTCGCAGCGTCAAAGAAAACGACCTCACAATTTATTGTCAAAGGATTGCTGAAATATATAGATGATTATATTTTGAATTTATGAGCACATTCGGTGTAAAATACAACTACTGATAACAAAATACCGAGGCTCGCACTCCCTTCAGTATATAAAATAAAAAAAAATATTGTTTGGAGATTCTTTATAGGTTCATTTTTTTCTTTGGTCAATGCATTTGCACTTTAACTTTGGAAAATAAAATAGTCAGTATATATATTTCCTTTCAATTATGTGTTTGGGAAACTTTTATGATATGGTAGAAGAATTACAGTGACGGTATCGAGGCTGGAACAATTCATTAGTAATCTACAATTTCAAATGGAATCAAAATTTTATTTCTTTGTATAGTATACAAACTGTAGTTTACATGTAATAAAGTATTGTTAAGCACAAAGGCAGCCACTAGCATGCATGAACATTTCGCGCAGGAGGAAGCTTTAGACGACGTTTCGCTCTGTCTGGGACCTGTCCAAGACTAATGTTGGTAGAATTACCGACAATATGTTAGGTAAAAGGACACAAGTGCAACTAATGTGACATTTTATTGTGGCAACGTTTCGCTCTCCAGGAGCTTTATCAAGCTGTAGCTGCTTGATAAAGCTTCTGGAGAGCGAAACTTTTCCACAATAAAATGTCACATTAGTTGCACTTGTCCTTTTACCTAACATATTGTCCAAGGCTGGTACGACCGACGAATGAATGAAGTTCAATCTTTAATGACCCTATGAGTAGTAGCTTGAAGCCTAATTAAGCAACCATCTTAGCGTGTTATTTACTTGAGAGATCAAGGTGGTCAGGCATACACGAGCGGAGCATCTCCCCAATGTTTACATAGAATTAAGAATCATGTAAGTCCCCTGTCTTCTAATAACATGCACATTTTTCCACTGCAATCTACTTTGTCCATTATTACTCTCGCATTTGCTTTGTCTGGTTCGTAAGGTGAAGTCCAGGATCTTTCCTTAATTCATGGTATAACTTAACAATTCTTTGAGGACAATTGTATTGTAGAGCGAAGCTCAGACCTCTGCAACACAATTGTCCTCAAAGATTTGTTAAGTTATACCATGGATATAGGAAAGATCCTGGACTTCACCTTACGAAACAGACAAAGCAAATGCGAGAGTAATCATGGACAGGATAGATTATGGTGGTAAAATGAGCATATTATTAGAGAACGGAGGAAACTTACGTGATTAATGCATCAACCAGTCAGCAGCTGAGGGTCAAAATACAAGTGACCAATCACTGGCGTGCTTGACTCGCCAGTCAGAAGCAGCAACACATGACTGTCCGAGTTGGCGATTGATACAATGAAGGTCAGTGTACATGACAAACTATCAGAGGCACCTGCAAGCTGAAGCTTAGCAACATCAAGCTGTATAGCCCTTGTGGCTTAGCGCTTCTTTTTTATTATAATAATTAGCAACATCAACATTAGTCTATTGACACTGAAAGTCCCTCCATAAATGTGCTCGTCCCTGTTATTACTAAGTTATAGATCTGTTCCAGCATCTGACTGCCTTCCTGTGGGACGTTCTAAGTCGTCATTTAATTCTCTCCCGATATTTATAACATTGGATCTAGAGATACGAAGGAGACAAAAATGAGAGAACTTATCCATATCTCTCTGGCAGGATAGCATATTCAATTGATACACCTGAAGAGACAGACAGGCATATAGCATGACACAGACTTGTTCACCAGTAACTGGTGGAGTGGTTTGTTCACTAGACCTAGTAGGGATGGGGCCAATATAGCTCTCAATAAATAATTTACCAGTATAGAAACAGCCTTGAAGAGAAGTATTCTTGGCAGGCAATAAAGGCGAACCCACTAGACAACAATCAGTTCATGCTGGCGAGGTGAGCAGGTGTGAGAATGGACAGGTGTCTGGGCTAGGTGCTAACAGTTACAGGTGAGAGTGCAGTTATTAGCAAGGACGTGAGTTGACGCAGGTCTTAGGAAGGGAAGGTGCTGAGGCAGGTATTAGAAAGGGACAAATACTGACGCAGATGTCAGCAAGAACAGGTGTTGACGCAGGCTTTAGCAATTGCAGCTGTAGAGCACACCTGTTGACGCAGATCTTACATTTAAACTTTGTAGTTCCTGATTTCACTCTGTTCCAATGATGTGTCTACGTCACAGAGGTTTGTGTGCATCACAAAGCCTTGTGTTTACAACACAAAGGCTGGTGTGTGTACATTACAGGGCTGCAACATACTTATGAATGGCTTCCATAATTCTTTTACTAGAGCTTCCCGGCTTGAGGCCTGAAGACTTTTTTGACTTCTTGTTCATTTAGGCTGTTGCTACCAGCAGCCCACACCACTAATTATTCATCAGATCCTGGCTGATCTAGAGATGGCTAAGCTTTCTCCTGAAATTCTCTACCTCAGTTCCAAAAGTACACTTACGGTAGAAGGTTGAAAAATCCTGGACTTAAACCTCCGTAATATTGCCTATGGTGCCCCTGTATCTCACAGGGGTTGTTATACATCCTCACATACCTCTCGCTCCAGTGACCTGTGGTAGTGTGCAGATTGGGGACCTTCAAATGTCTTCCATGTTTACATTATCAGGTATCTCTCCATGCCAGAGAACTAGTACATTTTTCTCTGAGATAAGAGAATGTCTTTATTTTGCCTTTTCATAGCTCGTGTTTCTTAGGGGACGGTTTGAATTAGTTTTGGGCTATCTCCTTATTTGACATTTTAAATGAAGCAATAAAGATATTAGCGTCCATGTGATGACTTATGAATGCCTCGAGTCGTTGAAAGTAGATTAGATGTTATGTTGATTCCTTGAGAGGCTGTGTACGACCTTGGTATAATAACCATCACTCGCGAGATCAATGATCACTTGAAGAGTACTGTCATAGGCGTGACTTTTTGAAGAGTATTTGTATGTACTCACCTAACTGTGGTTTCAGGGGTTTTGTGTGTGTGTGTGTGTGTGTGTGTGTGTGTGTGTGTGTGTGTGTGTGTGTGTGTGTGTGTGTGTGTGTGCATGCGTGCATGCGTGCGTGCGTGTGTATACGTACACTTAAGAGGTCCGTGTTAGCTGAGTTTAGCATTTGAATACAGTAATGTTTGCTCAACAATGTTTAACATTGTCGGCAGCATCGGAAAACCATTGCATCTTTATGTTGAGAATAAGGAGGAAGCGATACTGAAGAATTACGAATGGCAAATATTTTAGAAAATGAGGCTGGAAAAGTAAAAACAGATAAGAGAAATATAAGCAAAAATAATTGAGAATTGACAGTAAACAAATTGGAAAAATAAACACAAACGTCAGTGCTGGTAACAACTGTTCCTTCAGCTTGTTTGGTATTGCATGTTAGTCTCGTAATGTTTATGCTCTCATATCTATATTATCTCATTTTTTATCTATATTATGCCCTTATCTCATTCAGTTATTCCAAATTAATAGTTCTTAGTGTGTGCCTGCAACAGCCGTGGTGTGTGAAGGACATCAAAGTCGTTAGAATGATAGAGAATGTGTTCGTTTTGCACTGCAGATCGTCAGGAAGATATTGATCTCGCTTGTCTTGAGCTGCAGATCACTGGAATAACATCGATCTCATTGTTTTGCGTTGAAGAAGCAAAACAGCGAGATCGTTGTTATTCTAGTGGATTAAATTTTCTTTTGTCGTCACGTAGGGAGACAGACACAAATAGCAAGAAAACGTTTTATCAGGACTGTTTCGCCCTATGTAGAGCTTTATCAAGCTCGAAGACACAACACCAGCCCCTAAAAAAAGGGGGGACAGCACCCTGGGAAGTAATGTTACAGCAGTGACTGGGGGGAAGAGCAGCACCACTTGGAGATCAACCAGCATCTCCGAAGGAAAGGTTTCACCAGTGCCTTAGGAGAACAACAACCACACTTGCGGAACAACGCAAGCATTTCGGGAAGGAAAGTTAATAATCCAGGGCCTGGAAGAATTCCAGTTTGTTGGAAGGGGTAGGCAACGCTAGCGCTTGGCAGAAAAAAAACAGAAATTCCCTAGCCGTTCTTGGCTTCTTCCCTGGCCGTTCTTGGATTCTCCAGCCGTTCTTGAACCCTTCCCTCAGCTCCTTCACTCCTCCATGACGCCATCTCACCCCCACCTCCTCCCACACACCTCTTGTTTTTCTCTCACGCCTTCCTCAGATCCCTTAATGAAGTTCCTCTTAGTATTCCTCCCACCGGCCATTTTTAATCCCTGAGGCTTCAGTTGAATCGTAGCAATTTTTTCTTCGGAGCCAATCTGTCGTGTTCCTGCACTCACAGTTTGTTGGATCAGATGAGCTGTGGCCAAGACACACGCTATGTAATATTTCTTTTCTAAGTGATTTATATGACGTGGGAGATAAGGGGAAATTTTTAAAATGTTTATCTAAATATTTTGCCAGTTATGTAGGCTAAGAACGGAACGTTATCCTTGATACAAGACAAGTAGTGGGATGGCTTTTATTCTGACTACGTTTCGCTCTGTACAGTTTTTTTTTCGCCTCGAAGGTTCAAATTAAGCGAAACGTTATAATAATAAAAGCTGGCTTGCACTAGTATTTTCTTTTTCTCTCGGCAGAGAGCTGTTGTATCTTTAAGCTCATTCTGGCCTTAAAATAAGCTTTGCCCTAGGTAGGCTATCCCACAGGGGCGGATTAGCCTAAGGGTAATAGGAGGGCAATTGGTCCAGGGCTCCCCTGGTGTAAGGGGACGAAACGTTCCATTTTGCCTGGAAAAATTCTCTCTAAAGGAAACGAAGATAAACTTTTTCAAATTGATTTATGTTGTTTCTTAAAATACACCAATTTAGAGTATAAGTTACCTGCTCTTAGTAACCCCCTCCCCACTTTGCTACCTCCTCCGATTTGGCCGTCCATTGTAATACAGTTTAGAGTATAAGGATATTTATTTTATTATTACACAGATAATCCGCAGGTGGAATAAACTTATAACGACTTTTCGGTCCAATTTAGACCATTAACTAGTTAGTGGACTATCTAATGGTCTGAGTGAGACTGAAAAGTCGTCACACGTTTCCTCATCCTATTATTATTATTATTATAATCAAAGGGGAAGCGCTAAACCCAGAGGATTATACAGCGCCTGGGGAGGGGGGATGTGGAAAGCACTCAGGCTTAATTCGGGGAACTGGAGCACAGATCCAATTCCCTAAATCAAGAGCCCCTCACCAACATCAAGGAACCTTCCTTGAGGGGTACATCCTATGTGCGGGTTATTTTTGTGTTGTTGCAGTCACGTTATTGCGCCATTTTATTCTTTATCATTGTTAGTGAAATATAAATCGTCTATACAGTTGCATTAGTATTGAGAGCATCTGATATATATTAGCTAGGATGCCGCCAAGTTGCTGTGGCTCGTTTGTTTACATTTAATAATCGTTGTAATATTTATAGGTACGGGTTATAGTCATATTAATTTTTTGCTAGGCTATGCTATGAAGATCAAAGAATGTTGCTGTAGTATATACTAGTGACTGTAGATTAAAAAAATATGAGAATTTGGAGTTTTAAATGAGGGTGTGAGTTTTGTCAGGGAAAGAGTAACGCCTGCTTTCTTTGCTGATATTTTAAAATGGCAGTTGTTTTCAAAGAATAATCATATAATAGTAGGCTTCTCTGATGCTAATAGTATTATTCACAATAAAATTTAAATTGTTATAATGTAGGGTTAGGGATATATTTCAGATTTTTGTAATGTGGGCATAAACTTTTTGGGACAAAAACATATATATTTTTACAAATTTAGTTTATATATATTAAAGCTGTTATAAATTTTCTTGTTACTTTATCAATTATTAGGGGTGCTAATTAGCTGGTTTAGTGTCGTTTACATATTTTTAATTAGGGTAGGATGTTTGAGAGGAGGTTACTAGCAGCAGCGGACGACTGTTTTGAACAGTCTGTGTCCAGGCATCCGAAGGGGAGGACGTCGTTCACCACACTCGTTTGAACACTTCATGGATGACGTTAACAACATGAGAGTTAGCTCTGGAGGTGTGTGTTTGATGGGCAGGTAAACATCATGAAAAGAGAAGGCAGCTGCAGGCTGTGAGAGGAGTATGCTATGATTTTGGTGGTGTATGACACGGGAGGGGGTGGGGGTTAATTCTTACCTTGGGAGTTAATGAATTGATAATGTGTTTAGCCTACAGGTGGAGTTATAGTATGATTATTGTATTTCTAGAAGTTACGCACTTGATGTGCCTAATAACTACTACAATGTAATGTCTAGGGGATTATAACTGAACAAGTTTTTGGCTGGGTTTTCATTTCCGTATTGCAGTTAATTAGTAATGAAATTTCATGTTGACATTATTCATGACTTAATTCCATAAGAGTTTGGTGGCAGCCATCATAAATTATTCATATATATGTCTTGCCGAATAGGTAAAATTAGTCAGCAAAAACCTTTAAAATTGTCCTTTCTAAAATTTTCTCTACATTAATTTTTTTTTTTAATTTAAGTTAATGTAAAAACAATTTTGTACCAAAATAGCCTTTGAAAACTTACCTAACCTTATAACACGCTCAATTTAATTTAGCCTAATATAGCTAAGTTTACAATATTTTAATAATAAACAATGAAATGTATTTTTTTGTTAGGTTCAGAATGATTTTTGCGAAATTATTGGATGCAAAAATTTTCGCTTGCCTTATTGGGCAAGAAGTGTGTTGCTACTTAAGCCAAAATCGCAAGTTTTACTTATTCGGCACTACATATTCACGTTCCCATTTGTTATTCAGCTTCTTAAACTAATTCATTACACCACAGTGCCGTGCATGATGCCACCCACAAAAGTCGGTTTATATCTAGGTACCTATTTAATGCTAGGGAATAGGGGCAGGAGGTGTAGGGAGTTTTGTCCATACGTCTCTCCCAGCCTGGGCATCGAACCAGGGACCTTACGGTAGTGAATCGAAAGTTCTGGTAGCATGATTTGCCTCATCCCAACGGAGGATCCTGATACTGATCTTGATCCTAACTGAATTCTGTCATTTTCTCTGACCGTACCTTTGTTGTGGTGGCGACACAGGTGCCGCATTTTTGCAGGAAATAAAAACAAATTCATTTTTTTCCCTTGCGCTGTTGTTTACCATCACTCATGGTACCGAGAATTTTTACTACGAGAATAAAAACAGTGTTGATGTTTTTTTATTTGTTTTTTTTTTGTGCGTGTTCCCGTTTGGTTCGGTTTCTTTTTAATGTTTTTCACTGTTTAGTTCACAGGCTAGATGTTATCCTACCTCAGCTCATCTACAGGGCAAGATCTATTATCCTGCAAATCATTCTTTGAGTTGTTCTTCACCCATGCTATCAATAATTTACATTTTATGCGTTAAGTTCAAACAGCCAGTTTTACAATTAATGCATCTTGTGCTTAAAACGTGTGTGTGTGTGTGTGTGTGTGTACTCGCCTATTTGTACTCACCTATTTGTGGTTGCAGGGGTCGATTCACAGCTCCTGGCCCCGCCTCTTCACTGATTGCTACTAGGTCCTCTCTCTCCCTGCTCCATGAGCTTTATCATATCTCACCTTAAAACTATGTATGGTTCCCGCCTCCACTACTTCACTTTCTAGGCTATTCCACGGCTTGATTACTCGGTGACTGAAGAAATACTTCCTAACATCCCTTTGATTCATCTGAGTCTTCAACTTCCAATTGTGACCTCTTGTGTCTGTGTCCCATCTCTGGAACATCCCGTCTTTGTCCACCTTCTCTATTCCGCGCAGTATTTTATATGTCGTTATCATGTCTCCCCTGACCCTCCTTGCCTCCAGTGTCGTCAGGCCGATTTCCCTCAACCTTTCTTCGTAGGACAATCCCCGTAGCTCTGGGACTAGTCTTGTTGCAAACCTTTGCACTTTCTCTAATTTCTTGACGTGCTTGACTAGGTGTGGATTCCAAACTGGTGCTGCATACTCCAGTATGGGCCTGACGTAAATGGTATACAGAGTCTTGAACGAATCCTTACTGAGGTATCGGAACGCTATCCGTAGGTTTGCCAGGCGCCCGTATGCTGCAGCAGTTATCTGATTGATGTGCGCCTCGGGAGATATGCTCGGTGTTATACTCACCCCCAGATCTTTTTCCTTGAGTGAGGTTTGCAGACTTTGGCCGTCTAAACTATATTGTGTCTGCGGTCTTCTTTGCCCTTCCCCAATCTTCATGACTTTGCATTTGGCAGGGTTAAACTCAAGGAGCCAGTTGCTGGACCAGGCTTGTAGCCTGTCCAGGTCTCTTTGTAGTCCTGCCTGATCCTCATCCGATTTGATTCTTCTCATTAACTTCACATCGTCCGCAAACAAGGACACTTCTGAGTCTAACCCTTCCGTTATGTCATTCACATATACCAAGAACAGCACAGGTCCTAGGACTGACCCCTGTGGAACCCCGCTTGTCACAGGCGCCCACTCTGACACCTCGTCACGTACCATGACTCGTTGTTGCCTCCCTGTCAGGTATTCTCTGATCCATTGCAGTGCCTTTCCTTTTATGTGTGCCTGATCCTCTAGCTTTTGCAGTAACCTCTTGTGAGGAACTGTGTCGAAGGCCTTGCAGTCCAAAAAATGCAGTCGATCCACCCCTCTCTCTTGTCTTACTTCTGTCACCTTGTCATAAAACTCTAGTAGGTTTGTGACACAGGATTTTCCCTCCCTGAAACCATGCTGGTTATCAATTATACACTTGTTTCTTTCCAGGTGCTCCACCACTCTCCTCCTGATGATCTCCATGACCTTGCATACTATACACGTTAGTGATACAGGTCTGTAGTTTAGTGCCTCATGTCTGTCTCCCTTTTTAAAAATTGGGACTACATTTGCCATCTTCCATACCTCAGGGAGTTGCCTAGTTTCAAATGATGTGTTGAAGATCTTTGTTAACGGTACACACAATATCTCTGCTCCCTCTTTAAGGACCCACGGAGAGATGTCTGGTCCCACCGCCTTTGAGGTGTCAAGTTCGCATAGCAGCTTCTTCACCTCCTCCTTGGTTATATGTACCTCATCCAGCACTTGCTGGTGCACCCCCCTGCTCTGATTTCCTGGAGTCCTACTGGTTTCCACTGTAAATACTTCTTTAAATTTTGTGTTGAGCTCCTGACATACCTCTTGGTCGTTTCTTGTGAATTCCCCATCACCCTTCCTCAGTCTGATTACCTGGTCCTTGACTGTTGTTTTCCTCCTGATGTGGCTGTACAACCGCTTCGGGTGTGTGTGTGTGTGTGTGCGTGCGCGCGCGCGCTGTATGTGTTTACGTACGTGTGCCGTCTGAACATAGCGTTCAGTGAGGCCACCTTCACAGCGTCTTAATTAAGGTGAAATATGAACCAAATAAACAAGTTTCCTCTTTGTTGTTGCTGATGTTGATGTTGGTTTTGTAGGTGCTGTTGCAGATGTTTGCGTTGCGGGTGTTGTTTAATCACAATATAATAGTTATTTTATACCGACAAGATGGATAATACATGTGCAACACCTGGGTATCGTTATCTGAGAGACGTTTCGCCCACTAGATTCTTTATCAAGCTAATGACCAGGGGGTTTATACGTCTAGGGAAACAAGGGAGGTGGTGGTGACGAATGTGGAATGAGGGGAGGGGTCATTCCTGTGATATTGATTGCTGTGTCTTGGCGTTTTATGATTAACTGGGGCAAAAGAGAGAATTACATTTTCCCGTATTGTGTTCTATGGTGTTGGATGTAACTATGAGGGAGAACTGTAACCGTCTTCGTTCCGTCTTCGTTTTTTTTTCTTTTCCTTTACACACATTTTGGCTCTTTCATTGTGTCCATGCGAGTGCCTACGTAAAATGAATGCATTGTTCATGTCTCTCCTACGTGCATGTTACTTTTCACTGACTGGTGTCGAAAAATTCAAAGTCTTCCCGGAGTTGGATTGTGTTGATCTGATCTATTTCTGGCGAGATCCTTGACGGTGGTGGTGGTACTAGTAGCGACGTCGATTTTTGGGCTAAAGTGTCGTATATGTATGCCTTTGGTGTGTCTGTGATGCATGTAAGTAGTACCTTTGTAGAGCCTGTATGCGTAGGCATCGGTACGTGAAGTCGTTGATATCAGGCAGTGTTCCTTAAGTGTGAAACGCCAGCTAAGCTGGTGTTCGACAGTTCTAAGTGTCTAATAGTAGTGCTTTTTGTTCTTGTGTGAGACATCGAAGGTGCATGCACCTTCGATGTCTCACACTACTAGAACCCTGGCACCCTAGAACCCCTTGCATGCAAGAATACCTATCTTTAAGCTACTCCATGCTTCAGTTTGGGTTTGGCATTATTTCTGGAATAAAAATACGTGAGTTCAACTTTATTTGTGGGCTTGCTGTATAGTCTATAATGGGTTCTCAACCAGGGAGGAATTCCCCAGAGGCAGACAATCTTGGGAAGGGGGGGAATAACATTCTGACATACGGTGAAAAAGGGTGAATGGGGCAAAACAAAAATGTTGAGAACCACTTGTTTATAAGCAAACTCTTCTCCTTGCTTACACAAAAGTACATCCAGAAATATTTATCTTCGACTTCCTCGTCCAGTTCGAGTTTGGCTGATGCTCCACCTGAGAGAGGTCTTTCTGCAGTTTCTTAATGTGTCTACGCCCGGATATGATGTGCAAGACAAGTGGCGTTTGAAATGATGTTGACAATTATCTCTGCTTCAGTGGGGGCATAAACAAGTTTGGATGTACTGAATTAGATTGCCCCTTGCCATGCCAAATTTCTACCTGTACCGTGAAGCAGTTGTACAGGACTCACTTTTCAATAAGGTCATCAAAATATTTGTCAGGCATAAGTAAATGAGGACTGTCCTTCACTTAGCGTCGTAAAAGTTCAGTGGTGTATGGTGTGGGTTATTTAGTATAAAAGGGGCGTGACATCCAAGCTAGCTCATTTATTTTGTCGTGTGTCACCAGGATACCTGAAGTGCGCCGCACTAAAAGTTACCATTAACTGAACAGAATGTTTCGCTTATATGTCTGCCTTATTGACAACTTTATAGATTTAAGAATTTGATGGCTAAGGAGAGAAGAGAATGGGTGAGATAGAAGTCTCATATGGGGGAAGGAAGAGAATGGGTGAGATAGAAGTCTCATATGGGGGAAGGACAAGAAGGAAGGGTTAGCGTGAGAAGAGAGGGGAAGAGAGAGAGAGAGGGAAGGAAAGGAAGAAAACAACTGTAGGAATGCCCTAGGCTTGCCAACATCTAATTTCAATGTCTCCAGATACAAGGCTATTTACACACTCGCCAGATTTTTAATTCCGCGAGTCCAAGTTGGCCTTTGTGGCCGGGCTGAGTGGTGGCTTATAAACCCACGCTCCTGTCTGATTACACTTACACTGTGTAAACCCACACAATATAAACCACGCACTATGTATAACTAAGAACCCACACACTGTGTAACTGTAAACCCACACAGCGTGAAGACTCGCAGTATTCAAACCTACACACCGTCAGCCAACATATTTTGTATGAACCCTCACACTGTATAAACCCACATGTTGTGTAACCCCCCATTCTAAACCCACACATTATGGGTAAACCCACATACTGTGTGTACACCCTCATCCTCAGTGTGCCAGCACACCCTCAGATTGTTGACCCATCTTCAGAGTGTCCGCCCACTCTCCGAGGGCTCACTCACCCTCAGACAATCACGGAACTATGAAAATGATACCGACAAGTAGACGAGGAAGATATGCGCTACAGTAGGGCATCTTCATTGCTGAAACATTTCGTCTACACTGTAGACTTCTTCAGTCAAATACAAAGGAAACTAAATATGGAGACAGGAGCAGTAGTGTCGAGGTAAAGATGATGTGATAAGTCCATCAACCTTGAAGGAGTTTTTGAGGCGATCAGTCCCTCAGCCAAGAGGGCTGTGGGCATTTTCAACTCCATTGCTGAACTACTAGTTACGAGTGAGAAGGGTTGATTTCGAGTGGGAGCTGTTTAGTATGGGCCAGTAGACTTGCAGCAATGCTCCTCAGTTCTTGCCTTCTTGCTTCTACTAGTGGACCCCGCCTTCTGCAACGTCTTGGAGATCTTCCACGCCTTACCTTCAACAGTTTGTAAGTCTCCAGTCGCATGCTTGAGCTTCACATTGTTCCAGACAATGGAGCTGAACCCTTCTACAGGGTGAAGGACTGACCACCTCAAGAACTCTTGGAAGGTTGATGGACTAATCACGTCTTGACCTCGCCATTACTCCTGCTGTCTCCATATTTATTCTCCTCTGTATTTGACTAAAGAAGCCTACCGTGTAGGCGAAGTGTTTTAACAATAGATATCCTACTGTTGCACATGTCTTACTAATAAGAACGACCTTTCCCAGAGTAAACCCTATGATTTATTTTTTCTCTCATCCCACTCGCTCACCCCCTCCCTCTTGTTCCCTTTATCCCTAAATCCTTCCTTCTTTTCCCTCTACCCCTGCTCGTCCTCTCTTTCCGTCTTCTCTCCCTCTTCGCCTCTATACTTCTCCCACTATCCCCTCTCTACCCACTCATCTCTCCTCTTTTATCCCTAGTTCCGTTGTTCCGCCTGAGCGGCTAGTTTAACACCAGCAGTTCATCCTGTGAGCAGCTAGTTTATTTAACACCCGCAGCTCATGCTGAGAGCTGCAGCGCACAAGAGCAGGATTACAGGGGTCACAATGGGTCTTTATTCCACGCCATTGGCATAGTTACAGCTGTGAAGATATTAGTCATATCCTTACATTAGTTACTTCACAGTGCTGATATACACAGTACAATATATAGATACAATCTCAAGAAAAAATAAGTGTCTTATTACCACTTAAAAAAAATTGGTCATTACTGGGTTAGTCTCTTCAAACAATAGAATGAATTTATTTAAAATCTTTGGAAGCATTATCATATATATAGACGAACAAGATAAATATTTATTGTATATTTCGAGGTTTCAGAGCAGTTTGGGGCGTTTTCTGACAGATTTGAAATGTTAGTTGCAATATGCATTCATTCATGTAGCTGTTGCAAAATACGGATGAAATCTCAAGATTGCAGATATCTTACGATGACCAGTGAAGTGATTTGCCATTTACTGTAAGGTTTGTTTGGACGTATCTAAATGTTAGGATACTCTGATATAATCAATAACCTTTGGAGTTCATGTGGGAGATACTGCCTGAGATCCAACCTAACTTTAGTTGCCAGATATAACCTAGCCATAGTCTAGTTCAGGGCTCTCTAACCTTTATTAGCTTTTGCTCCCTCAAGCTAAATTTATCCCAACCCACGCACCCAATCTTAAAATTTTTTATGCCAAAAAAAAGGATTGAATTAACATCAAAAGTATAATGAATTTACATTTTACTGTAGATCTGTAGAAGCGAGAAAAAATACTCTAGCATTATGAAAAAAATGTATGTCAAAAGTGCATACACACACACAAAAAAAAAAATTAACCATTTGAATTACTTAGTCTTAGCAGAAAAATAAACAGTTGAATGAGACTAGTAGTTTTTCATTTTACTCATGAGCAGTTTGAAGCAGCGAGCTGCAGTTTCCCCAGCGACCAGAGGCTTACTTGGTCTGAACATGAGCTTGACTTATTATTTATTGCCCTTGATTCATAATAAATTCCATAATTTACCGACATTTAAACTTTAAATATAATAAAATATTCGTTTACCAAAGAATGGAATAAAGTACTGTTGTATCGCAGGGAGTGTTCATGCTCCTTCCCCTACTGAGGTACCAGTCACTCCCAAGGGGAAGTGAACAACCCTCACTACAACGTCTTTTAGTCAACTGACCTGGTTAATGCTTTAACAGTGTTTGCTTCACACATTTCGTTATGACGGATAGTTCATCTGCTAGTTCCTATCTGTGCTCTACTCCCTCTTTCACATCCTCTTCCCTTACCTCATTCGTACGTTCCTACCCCCTACTTGACATCTCCATCCCTTCCCTGTCCCTTCACTCCCTCCTGTATCCACCTTCTTTCCCTCATGCAATTTTGCTGGAAAAAACTCCCCTCCCCCCTCTTTAGTCTCTCTTCTCCTTCCCTCCCTCTCCCTACTTCCTCTTCCTTCTCCCCCTCTTCCCTCCTTCTTCTATCATCTCCCCCTCCTCCCTCCCAGACAATCAGGTGGTCTGATGGGAATATTGATCAGGGGCCTCAACACCAATCAACCACCGCCGCCCCACCTTGCTGGTCACTATGTGATACTCCGATCACGAGTGTGTGCGTGCGTGCGTGTGTGTGTGTGCGCGCGCGCTACCGCTTGTGTGAGTATGTACGTGTATCCGGGCGTACGTTACACCACGGACACTGAAGTGTTTGCGAGTCAGCGTTACTTACCGGTGGGAGATCAGGTTTTAGGTGAGCAGTGTGAAGGGCCGAGTGCCCTAACAAGGGCAGCCAGGCACCTTAACAATAAATCAAGCACTCTGGCACCAGTCACTCAGTACATCCACGCTGTAACTGCCGACTTGACATTTCAGCTTCCGCAAGAACTTCAACAAACGCATTCCGAGTTAAAAGAGAAAGATGTGAGAGTACCGGAGCCTTTAGATGCAAGACAATTTCTTTTATTGGTGAGCCCAGGTCACTATTTCTCTTGCCTATTCAGTTCTCTGCTTCTTCCCTTTATTGCTCTTTTTTCCTTGTCTGCTAACTTAAATAATACGAGAACGAAGTACCTTGGTACCCACCTGCCTCGTCAGCTGCCCGCCTGGCTCGTCTGCTGCCCGCCTGGCTCGTCTGCTGCCCGCCTGGCTCGTCTGCTGCCCGCCTGGCTCGTCTGCTGCCCGCCTGCCTCGTCTGCTGCCCGCCTGCCTCGTCTGCTGCCCGCCTGCCGCCCGCCTGGCTCGTCTGCTGCCCGCCTGCCTCGTCTGCTGCCCGCCTGCCTCGTCTGCTGCCCGCCTGCCTCGTCTGCTGCCCGCCTGCCTCGTCTGCTGCCCGCCTGCCGCCCGCCTGGCTCGTCTGCTGCCCGCCTGCCTCGTCTGCTGCCCGCCTGCCTCGTCTGCTGCCCGCCTGCCTCGTCTGCTGCCCGCCTGCCTCGTCTGCTGCCCGCCTGCCTCGTCTGCTGCCCGCCTGCCTCGTCTGCTGCCCGCCTGCCTCGTCTGCTGCCCGCCTGCCTCGAATCTGAGAGGTTCACCTCTAACAGTATTAAAAAATATATTACATAATTTAAAATTTGGACAGTGTTGTGATGTAACATTGTCTGAGTATGCTCCTGACGAATCAGATATAAGTATGCATAATGATGTGGTTTTCTACAGAACTGAAATCTCTGATGAAGTAAGAGTATTGAAGAATTAACTTGCGCGGCAAGCTGATGAACGTTTCGCTCTTTGTAAACCATAATCATGCCATACTCGGATAAATTTCTGACCTAAAAGGTCCAAAAGTTTGCTTCCAGTTTAGTCCCAGACCGAAGAATATTACATTATGAGAAGAGAAAATAATTGAACCTAATGACCATGGAAGACAGAAAGATGAGAGAGGACATGATTACGAAGTATAAAATGCTCAGAGGAATTAATAAGGTCTGACCCTTTTTTTTTTTAACAGTACTAGGAGCAGGTACACGGGGACGTAGATGGAAGCTTAAGTCGGATAAATCATACGGATGTCAGGAAGAATTTTCTTTTTTAAGCCTCAGAAAAACGGAGTGAACTGGATGTAGTGGAGACGGCGGTCAACGAAACTTGAGGCGAGGCCAGGAGCTAGGACTCAACCCTCGCACAAATTGGTGATTCCTCGAGTAGTGATAAAGTCTGTCAGTCACACTGCCAAGGTCCTGGTTGATGAAACCTTATTAATACTTTGACGCGGATCGCAAAGGGATACCTTCCTCTCTCTCTCTCTCTCTCTCTCTCTCTCTCTCTCTCTCTCTCTCTATACATATACATATATATAAATATACATATATATAAATTATTATATATAATTATATATATATATATATATATATATATATATATATATATATATATATAAGCCTTCTCCCTGAAAGCTGGCTGCCTTGGATCAAACGTGTAGCTCATGCTACACGCCAAGGTATTGTCTAGTGTGGGTAGATTGGTAAAGCACTGCGTACCTTGTCCTAAGGTTCGTAGGTTCGAGTCTCCTTCAGCCAGAGATCAGTGTTTGTGTATATTTCGCATGCTCTCGCGAATTCCTTGCATATATAATTATATATATAATTATATATATATATATATATATATTATAATTATATATATATTATATATATATATACACACATATACACACACAAAACAACCAAGGGGGGAGTTGAATGATAGCTCTAGGCGTTTCGTGTTGCAATCAACACATCATCAGGAGCTTGCAGTGTTTGCAGAAAAGAGGGGAAGGACCAAGCAGATGCGATCATAGGGAACGACTTTGCTTTACTGCGCCTTTGTTTTAATGATGAGGAAAGAAAATATTCAAATCATCTTAGGGAGAAATCGAAGTTTTTCCTCAACCTTTTCACGTTTCGTTCCAAGTAAGACAGATCGCCGTGTTAGGCTGAGAAAGCAATCGTCGTTCGGCCGAAAATGTATTTATGCAATAATACTGCGAAAACCAGTCTGAATATAACGAAAAAAATATATCACTGTAAATTTTACTAAATAAATTTCGACATAATGCTAAATTAAATTAAGTCCATGATTGCCAGGTTAGATGATATGTCAAAGTTAGATTTTGTGCAAAAGTTATATTTTTATACACCATTTTAAATGCAAAATGTATATCAATAATATATCAACATTTTATTCACGTTTAGAGAATAAATCTCGGTTACCTTTATAAATTGTCATCAGGATCGTTCATTTTACCTCTGGACATTGTGATTGACATTTAATATTTATTGGGGTCTTGCTTAATGTTTGCTTCGTTTAATTGACTCTCGCTCTCTCTCTCTCTCTCTCTCGCTGATACGTCATTTCTTGTTGAGGATGAGTTGGGTTCTCTGGAGAGGGTGAACTTTGATACTTGACCCTGAACAAGTGTGAAACAGAATAAAAAAAAACTGAATCTTAGCAGTATCCTCCTCATCCCAAGGCAGAGTAGTGGATGACCTCTCACAGGTGGTCGATGCTGAGGGCTTTACCTCCATCTGGAGAATTAGGAATTGCAGTAGCGAATTCCAGGGCCTGAGACGAAGGAAGACTTTCTCGCCGGTTAATGAGAAAAGTCAGAAAGTCTCATAACTAGGAGATCTGATTGTGGGGGAAATTAGTCAGTACTTTTTGTCTCCATCTGCTGTTCCGTGTTAGAAGGATAGGGTGGGGGGAGATTCTCTCGGCTGTTCCATGTTAGAACGGGGTGTTTGCTCTCTACTGCTTCATGTTACAAGGGGTAGTTTTAATCCTCCGTGTTAGAAGGGGGTGATTTCTCTCTACTGCTCCATGTTAGAAAGGAATGATTTTCCCCTACTGGTCCATGTCAGATAGGGATGACCTCCATGTCACATAGGTCTGCCCTCCTAGATGTTGCAGCGCCTCTCCTCTGGTGATTTTTATACATTCGTATATTTTTTTTTGTTTTGGGTCAAGTGAAGATGTTCCCGTGTAGTTGTGGACGGTATAGTCCTGGTTGTACTTAAGCTGGGTGGACACTCGCGATTCTGGTCACAGACCGGGCCGCGGGGACGTTGACCCCCCGAAACCCTCTCCAGGTATATACTCCAGGTATACATTGAATTATCCAGTTTCTTGCGATACGTTGAATTATTATACAGTTCCTTGCGATACAGTGATCATCCTCGCTCCGGTGCTTCCCTACTGCACTCTGCTACTATTTGTCCCTCCCACTCGAAGGAAGTTTTTCCTTGATGCTGGTGAGGGGGCTCTTGATCTAACAGGATTTGGAGGTGTGCTCTAATTCCTTCAATCGAGCTAGAATGCTTCCATTCCCCTTGCCTTACCCCATCAGGCGCTGTGCGAACCCCCTATCGGTTTAGTGCTTCCCCATGAATGTAAACGAAAAAAATGTAATTTGAATCACGAGTCTAATCAATTTCGCATTTTCTTCACTGAATTATTTCTACATGTTTAGGCTCAGTGCACAAATTTATTATATTTTTCCAAGAGGATAGAGATAAGCCGTATTAGCACCTTCATACACGTATACCCTTTGTGCGTATCTACGTACAAAGGATGTATAGGGTAGATCTGGTAAAGCTTTGTATAATCTTTTGCAGTCTAATTTCCCTAACAGCATTTTGTTACGTGTGGTGATTAGTGCAGATTGAAAAAAATGTCTGAGATTTGAGAGTTCTGCAATGCTTGACCAGTCGTTGTAGTCTCGTATATTATAGGTCTGTGCGTCTTTAGTACGCAGTAGGGCATTTATTGACTTGTAAAGAGGAGTCTTTGCGTCCTCGCTATCCTTTTGATCTCTGAGTAAATTCTGAATTGTGGTGACAATATTCTAAATGGTTATATTATTCACGAAAGCGATAAACACATTTGGGTCGCTATTCTGGAGTTTCGACTAATGAAGAAATATCCTCGCTATTTAAACGATAGAAAATGCTAGGAGCTTCACACATGGCATATGTATTTACGGGACATCAGTCACTGACATACATTACACGCAATCATACTCCCCCTTTGAAGCTGCCTTATCTACTGAACCCATAATGGAATACTTGACGATATCCACATCACCCTACTGA
>NC_091365.1:9172514-9230629 GCF_038502225.1 Cherax quadricarinatus
ACTTGCAACATCTGCCACATTGCTCCTCTATCCACTCTATCATATGCCTTTTCTAAATCCATAAATGCAATAAAAACTTCCCTACCTTTATCTAAATACTGTTCACATATATGCTTCAATGTAAACACTTGATCTACACATCCCCTACCCACTCTGAAACCTCCTTGCTCATCCGCAATCCTACATTCTGTCTTACCTCTAATTCTTTCAATTATAACCCTACCGTACACTTTTCCTGGTATACTCAATAAGCTTATTCCTCTATAATTTTTACAGTCTCTTTTGTCCCCTTTCCCTTTATATAAAGGGACTATACATGCTCTCCGCCAATCCCTAGGTACCTTCCCCTCTTTCATACATTTATTAAACAAAAGTACCAACCACTCCAACACTATATCCCCCCCTGCTTTTAACATTTCTGTCATGATCCCATCAGTTCCAGCTGCTTTACCCCCTTTCATTTTACGTAATGCCTCACGTACCTCCCCCACACTTACATTCTGCTCTTCTTCACTCCTAAAAGATGTTATACCTCCCTGACCAGTGCATGAAATTACTGCCTCTGTTTCTTCCTTAACATTTAAAAGTTCCTCAAAATATTCTCGCCATCTACCTAATACCTCCCTCTCCCCATCTACTAACTCCCCTACTCTGTTTTTAACTGACAAATCCATACTTTCCCTAGGCTTTCTTAACTTGTTTAACTCACTCCAAATTTTTTTCTTATTTTCATTAAAATTTCTTGACAGTGCCTCTCCCACTCTATCATCTGCTCTCCTTTTGCACTCTCTCACCACTCTCTTTACCTTTCTTTTACTCTCCATATACTCTGCTCTTCTTATAACACTTCTGCTTTGTAAAAACCTCTCATAAGCTACCTTTTTCTCTTTTATCACACCCTTTACTTCATCATTCCACCAATCACTCCTCTTTCCTCCTGCCCCCACCCTTCTATAACCACAAACTTCTGCCCCACATTCTAATACTGCATTTTTAAAACTATTCCAACCCTCTTCAACCCCCCCACTACTCATCTTTGCACTAGCCCACCTTTCTGCCAATAGTCGCTTATATCTCACCCGAACTTCCTCCTCCCTTAGTTTATACACTTTCACCTCCCTCTTACTTGTTGTTGCCACCTTCCTCTTTTCCCATCTACCTCTTACTCTAACTGTAGCTACAACTAAATAATGATCCGATATATCAGTTGCCCCTCTATAAACATGTACATCCTGGAGCCTACCCATCAACCTTTTATCCACCAATACATAATCTAATAAACTACTTTCATTACGTGCTACATCATACCTTGTATATTTATTTATCCTCTTTTTCATAAAATATGTATTACTTATTACCAAATTTCTTTCTACACATAGCTCAATTAAAGGCTCCCCATTTACATTTACCCCTGGCACCCCAAATTTACCTACTACTCCCTCCATAACATTTTTACCCACTTTAGCATTGAAATCCCCAACCACCATTACTCTCACACTTGATTCAAAACTCCCCACGCATTCACTCAACATTTCCCAAAATCTCTCTCTCTCCTCTACACTTCTCTCTTCTCCAGGTGCATACACGCTTATTATAACCCACTTTTCACATCCAATCTTTATTTTACTCCACATAATCCTTGAATTAATACATTTATAGTCCCTCTTTTCCTGCCATAGCTTATCCTTCAACATTATTGCTACTCCTTCTTTAGCTCTAACTCTATTTGAAACCCCTGACCTAATCCCATTTATTCCTCTCCACTGAAACTCTCCCACCCCCTTCAGCTTTGTTTCACTTAAAGCCAGGACATCCAACTTCTTCTCATTCATAACATCCACAATCATCTCTTTCTTATCATCTGCACAACATCCACGCACATTCAGACTTCCCACTTTGACAATTTTCTTCTTATTCTTTTTAGTAATCTTTACAGGAAAAGGGGTTACTAGCCCATTGTTCCCGGCATTTTAGTTGACTTTTACAACACGCATGGCTTACGGAGGAAAGATTCTTATTCCACTTCCCCATGGATATAAAAGGAAAATTAATAAGACCAAGAACTATTAAGATAAAAATCAAAGAAAACTCAGATGAGTGTGTATAAATAAATGTGTACATGTATGTATAGTGTGACCTAAGTGTAAGTAGAAGTAGCAAGACATACCTGTAATCTTGCATATTTATGAGACAGACAAAAGACATCAGCAATCCTACCATCATGTAAAACAATCACAGGCTTTCGTTTTACACTCACTTGGCAGGACGGTAGTACCTCCCTGGGTGGTTGCTGTCTACCAACCTACTACCTATATATATTATATATATATATATATATAAAATGTCGTGCCGTATAGGTAAAACTTGTCAGTTAGAAAGAACTCGCTTAAAATTAAGTTCTTCCTAAAAATTTCTCTTTTAAGTTTAAAGATATATTGTTTTCATTTATGTTAATGTAAAAATTAATAATTTTGTAGCAGAAGAACCTTAGAAAACTTACCTAACCGTATTAGAACAAGTGCAATTTAATTTAGCCTAATTCATCTAAATATACTTTCAATAAATTCACAATACTTTAATAAACAAATACAATGAATTTTTTTTCGTTAGGTTCAGAGTGATTTTTGCGAAATTATCGCATACACAAATTTTCGCTTGCCGTATTCGGCAAGAAGAACGTTGCTATTTAATTCAAAATTGCAAATTTTGCCTACTCGGCACGACATAAATATTTTCAAATTTGCAGAAATGATTAAGAGATCTCAGCAGATTCGTTCCAAGGGATTCTTGCTTTGCTTTTAGTGCATTTGCTATTGAAGTTACTTGTGTAGTTTATTGCAGAGAGAGAGAGTTAGTAACTTAACTGTAAAGCAGCAGTGGAGTCTGAGATTGTGCTGGCAAGGTTAGTCGCTATATTTGTGAGGTCAGTAAGTTTACTGACGGTATCAGCAATATGAATGGGGCAGGAAGTGTTCATTAGGTCTGGCCAGTACAGTTGTTTTGGTCTTAGTAATTTTAGGTGAGCCTAGTATCTGAGTGTTTTCCAGGTCTTTTGATGTCACTCTTACTTGGACCCCTCAAAGGAGGTTCCTTGACGCTGGTGAGAGGCTCTTGATCTAGGGAATTGGATGTGTCCTCCAGTTTCCTGAATTGAGCCTGAATACCTTCCATACCCCTCCCCAGGCGCTGTATAATCCTCCGGGTTTAGCGCTCCCCCATGATTATAATAATCTTGGAAATAAATGGTATCAAATACCGACACAGTGGAAATATAAACACATATGCAGTATAATGTGATCCTTTATTGACAACGTTTCACCCACACAGTGGGCTTTTTCAAGTCACACACAGATCTACCTGGGGTGGAAGGTACGGGAGTATTTAGAGTAGATCATCAGATGCAGCATTCTCCACCTGACCTCAACATTCTGAACTTGACTATAAATACTCCCGTACCTTCCACCCCAGGTAGATCTGTGTGTGACTTGAAAAAGCCCACTGTGTGGGTGAAACGTTGTCAATAAAGGATCACATTATACTGCATGTGTGTTTATATTTCCATTATAATAATCTTATTGGAACCTCTTGGTGTAATAGTTGTTTAGACTCTTCTTCATATGCATGGAAAGGGTTCATGTACAGAGCTTTACTTTACGTCGTTTCGCTAATGCAGCGGTTTTCAATTATACCTATTTTTCATTTATTCGGACTTCCTACAATAAATATATTTACCATTCACTATAAGCTAAGGACGAAAATATTTTAACGTAACGTATGTACTGTCCATGCATTTTTTAGGCCTAGTTCTGTTGCTCACTTAATATACGATAGCATAAACATGTTATCTTGAAAGTAAAAAAAAAAGAAAAAAAAGCCATGTTTCATTTTACATCCATTTTTCACTTTACAGCAGTAACCCAGCACCTAACCTGCTGTATAAGCGGGGCCCTCCTGTATATGTTATTTATGCAACAACAACAACAACAACAACACTACCACAACAACAACAGCCACCCACCCCGTACCACATTCTCCATCTCCACCAACCACCTCCTCCCATCTAACGCCACCCGTCACTCACCCAGCCTCCTATCCCCACCATCTCTCTTCCCTCATCTCCACCATTTTTTTCCTAACATATCCAAAATTAACCTAATTTCTAATGAGGAAAACATTCCAGAGAAAAAAAATGAAGTTTAAAGAACTTAACCTAGGGCTCCACCTCCAAGTTTTGACACAGTAAGAGGGGGGCCCACACTGAAGGGACCACTACACAAAAGGGGCCCCATATTGTTTTTAAAGCACACTTCTTTAAATAAGTTTCATATCTGCATGGAAAACGAAGACGAAGCTGTTTTAATAGTGATGAAGTTTTAGTGGCAGGGCCTCCACAAATTGCTTGCATTAGGGGTCCCACAAGCTGCCTTGGGGGCCCCCACAACATTGTCTAAGGGGCCCCACAGTCTTCTTGGTCTGGGGCATCCACAAGCTTCATGCCCTGGCGCTCCCTACGGTCTTTTTACCCTAGCCCCTCCTACAATCTTCTTGCTCTGATCCCCCCCCCCCCACAGCCCTTTTGCCCTGGGGGGCCCCGGGAAAGATGACTGTGGGGGGGCTACCATAACTTTTAATCAGACACTTGTTTATGTTAGTTTTAAGATCAACTAGAACTAGTGCCTACTACTAAGCTGACTAGTTGGTGCATCACCCTGACGAGACCTCCCACAAGCTTCTCTAGATTCTGTTAGGTTAATCAGAGTTTTAAGCAATTTCTCTGGTTCAACGAGGGTCTATACCAGTTTATTGAGGATGTCATCTCGTTGAACTCCAGGTGAAGGCAGCTTACGCGAAAGATAAACTTGGTTAACGAGAGTATTTTGAACTGCCTCCTCCAGCTTGTGAAAAAAGCGAGGCAGTATTAGCTTCATTCTTCCAGAGTGAGTAACGAGTAAAACAATATTAGCCTCATCGTCGTTAATATTCATTAAGCCCGCGAGTTAAAATAATATATTTTCATTGTACACTGTTGTTTTTTTGGCAGTGTCCAGTGTCACTTTCTGGTCAGTTTTGCTCGTATGTCTCTCACCCCTCAAAAATTTGCACAGGGTAAGAGTCCAAACTCAAAAATATTAGAATTTAGAAAGAGATGCGTGCGTGGGACGTCTGGCAGCCCGGCGTCTCCTTCAAACTGCGTAACATTTAATTTCTGACGCACGGCGTCAGAATCTAGGAAATGGTAATGTGCCTGAGAGCCGGGACTTGAGAATGAGCTGAGACAGTAACAGTAGTAGTAAGAACAGCAGTAGCAAAACAGCACCAAGAGCAACAACAATTGCAAAGCAGTACCAGCAGTAGGAGTCCACTTGTAGAAGTAGCACCTACTGGAGGAGGAGGAGAAGAAGAAAGAGAGGAGTAATAATAATTATTATTACATGCTGCACTATACCTGGCCAGCAGTGCCTGGCCCTCTCCACCACCTTTAATCCAGGCATCGCCAAGCTGAAATCTCAGGATGGCTCTCCCTCCCGCCTTCTCTTCGTCACTCTCACACTTCACACACACTTCTTTCATTCTGGCACTCTGAGTTTGCATACTCTCACACTTGTATTCAGTCCACACAATACTCTCTCTGATACTCTCACTCTGACATTCTCAGAGTTCCCTCTCACTACTCTCACCCTTGCTCTTAAAGCTGACACTCATTTTTTTCACTCTGGCACTCTCAAAACTTTCAGCACAAGTCTCCTCTTCCCTGTCTCTCAAATGTACTCAAGATTTACAGCAGCTTTGCAGACATTGTCTAGATTTGATCCCTTGGAAGCAAATTTGAGTATCGCCTCTGTCTGAGTGAATCTACTGTCGTAATTACACTCCTTAAACCAAAATATTAGAGGTAGAATGGCTGCATATTTTAAGACTGGGAATTCATCCGATATAGTATCCCACGAAAGACATTCGCAACTTAGAGGAAAGACTGTGGCTTGAGGAGGAGAATGAGTGGGCCAAGACGACCCACAAGAATCAGGAATGAGACCTTCACTGTTCTAATGCCAGATGTTTCTCGTTTTATGCTGTCCATGCGTTCAAGGACCATATGACATCTGTGCTGCGCTCAGTCAGGCCGTAAGACTTGCACATAAGGCTCCTTAGTACACTTGACTTACCGAGAAATGTACGGCGCATATAGCTAATTATCGATAGAAACTGGACATAGCATAATGGCGAATTCACAAACCAACCATCCTACCTAAAGCGAATGAACACACATAGCTGGCATATCTGTTATGATAGTATATATGAGTGAAGAAGCGTAAGCTTTTATTATCAACATGTTACGCTCAATGAGATCTTCATCAAGTTATCTAGATTATGGCTATTGGTGATGCTGTTGCTGTTTTCTGGAGATATGAAAGGCTGATCCATCAGGTGGTTATTGGAATTTTAGTTAACCGCATGTAGGGTAAGGCTGAAGGAAAACTTGGAGGGGTTAAAGACTGAACCAACAGGTGAATATTAGACTTAAACCATCATGTGTCGAGTCGTCAGAGTCTGGTAGGAGCGAGAATATCTGGAACGGAAAACAGAGCAGGAGTCTCAAACAAAACAGGAAATTGTGGTCAAAGCTTGAAGCTGTTACTACTGACCTTACTGATGTTACTGTTGTTGGTGCTTCTGGTGCTGCTGTAGTTGAGAATAGTGGTGCTACTGCTGGTACTGGCACTGTTGCTGGTGGTGGTGACACTTCTGGTAGTGGTGACGGGGGTGCTAGTACACTCTGGCTGGGTCTGTTATCCGCGGTGCTGCTCAGAGTAATCAGAATGTTAGTGTTGGGTTGGTGTAACTGCAGTTATGACACACTTCCTCTCTTTCTAACCTCGCTAATCTCTAAATAGAATTCCAGAAATTAGTTCTTATACTTCAACAGTTTCATGCAACCTGTCGTAATTATCTATATATGAAAATTTCTACTCCTACTACGTAGGTCAGTTTTGTTATGTTGCCTGAATAAGTTCTGACAATATAAGTTACTTGTCTGTAGCAACGCAACCTACGCCTGAGGTTTGTGAAGCAGTGCAGTAGTACCTTTCCTCCCTCTTTCCTTCCTTCACTATATCCTTACATCCCTCCTCCTTCCCATCATCCCTGCTTCCTTCAGGCGCCCTGCATGATACTTCCTCTCAGTGGTAAAACTTTCTTAAGGAAAGCTGGTTATAAGAAGATAGTAACTCCGCGTCTACCCTGCCAGGGAGACAGTACCCTCTGCCAGGGAGACAGTACCCTCTGCCAGGGAGACAGTACCCTCTGCCAGGAAGCAGTACCCTCTGCCAAGGAGCAGTACCCTCTGCCAAGGAGCAGTACCCTCTGCCAGGGAGCAGTACCCACTGTCAGGGAGACAGTACCGTCTGCCAGGAACACTGTACCCTCTGCCAGGGGATAGTACCCTCTGCCAGGGAGACAGTACCCTCTACCAGGGGGCAACACTCCCTTCCAAGGGGCAATTGTAGTATGGATATTTTCTAATTATTTGGGAAGCGCTAAACACGTATGAATAATACAATGCCTGGGTAAATGGGATGTAATCATGTTTGGTACGAGGAAAGGGGTCAACACGAGGTTCTGGGAACAAAAGCCCTCCAGGGGTGTCGAACAACGCCTTACAGGGAGAGTATAAGGGTAACCTAAGGTATTTTGTCTTGTGGTGGGGAATGGTGCTAAGCCCCTATGTGTTTACCGCTTCCCCGTAATGACTGATGATAATGATACCTGTAATTGTAGTTTTATTTACACGAAATTGGAAGTCCACTAAAAAGTTTGGGTCCAGTGACGAAATTTATTGGGGCCTTTATTGACGTCAGAGCCGCGTTACTTGACGTCAGAGCAGCGTTACATGACGTCAGAGCTACTTCTCAAACGTGTTCCTTGACGTCAGAGTTGTTACTTGACATCGGAGCCGCGTTACATGACGTCAGAGCTACTTCACAGAAGCGTGTTTCTTGACGTCAGAGCTACGTTACTTGACGTCAGAGCCGCGTTACACAACGTCAGAGCTCCGTTACATGATGTCAGAGCTTCCTCGCAGAAGCGTGTTTCTTGACGTCAGAGCTACTTCACAGAAGCATCGGAGCTGCGTTACTTGACGTCAGAGCTACTTCACAGAAGCATCGGAGTTGTGTTACTTGACGTTAGAATTGTTACTTGACAGGTGCATTGCTTGAGTTAGAGATTTGTTACTTGACGTCACAGCTGCGTTAATTGACGTTAGAACTTCGTCTTGTGTTCCTTTGAGTAGTCATGAGACCAGTCACAGTAACACTGTGTTGGTCCAGTGTACCAGTCACAGCAGCACTTGTGTTGTTCCAGTCACAGCAACACCGTGTTGGTCCAGTGAGTTTCGGTTGCTGAATAAGGCAAGCGAAAATTTGTATATGCAATAATCTCGCAAAAATCATTATGAACCTAACAAAAAAATATATATTTCAATGTGTTTATTACGAAATTTTTGTAACCTTATCTAATATACAGTTAGTTGGATTAGGCTAAATTAAATTGCGCTTGTTATAATAAGGTTAGGTAAGTTTTCTAAGATTCTTTTGCTACAAAATTATTAATTTTTACATAAACATAAATTAAAAAATATCTTTAAACGTATAAGAGAAATTTTTAGAAAAGACTTAATTTTAAATGAGTTCTTGATAATTGACCAATTTTATCTATTATATATAAACTAATTTTGTTACGCTAGAAAGTAGTAATAGTAGTAGGAATAGTATTAGTTGTAATAGTAGTAGGAATAGCACTAATAATAATAGTAATATTAGTACAGATTGAAATAATTAACTTTCTTTGTTTACAGGTAAGAGGTGTTCCGTGTTACTGTACTTGCCTGTTTGTGGTTAATGAGGTCGATTCACGGCTCTTAGTCCTGCCACTGAACTTGTGACCGGGCTCACTACCCTCCTTGGTCCCAGTCATACCTGTTCTTCAAGCTGTGCAGGGTATGCTTCTCGTGTATGTACGTATTTTCATCTCAGTCTTACGTGTCCAGCATCGATGGAAGATTTGTGGGGCAAGATAAAAGATCTGTTTATGAAATCTAGATTGTAAGATTTATCCTAGTCTAACGTAACCTAGCCTAGCGTTACCTAACATAACGTTACCTAAGCTAGCCTTGCTTAGCCTAGCCTAACCTATAATGTAACGTTACCTTACTTTTCCTATCATAAATTTTCACTATTCAAGTTAAGTCATCAGAATGTCATACTTTCATTGCGGAGCCTGTTTAACAAGGCTTCATTACGACTAATTAGGGCGAAACATTGTTTAATACAGATTCTCTGCTATGTGTAATCGCCTCTTTGTGGCTGCAGGGGTTGAATCTCGGCTCTTGGTCCTGCCTCTGAGATGGTCACTCAGTGTTTTCTTTATTCTGCTTTACAGGTTACTGAACATACATGTGAAGAGTTGTGTACGTAAATTCTGTAGACCCCTGTATAGTATATTCACCGCCAGTATGGTGTATACATAATCTATATGTGAACACATCGCCTGTATGGTGAATACATTGTATGGTGTATACACCTGTATGGTGGGGACACCTCTTATAAGGTATACGAGTATACACCGTTTGTATGGTGCGGACGTTACAAGCTCGGGGTTAAACCTGTCATATATAGAGAACACCTGTCTAACACTTGTCTATCACCAGTCTGTCACCTGTCTATTGATTTTTAATGGAGGTGGTGTTATTACACTATCGTTTTAACTCCTCCAGCAAAGTGGCAAATTACAAAGCCTGTTTCTTGTAGCTGGTGCCAGCGGCATGTCAGTTAGTAGCTTACACATGTTTTTTTAGTAAACAATTATGCTAATCTTCATGGTTTGAGCATTACCTGGATATATATTGTTGTTTTAACCTAATATGATACAGCAATTATGAGTATGTCGCTAGTGTGTATGTATACTCGCCTAGTTGTGGTTGCAGGGGTAGATTCACAGCTCCTGGCCCCACCTCTTCACTGGTCGCTACTAGATCACTCTTCCTGCTCCATGAGCTTTATCATGCCTCTATTTAAAGGAATGTAAAGGTCCAGCCTCCACTGTACCACTTCCCAGACTATTCCACTCCCTGACAACTCTGTGACTGAAGAAATACTTCCCAACATCCCTGTGATTCATATGAGTCTTCAACTTCCACCTGTGACCCCTTGTTGCTGTGTCCTATCTCTGGAACATCCTGTCCCTGTCCACCTTGTCGATTCCTCTCAGTATTATATATGTCGTTATCATATCCCCCTTATCTCTCCTGTCCTCCAGTATCGTCACGTCGATTTCCATTAAGCTCTCCTCGTAGAACATGCCCCTTACGTAGCTCCAGTAGTAGTCTTGTTGCAAACCTTTGCACTTTCTCTAGTTTCCTTACGTGCTTTGCTTGGCTAGGTGTGGGTTCCAAACTGGTGCTGCATACTCCAATCTAGGCCTAACGTACACGGTGTACAGGGTCCTGAACGATTCCTTATTGAGATGTCGGAATGCTGTTCTAAAGTTCTAGGCGCCCGTACGCTGCAGCAGTTGTTTGGTTGCTGTACACCTCAGATGTGCCTGGTGTTATACTCACCCCAAGATCCTTTTACTTGAGTGAGGTTTGTAGTCTCTGGTCCCCTAGACTGTACTCCGTCTGCGGTCTTCTTTGCCCTTCCCCAATCTTCATGGCTTTGCACTTGGTGTGGTTGAACTCCAGGAGCGAGTTGCTGGATCAGGCCTGCAGTCTGGCAAGATACCTTTGTAGTTCTGCCTGGTCCTCGTCTGATTGAATTCTTCTCATCAACTTCACATCATCTGCAAACAGGGGCACTTCTGAGTTTATTCCTTCCGCCATGTCGTTCATAAATACCAGAAACAGCACCGGTCCTAAGACCGACCCCTGTGGAACCCCGCTTGTCACAGGCGCCCACTCTGACACCTCGCCACGTACAATGACTCGCTGTTGTCTTCCTGACAAATATTCCCTAATCCATTGCAGTGCCTTCCCTGTTATTCCTGTCTGGTCCTCCAACTTTTGCACTAATCTCTTGTGTGGAACTGTGTCAAACGGCTCTTACAATCCAAGAAAACGCAATCTGCCCATCCCCCTCTCTTGCCCTACTGCTGTCACCCTGTCATAGAACTCCAGTAAGTTTGTGACACAGGATTTCCCGTCCTTGCAACCGTGCTGGCTGACGTTGTGTGTGTGTGAATTTGCCTCTAACAAGACAAGGTTAGTATAGTGTGAATAATAATGAAAGTTTCTTTTTCGGGTCATATATATATATATATAATGTATATATATCCAGTGGTTGTGACTCTACGTCCTCATTTAATTCGCTCCATTGGTCATCAACTCGACTAAGAATTCTTTTCTTCCATTATCCATCCATTTCGCCGTTTCCTCAACTAATAACTATAGCCTTTTGTTATTCCTGCTTCTGTAACGAAGATTTTTCTTTAGTTTTTCATACTTTTATTACCTTTGATGGTTATGTCTTTTTACTTGCTATCAGCCAGAGTGGTCATCTTTAATGCTTTCGGCCTTTTATCATAACTCAATTTTTTGTCTCTGGTATCCATTTTTTTTTTTTTGGGGGGGGGGGCATTTTCTAACTTATATATGGTGTCACACAACGCTGCGCATTACAGTTTTAGCCTAAATTATGCCATGAAAAAGCCTTTTTTTTTTTTTTTTTTTAAGCATTTTTCGAGCCATGTTTTCGAAAGATATTTTATAATTCGCAGTGTAGCGTAGGAGCTTCTCGCAGTTTCGTTTATATTTTCCGGTAATACTTTTTTATATTAATAGCTCTTGGGTTCTTCTCTTTATCTAATACAATATTTTGTCACACTAAATGCTTTCTCCCGTTTCCATTATGTGGCATTTGTTTACATTAACATCCATTCTCTCTCCTTTTGCTTTTTACAGCCGTTTTTACGGTTTATTTTGCTTAAAATTTTTACATTGCGCACATATTTGTATAGTTTTTATTCCTTGTGGTAAGTCACATAAATTAATACAAAGGCAAGTACAGTTCCTATTGGCACCCCGACTTACGTAATGGCCCCACGACTGTGCGCATTTTCCTCTCTACCAAAAGTCCTTTTTATTCTTCCTATATTTTGAATTTTCCAACCCAAGTTTTTCACAGGGCACTCTATCATAAAGGATTTCTTAAACTGTAAGTAAAAGGAATGATGCCCATCCATTGTTTTTCCTGAATTCTTCCATAACAGCGTCAATCGTTGTAACCGGCCTATTCTTTCAAGGACCTTCCTTGCCACTTTTTTTTTTAAATGGTGGCGCAATATGCTGTCTTCCATTTACCTGCTACTTTACTTTCCTGTTGTGAGAGGTTAAAAATATTCCATAGTGGGTAGCATCATTCTTTTGCGAATTAGTTTACAGCCCATGGTGGTATCCTGCCTGGTCGTATTACTCTCTTCTTGCCAGCATCCAGTAGTAATTCCAGCAGAAATGGTCTGGAGTGATTCCAGTAGTAATTCCTGGAGTGATTCCAGTAGTAATTCCTGGAGTGATTCCAGTAATTCCAGTAGTAATTACTGGAGTAGTTTTAGTAGTAATTACCTGCAGTAACTCCAGTAGTAATGACCTGCCGTAACTCCAGTAGTAATGACCTGCCGTAACTCCAGTAGTAATGACCTGCAGTAACTCCAGTAGTAATGACCTGCCGTAACTCCAGTAGTAATGACCTGGAGTAATTACTGGAGTGATTCCAGTAGTAATTACTGGAGTGATTCCAGTAGTAATTACTGGAGTGATTCCAGTAGTAATTACTGGAGTGATTCCAGTAGTAATTACTGGAGTGATTCCAGTAGTAATTACTGGAGTGATTCCAGTAGTAATTACTGGAGTGATTCCAGTAGTAATTACTGGAGTGATTCCAGTAGTAATTACTGGAGTGATTCCAGTAGTAATTACTGGAGTGATTCCAGTAGTAATTACTGGAGTGATACCAGTAGTAATTACTGGAGTGATACCAGTAGTAATTACTGGAGTGATTCCAGTAGTAATTACTGGAGTGATTCCAGTAGTAATTACTGGAGTGATTCCAGTAGTAATTACTGGAGTGATACCAGTAGTAATTACTGGAGTGATTCCAGTAGTAATTACTGGAGTGATTCCAGTAGTAATTACTGGAGTGATTCCAGTAGTAATTACTGGAGTGATTCCAGTAGTAATTACTGGAGTGATTCCAGTAGTAATTACTGGAGTGATTCCAGTAGTAATTACTGGAGTGATTCCAGTAGTAATTACTGGAGTGATTCCAGTAGTAATTACTGGAGTGATTCCAGTAGTAATTACTGGAGTGATTCCAGTAGTAATTACTGGAGTGATTCCAGTAGTAATTACTGGAGTGATTCCAGTAGTAATTACTGGAGTGATTCCAGTAGTAATTACTGGAGTGATTCCAGTAGTAATTACTGGAGTGATTCCAGTAGTAATTACTGGAGTGATTCCAGTAGTAATTACTGGAGTGATTCCAGTAGTAATTACTGGAGTGATTCCAGTAGTAATTACTGGAGTGATTCCAGTAGTAATTACTGGAGTGATTCCAGTAGTAATGACCTGCAGTAACTCCAGTAGTAATGACCTGCAGTAACTCGAGTAGTAATGACCTGCAGTAACTCGAGTAGTAATGACCTGCAGTAACTCGAGTAGTAATGACCTGCAGTAACTCGAGTAGTAATGACCTGCAGTAACTCGAGTAGTAATGACCTGCAGTAACTCGAGTAGTAATGACCTGCAGTAACTCGAGTAGTAATGACCTGCAGTAACTCGAGTAGTAATGACCTGCAGTAACTCGAGTAGTAATGACCTGCAGTAACTCGAGTAGTAATGACCTGCAGTAACTCCAGTAGTAATGACCTGCAGTAACTCCAGTAGTAATGACCTGCAGTAACTCGAGTAGTAATGACCTGCAGTAACTCGAGTAGTAATGACCTGCAGTAACTCGAGTAGTAATGACCTGCAGTAACTCGAGTAGTAATGACCTGCAGTAACTCGAGTAGTAATGACCTGCAGTAACTCGAGTAGTAATGACCTGCAGTAACTCGAGTAGTAATGACCTGCAGTAACTCGAGTAGTAATGACCTGCAGTAACTCGAGTAGTAATGACCTGCAGTAACTCGAGTAGTAATGACCTGCAGTAACTCCAGTAGTAATGACCTGGAGTTTTACTACTCACTTGCCATAGGTTCTAACCCCACACGTACCCTGGTTTGTTTACTATCGTGTTATTACATTTGTATTAAGTCAGTAATTCCTTTACTTCCTCTTCAGTTATTCCAGTATCCTTCGTTCCAGTGGTCTGTCCGGGGTTAAAATTCCTCTACCTTTAAAATGTTTTCTTTTGTGAACATGGAAAGTTTCTACTGAATATCTCGCATATTTTCTCCTGTTTCACTGAATTTATCATCGCCTGTAATATTTCGTTCTCATTTTTTTTATAAACTTGAATAAAATATTTGGGTTCACCTTGCTCTTGTCTATCATTTATTTTTTTATTTTTTCCTCCCCCTCTCGGTGGGAGACGACCGACTTGTTGGAAAATATATATATATATATATATATATATATATATATATATATATATATATATATATATATATATATATATATATATATATATATATATATAATTTCAGGTTTCTATAAATCTTTGATAAGCTTCTCGATTTGTCAGCTTCCTGTATCGATATAAAGCTCTTTTTCACAACTTTACAACTTCTTTCATTAAACTGTGGGTGGTTGGTTAATTGGGCATAAAAGCCTATCAGCTACTCAAAGGGTTATTAAGGCTGTATGTCACCTGTTTCCACTGGTCAAGAATATTTTAATTCTTAAAAAAAAGGATTAAAATAAACTCAGCGTGGATGTGTATACAATGATACATATTCCTTTCAGTGTACATACATCGCGTGACCCATTCTTTGTTATATCGTCTAATATTCCTATTCAGAATAACTTATTTAATTCAGTTATCACATATGCTGCACAACTCTAAAAATTATTTATATCCTAGAAATATTTTATTCCATTTAGTTTCTTTAAAATACATTTTCAAAATACATTTTCCTTTCATTTAATCTAGTCGTTCCTATGTGTTCCTTTCCTTTTTATCTCGTAGGTTATGTTTAACAACATATGTCATTTCCAGTGGAACATGATCACTCTTTCCATCTAGCTTAGAGGATTCAGGTTGACAAATATCTTTCTCTGTTACAGTAAATACTATATTTATTATTGTTAGTTTCCTTCTCTCATTCTTGTTGCTTCCTTTAATTGCTGTCGCATTAAAAACTGTCATAATAAGGAAATTTGTTGACTATTTGTAGGCTGTTTCAGCCTAATGGGCTGCCTAGTTAATTTATTGTTAAAATCTCCGGTTGCGAGAACTAGGTCCTACTGGTCCATGATAGGTCCTTCTAGTCCATGATACGTCCGACTGGTCCATGATAGGTCTTATGGGTCAATGATAGGTCTTATGGGTCCATGATAGGTCCTGCTGGTCCATGATAGGTCCTACATGTCCATGATAGGTCCTGCTGCTCCATGATAGGTCCTGGTCCATGATAGGTAGTTCCTGCTGGTCCATGATAGGCAGGTCCTGCTGGTCCGTAAGTCCTGGTTCATGACAGGTCCTACGGGTCCATGATAGGCCCTGCTGGCCCATGATAGGTCCTGCTGGTCCATGGTAGGCAGGTTCTACTGGCCCATGCTAGGCAGGTTCTACTGACGCATGCTAGGCAGGTTCTACTGACGCATGCTAGGCAGGTTCTACTGACGCATGCTAGGCAGGTTCTACTGACGCATGCTAGGCAGGTTCTACTGACGCATGCTAGGCAGGTTCTACTGACGCATGCTAGGCAGGTTCTACTGACGCATGCTAGGCAGGTTCTACTGACGCATGCTAGGCAGGTTCTACTGGCCCATGCTAGGCAGGTTCTACTGGCCCATGCTAGGCAGGTTCTACTGACGCATGCTAGGCAGGTTCTACTGACGCATGCTAGGCAGGTTCTACTGACGCATGCTAGGCAGGTTCTACTGACGCATGCTAGGCAGGTTCTACTGACGCATGCTAGGCAGGTTCTACTGACGCATGCTTGGCAGGTTCTACTGACACATGCTAGGCAGGTTCTACTGACACATGCTAGGCAGGTTCTACTGACGCATGCTAGGCATGTTCTTCTGGTCCATGTTAGGCAGGTTCTACTCGGTCATCACCTGAGTCAAAGGCTGGAGAATAAACTTCCTCATTATGTCTTTAAATGAATCACTATCGGAGAGACTCGTAATTAACCTAATTAACTCCGCCTGTGTAAAACTGTAATGAGGTCTGTTACAAGCTGGAGGGTTGGTACGCCTGGCTGGAGGGTTGGTATCCCTGGCTGGAAGTTTGGTATCCCTGGCTGGAAATTTGGTATCCCTGGCTGGGGGGTTAGTATCCCTGGCTGGAGGTTGGTGCACCTGTTTAGAGGTTGGCACCACTGGCTGGAGTGAGGCGAGGTTGGCACTGCTTACAGGTTGAGGTAAAGTTGGCATCACTGGTCCTGTCCACTACTGGCTTGACCTTTCACCTTAGTGTGTGTGTGTGTGTGTGTGTGTGTGTGTGTGTGTGTGTGTGTGCTCACCTAGTTGTGGTTGCAGGGGTCGATTCACGGCTTCTGGTCCCGCCTCTTCGCTGGTCGCTACTAGGTCACTCTTCCTGCTCCATGAGCTTGATCATACCTCTTCTTAAATACTATATATGGATCGTGCCTCCACTACATCACTTCCCAAACTATTCCACTTCCTGTCAACTCTGACTGAAGAAATACTTCCTAACATCTCTATGATTCATCTGAGTCTTCAACTTCCAACTGTGACCCCTTGTTGCTGTCCCATCTCTGAAACATCCTGTCTCTGTCCACCTTGTCGATTCCTCTCGGTATTTTATATGTCGCTATCATATACTCTCTCTCTCTCTCTCTCTCTCTCTCTCTCTCTCTCTCTCTCTCTCTCTCTCTCTCTCCCTCTCCTGTCCTCCAGTGTCGTCAGGTGTGTGTGTACGTGTTCATGCGTGTGTTTGTAGTTGTTAAAGGTACTTGTTGATAGACACTTGGTCTGGTGGGTGTTTCTGTCCTCATAAGTATACCCCCCACAAACACAAAGTTGTACATACTTTGTGTTTGTGGGGGGGATGGTCGATAATGAATTCCTGGCCCCGCTTTCTAGACCACTTTGACCGGCATCACTAATTTCTGGCCTCTTGGATCTCATAATATCTACTCCTGTAGCTGTTTATTTAGTTTGTCTAGACCACTGCCTCACCTAAAGGTATACAGGCCTAGCTGACATTAATGACATTCTACTATATAGAAAGCCCCTTGTTATGCAGAGCATTACGGGCAAATTAGGTCAATTTTACCCCCGGGATGCGACCCCACACCAGTCAACTAACACCCAGGTACCTATTTTGCTGATAGGTGAACATGGACAGCAGGTGTCTTGAAACACATCGCAAATGTTTCCACCCGTACCGAGGATCGAAGCGGGGACCTCAGTGTGCGAGCTGAGGGCGTTAACAATCGAGCTGCGGGACAACTTTGTGACTAAAGAAATACTTCCTTACGTTCCAGTGACTCATATGTGTCTTTAGCTTTCATCTATGTTTCCTTTCCAATCTCTCTGCCAAGGTCAAGTTCGGTTCCATTAACCTCTCCTCTTCTCTCAGTACTTTCGTCTCATTCCCGATGCTAGTGTGGTTACAAACGTTTACTAGATTCTTCACTGGCTTCGCCAGGTGATGGCTCCATGCTGGGACTGCATACTCAATTATTGGTGTAACGTATGTTGGGAAAAAATAGGATATAAAGGATTCTTTGTTCAAGTTCCTCAGTGCTGTTATGAGATTTTCTGTTCTTGTATATGCGGCTGACACTATACAGTTTGTGTGTGTTGCTGTTGAGGTGCTTGACCTTATTTTTTTTTTTTTAGCTGAAATACGTAAATTATCACACTTTTAATCGAGACTACTTCTACAATTTCATTTGAAAAGTAAACCAAAATATATTATATTTTCAATAGAGTATATGCATATTTTATCTTAAAATTGTGTTATAAAAGGCTTCAAACAACACTAAATCGTTGAAATATTCAATAAAAAACTATAGCACATTTTAGCACTATCCTCCCCCTCCCAATACTGCAGATATAGTATGTCAGTAATTAATACGTGAAGTTTGTTGTCTGTGCCATTGCACTCCCCTTAAACCTTTTGTAGACTTGAGCCTATAGATTCTAACCCGAAGGCGATTCGAAACATCTATAACGGTAGAACTCGGCATTTCCATCAGGGATAACGTCTTATATATATCCTTGGGTCCTTCTCGCTCTCTGATATTTGCAGCGGTTCCCAACTTTTTTTTTTTTTTTTGCGTCATGCTCCACCTCATCACCTCAAAAAAGTTAATGTCTTCCTTGATATAAAAACAGATTTGTATGTTGAAAAGGTATATTTTTTTTATCACACTGGCCGATTCCCACCAAGGCAGGGTGGCCCGAAAAACAGACTTTCACCATCATTCACTCCATCACTGTCTTGCCAGAAGGTTGCTTTACACTACAGTTTTTAAACTGCAATATTAACACCCCTCCTTCAGAGTGCAGGCACTGTACTTCCCATCTCCAGGACTCAAGTCCGGCCTGCCGGTTTCCCTGAACCCCTTCATAAATGTTACTTTGCTCACACTCCAACAGCACGTCAAGTATTAAAAACCATGGAAATAAATGGTATAAAATACCGACACAATGGCAATATAAACACAAATGCAGTAAAATGTGATCCTTTATTGACTACGTTTCGCCCACACAGTAAGCTTTTTCAAGTCACAAACAGAACTACCTGGGGTGGAAGGAACACGAGTATTTTGTAGTCGGGCTGAGGTCAGGTGAAGAATGCTGCATCTGATGATGTACCGAGTGGGGTTATAGAGTCTAAAAACTTGGGTAGCTTACTGTGTGGGCGAAACGTAGTCAATAAAGGATCACATTTTACTGCATTTGTGTTTATATTGCTATTAAAAACCATTTGTCTCCATTCACTCCTATCAAACACGCTCACGCATGCCTGCTGGAAGTCCAAGCCCCTCGCACACAAAACTTCCTTTACCCCCTCCCTCCAACCTTTCCTAGGCCGACCCTACCCCGCCTTCCTTCCACTACAGACTGATACACTCTTGAAGTCACTCAAAATTAAATTTGTTTTATATTGTAACATTTTCAAATCCTTTCCCCCCCCCAAAAAAAAAAAAAAATTGCCCCCTGTGGGGGCGTACGCCCCACGTTGATAATCTCTGCTGTACACTTTGGTCTGCCCTCGCCTCCAATTCCCATGACTCGGTATTTGTTTGGGTTGAACTCAAGAAGGCGCTTATTTGACCACATTGATGTTTCCCTGGAGTTTATCACTGTTCTCGTTTTTTTTCTCTTTTGCTCTACAGCATTAGCAAACAGTGATTCGTAAGACTTGGTCGTCTCTGGCAGGTTATTTATTTTAGGAACAGTTGCGGTCGTAATACTGGTCCTTGTGGGACCCCACTGGTTACTCTCATATTCTGATAGCTTACCATTTATTGTCTTTTTTACCTTTTGTCATTTAGGTAACCTACTTAGCCACTACCTTTTATCCCTACCTGTTCCTCTAATTTTTGAAAAAATCTCTGGTGTGGTACCGCATCAAAGGCTTCTTGCACTCCCAGATGTAATCTGTCCAACCCTGTCCTCTTTTTACCTCTGTGACTCGGTCATGGAATTCCAGCAAATTCGTAATACGGTATTTTCCATCCTGAAATTCATGCTAGTTTTCTGTAAAGAATTTTCTCTGCAGGTGTTCTATTCTCAATTCTCTCTAGAACTAACTTGGAATTCAGTGCCTCTTGGTTTTCTTCTCTTTCTATATATGGGACCACATTTTCCTTTTTTCCCATTTTCTGGAAAGACTAGTTGAAGTCGTTGGCTCGTAGGTCACACACGGACCAACAACCAAGGTATCTTCTGGCCACATTGCATTTGTAATATGAAGCTGCTCCTAGTAGTGTCAACACTTTTGTTGTTATGCTGATGTTTTCTAGCACCTGCAGGTCTGTTCTGAATGAACTACCTTCCCGTAGATGTCCTCTTTGAATCGTTTGCTAAGCTCGTCACACGCTACTGTCATTCTCCGTCATCTTCCTTCCCTCCTTCAGCTTTATTACTTGGCAAATAAATAACAAAAAGGCACAATACCGTGACTGGAACGATACACAAATAACCCGCACATAAAAGAGAGAAGCTTACGACGACGTTTCGGTCCGACTTGGACCATTGACAAAGTCACAGTGTGACTTTGTCAATGGTCCAAGTCGGACCGAAACATCGTCGTAAGCTTCTCTTTTATGTGCGGGTTATTTGTGTATTATTACTTGGCTCTTCAAAGTCGACTTTTTTTTAAGTGGCTGTGGAGAAACTTTCGTTAGGTTTTGATCTTTGAAGTTTGCATCATTTTCATTTTGTCTTCCAGTTTCCACTACTATTCTTGAATATTCGTTTCTAGCTCTCTTGCTTATATTACCCAGTCTTCTTTGGTTTAATTTGCTCTATATTTCTTCTTCCCAGCCCCTCTGCATTTCCTGAGTGAACCATGGACTCTGTTTTTGTTTCTCTTGTTTATGCTTGGTATGTCTCTGTGCTTTTCATGATACACTTCGACTGTATTACCTCCATTCTTGTACAGGTTTGCCCTCCGGTTTCCTTCTCTATTGCACTACTCTGAGAATTTTTCTCATCATGGTTCTGCATTCTGTAGTCCCATTTCCCTTTAATTCAGCTCCTCCAACTCGTTCTCTATTCTCATTTCTACCAGGTACCACGTGATTGCTAGTACCTAGTTCAGGTTCAGCTAGTTTGCCAGGACGGGTCCTGACCCGGGTCTTCTACATGTGGTGACCCGGCACGGTACCTAGTGTTTTTCCATAAGTAATTTCACCCCCTCCCCCCAACACACGCACATAAATATACATAATAGTCGAGTTATTATATGTATGTACATGAAAGCCGAGCTAACTTAAGTATGGAGATTTGCGTCTCCATACTTAAGTTAGGCATCCAGAACACACAATATCACAGCCTTTGTTGGAAGGCAGTTTGCCGTGATATATGGGTCAAGTTTCCATGAAGGAGATCTTGAACAAGTCATGACCTGATAAAGCTTTTAATGAGCGAAACGTTGTCTTAAATCTTGCTCCTTTTCTGTCTTGTTTTGCGCATCACAGCTTTAAACTAGTGGTGGTAGGTGCTTGTTTATCCCAGTGTTATTCCCTCCTCCCCAGTCTTCTTCACCCCCACCCCTTCCTTTCTCAAATCTCCTCCATTCCTCCATCCATCCCTCCCTCCACTCCTCCCTCCCTCCAGCGAAACAGTCACAACCTAAAACATCTATTTGTAAACCAGCTCTTGCTCTGGTGTTGAATGTTCCTCTGTTTTAAAAAACGTACTTTCCTCAGTTCAACTTATATTTACAATTAAGACAACAGTGAAACACCTGGGGCATAGCTATTTAAGAGACGTTTCGCCCTACAGGTCCTTTTTTTTCAGTCTAACATTTAAATTAATATAGCCACTTGGCGAAACGATACAGGACTTAACATAAGAAAGGAGGAACACTGCAGGAGGCCTGTTGGCCTCCTGCTACCCAAGAAATAAGCTCTGATGTGAAAGTCCCACTCAAATCCAACCCCTCCCACTCATGTACTTATCCAACCTAAATTTGAAACTACCCAAAGTCCCAGCCTCAATAACCCAACTAGGTAGACTGTTCCACTCATCTACTACCCTATTTCCAAACCAATACTTTCCTATGTCCTTTCTAAATCTAAACTTATCTAATTTAAATCCATTACTGCGGGTTCTCTCTTGGAGAGATATCCTCAAGACCTTGTTAATATCCCCTTTATTAATACCTATCTTCCACTTGTACACTTCGATCAGGTCTCCCCTCATTCTTCGTCTAACAAGTGAATGTAACTTAAGAGTCTTCAATCTTTCTTCATAAGGAAGATTTCTAATGCTATGTATTAATTTAGTCATCCTACGCTGAATGTTTTCTAACGAATTTATGTCCATTCTGTAATATGGAGACCAGAACTGAGCTGCATAATCTAGGTGAGACCTTACTAATGATGTATAAAGCTGCAGTATGACCTCTGGACTTCTGTTGCTTACACTTCTAGATATAAATCCCAGTAATCTATTTGCCTTATTACGTACGCTTAGGCATTGCTGTCTTGGTTTAAGGTTGCTGCTCACCATAACCCCCAAGTCCTTTTCGCAATCTGTATGGCTAAGTTCTACATCATTTAACTTATAAGTGCTAGGGTTATGGACACTCCCGAGCTTCAGAACCTTGCATTTATCTACACTGAACTGCATCTGTCACTTTTCTGACCAAGAATAGAGTTTGTTTAAATCCTCCTGAAGTTCCATAACATCTACGTTTGAATCAATTATCCTACCTATCTTTGTGTCATCGGCGAATTTGCTCATATCATTAGTAATTCCCTCATCAAGATCATTGATATATATTATAAACAACAACGTGCCCAAGACTGATCACTGTGGAACGCCACTTGTTACAGATCCCCACTCGGATTTAACCCCATTTATGGACACTCTCTGCTTCCTGTCAGTGAGCCATGACTCGATCCACGAGAGCACTTTTCCCCCAATGCCATGAGCTGCCACTTTCTTTAACAGTCTATGGTGCGGAACTCTATCAAGAGCCTTACTAAAATCTAAGTAAATAATATTAAATTCTTTATCGTGGTCAACAGCCTCAAAAGCTTTATTGAAGAAAGTTAATAAATTAGTTAGACAAGACCGGCCTCTTGTGAATCCATGCTGAGTATCCTTAATCAAGCTATGCTTATCGAGATGGCTTCTTATAATCTCAGCTATAATTGACTCTAGTAATTTGCCTACAATTGAGGTAAGGCTTATTGGGGGGTAATTTGACGGTAACGACTTGTCCCCTGTTTTAAAAATAGGAATTACATTAGCCATCTTCCACATATCAGACACTACACCTGTTTGAAGAGATAAATTAAAAATATTAGTTAATGGTTCACAGAGTTCCATTTTGCATTCCTTAAGAACCCTTGAAAAAACCTCATCAGGACCCGGCGACTTATTTTGCTTCAGTCTATCTGCTTCACAACCATTTCACTAGTGACTGTGATGTTACATAATTTATCTTCTTCTAGCCCACTATAAAAATTAATTACTGGAATATTGTTAGTGTAAAAACTGAGAGAAAATAATTATTTAAAATCGAGCACATTTCATTCTCTTTGTCAGTAAGATGTCCATAGTTATTTTTAAGGGGAGCTATCTTATCTCTAACTTTTGTTCTATAGACCTGGAAAAAACTTTTTGGGTTTTAGAATCCTTAGCAACTTTAATTTCATAGTCCCTTTTAGCTTTTCTTATCCCCTTTTTAATGTCCCTCTTAATGTCAATATACTGATTCATAAGATGACCCTCACCTCTTTTGATACGCCTATAAATTCCTTTCTTATGCCCTAGTAGATATAGCTGTTTGGTTTATATGATATAAGTTTTAATCTAAGAGAAACATTACTGCCCTTTCGTGTTAGTGGAAACGTTGACGACGTTTCTCTACACCTGCTGCCCCTGTTACCCTAGCAGTAAGTAAGTGCCTGAGTGTCAGCCGTCTGTTGTGGGTCGCATCATGGGGAGGAGGACCAGAGGACTCCAATAGCAATAAGCCACAGTGGCTAGCTTTCTTGGGTTATCCTGGCTTACTAACCCTTCCGGATAATCTGAATAAAATCCTCTTCTACAGAGTCGTGATATAAACAGTGACCCCCATTGGAGCCTCACGGTAGGCAGAGTTGCTTGTCTCACCGGATGCGCACACCAGTCTCGTGGCCAAGGGAATACGACCTTTCTTGAGGACCCACATAAGGGTGAGGGCATCTAGCTGCCAAGAATTTATCTCGAGATTAGCGGACGGAGAATAGTGCTAAATGACCCTCCCCCACACATGGGTTTAGCGCTTCACGCAAAATTTAACACTACCACCACCACCACCATGAATGGATTTTTTTTTTAATTTGATCTGAGGACAAGAATACCTTTGATATACCTTTGATGAATTTCGAGTGTCTTACTATTATGACACGAGAAATCGTAATGACACGATTGCAAACAAGCCACGGAACGGGCGGGGTTTTGAAGCCCCTGGCGAGTGAGTAAAATAGTCCTTATGTACCGAGAAATACTGGTAAAAACTGGCATTGGTGTGCCTGGGTGCAGAGTGCCAACACACTGGCATTCCTGTGACAGTATCAGTCCCACACTACAGGAAATACTTAAATGTGTGTATCAGTTATTATTAAAATTGAGTTATCACGGGGGTTATTAAAGGTGTTAATGATAGATCTTGCTCACAGTTAAGGAATATCCCTCCTGGCACTCTTGTTGGCACTCGCTAGATGAGCATTGTTAGTGCCAGTTGGGTGCCAACTTCTTCACCACAGGTGCTCTGGTGGTGCAGCCTGTGCTGTACTCGCCCAGTTTCGTTTACAGGGGTCGAAACCCAACTGTTGACCCTGATTTCTGAATTATCGGATACCACACACCGCCTACTGTCTCTGGGTAGGGGCAGATCTACTGTGAAAATAATGAAGCTTAAGCTTCAGGGCCCCTAATCCAAGAGGGGCCCCAGAATTCACTTTAGTCCACATTACTTATTTTTTTTTTGGGGGGGGGGGGGTCTGCTATATGAGAATGGGTTGCGAAGGGGCACCCGTAACAGTTCAAGCTTCAGGGCCCCAAAAAATGTAGGTCCGTCACTGCTGGCCCGACATGGATCCCACCTGATACCTCCTCGTCACCTGTTCTCCCGTCATTATGTACCTTTAGTTACCATGTGTTTTCTCTAGTTCATATGTGCAACACTTGGGTATCTTCATTATTCAAACGTTTCGCCCTCTCATCAGGCTTCTTCACTTGAATACGGGCGATTATAACAGTGGAGACCGTTGAAATGGAGAGGTAATTTTGTGGTGGTCAGTCCCTCATCCTTGATAGATGGTGGTCAGTCCCTCATCCTTGATAGGTGGTGGTCAGTCCCTCATCCTTGATAGGTGGTGGTCAGTCCCTCATCCTTGATAGATGGTGGTCAGTCCCTCATCCTTGATAGATGGTGGTCAGTCCCTCATCCTTGATAGATGGTGGTCAGTCCCTCATCCTTGATAGATGGTGGTCAGTCCCTCATCCTTGATAGATGGTGGTCAGTCCCTCATCCTTGATAGGTGGTGGTCGGTCCCTAAGCCTTGATAGAAGGTGGTCGGTCCCTTAGTCTTGATAGAAGGTAGTCAGTCCCTTAGTCTTGATAGAAGGTAGTCAGTCCCTTAGTCTTGATAGAAGGTAGTCAGTCCCTTAGTCTTGATAGAAGGTAGTCAGTCCCTTAGTCTTGATAGAAGGTAGTCAGTCCCTTAGTCTTGATAGAAGGTAGTCAGTCCCTTAGTCTTGATAGAAGGTAGTCAGTCCCTTAGTCTTGATAGAAGGTAGTCAGTCCCTTAGTCTTGATAGAAGGTAGTCAGTCCCTTAGTCTTGATAGAAGGTAGTCAGTCCCTTAGTCTTGATAGAAGGTAGTCAGTCCCTTAGTCTTGATAGAAGGTAGTCAGTCCCTTAGTCTTGATAGAAGGTAGTCAGTCCCTTAGTCTTGATAGAAGGTAGTCAGTCCCTTAGTCTTGATAGAAGGTAGTCAGTCCCTTAGTCTTAATAGAAGGTAGTCAGTCCCTTAGTCTTGATAGAAGGTAGTCAGTCCCTTAGTCTTGATAGAAGGTAGTCAGTCCCTTAGTCTTGATAGAAGGTAGTCAGTCCCTTAGTCTTGATAGAAGGTAGTCAGTCCCTTAGTCTTGATAGAAGGTAGTCAGTCCCTTAGTCTTGATAGAAGGTAGTCAGTCCCTTAGTCTTGATAGAAGGTAGTCAGTCCCTCAGCCTGGATAGGTGATCAGTCTCTCAACCTTGATAAAAGGTAATCAGTGCCTTAGCATAAAGCTAAGGCATGCCTCGGCGGTACGTCTTACTCACCTAGTTACATAGACTTGAAAAAAAAAAACTTGGTCTCTTAGCGAAATGTTGTCACAGTAAAGATAGATATTTCTAGTCTACCATAGTGTGTTGCTCAGGTGGTCTGTTTAAAGCACCTTTCACCAAGTCTTGACTTGATAGACATCTTAACAGAGCGAAATGTCTTCCCAGTAGCTGCCTGTTCTGCACATTATTATTATTATTCATGGGAGCGATAAGCCCGTTGGGGTCATACAGCAACTGGATAATAGGAGGTAATGAAGTTTGATTCATGGAGGTGGGGAGGATAACTCCAGTTTCTCGGATTAAGAGCCCTTCACCGGCATCACTTAAGAGCGAATATATATAAGAGACAAAACTCGACCTTATGAACCTAAGGAATTTGAGCTACTCCTTCCATTTCCTTGGATCAAACCTGATTAACCCCCCTTTTCCCCCGGGGCTATATGGATATTAATTCATAATCTCTTTGTTTAGTCAGAAAATCAACGTACCAATCCCATTTCCCCAAATTTTCCCAGGTCAATATTTCCCATATAGTTGATGGTGGCCTATCAAAAAGAAAATTGAAAATATATTGAGTTAAATTGATTCTCATTTTGTATAAACAGTTTTCCGATACTCTATATAAAAATAAATAGTCCTAAAAATGGCTTCGAGGCAGTGTAAATGATGCCATAAATGGTCTTGCACCTGGAAACCTTTTGTTGGGTCTTTGTTTCTTGTAAAACAAAAAGATCTTGATTCAAGTGGTTGGTACATGGGTGTGAAGCATGGGTTTTAAACGTTGCAGCGAGGAGGAGGCTGGAGGCAGTGGAGATGTCGTGTGTGTTGACGATGTGTGGTGTGAATATTATGCTGAGAATTTAAAGCTTGGAGATTAGGAGGTGCGGGGTAACAAAAGTATTATTCAGAGGTTTAAAAAAAGGCTTTCTGTTTTTTAGTAAAGTACTTTATTATTACATTATTTTAATTTTCTTCGTGTACTTTATGGAAGTGGGAAGTACACTGCCTGCATTCTGAGAGTATATATATATATATATATATATATATATATATATATATATATATATATATATATATAATTAGTGGTGCCAAAGCAGTGCCAGCCTGCCGATGTTAAGGCGGAGATGCAAGTCTTGTTTACTTGCGTGAGGCAACTTGTGGCACGATCCGGATATTGTACCCTCTCGCTCGCTCTAACGCTCTAATTATATATATTTATATATATATATATATATATATATATATATATATATATATATATATATATATATATGTATATATGTGTGTGTGTGTGTGCTGAACAGGTAAAACTGATCAATTACCAAGAACTTAATTAAAAATAAGTCCTTTCTAAAATTATCTGTTATACGTTTAAAGATATATTTTTTCATTTATGCTAATGTAAAAATTAATAATTTTGTACCAAAAGGACCTTAGAAAACTTACCTAACCTTATTATAACAAGCGCAATTTAATTTAGCCTAATCCAACTAAATATATTTTAGACAAGTTTACAATAATTTAATAATAAACAAACAAAATGAAATATATTTTTTTCGTTAGGATCAGAATGATTTTTGCGAAATTATTGCGTACACAAATTTTCGCTTGCCATATTCAGCAAGAAGAGCGTTGCTGTTTAAGCCAAAATAGTAAGTTTTACTTATTCGGCGCGCGCGCGCACACACACACACACACACACACACACACACACACACACACACACACACACACACACACACACACACACACACACACACACACACACACACACATATATATATAAAATACAAATATTATCTCAGTCCACAGCAGGATTCGAACCTGCACACTCTGCATATAAGTATGCAGTACTTTATCCACACAGCCGGACCTAATATTTTGTACTTTAATAGTGTGTGGCAGGTTCGAATCCTGCTGTAAACTGAGAGATCCAATATTGGTAAACAATTTCGTCCGTCTGCAAACTGTTAAGCATATATAATATTCATACATTCATATACAATAATCACATTCTCTCTGTTTTTGTGTAACGTTTCACTATCGCCAGATTGTAATTGTTATTCTTATCAACAAACTCAGGTGCAAATTTTATTTCCACCGAAAATCTTTCATATATAGATAACACTTTTTAGAAGCTGATTTTAAATGATTAAAATAGCAACATTCCCCGTCTAAGAATTCGATTTGTTTGACATTCTTAGTCTAGAAATCACGTATTTATAAGATTTGTCATGCCTGTGTGTCTAGAATTGACTTGGAAGATTTTTAATCACTATGACTCGCGAAATCGTAATAAAACGATTGAACACGATTCACAACATGACGAAAGGGAGAGGGTTCGAACCCATGGAACCGAGAGTAGTGTATGCCGGAGATGCTCCTTCAGTTTCAAGTGCTCTTAATTCCTAAAGGCCAGTTCGAAATTCAATTTTCGGACACTGTCAGCCTCATGAACTCGGTTGACGAGACCAGGTATCGGTATTGCACTTTACCGATGATGCGGCTTATCGCTGACAAGTATGATAGGCATGAAGACATGTGTGAAAATAAGTATGATGACGAGTATGATAGGTATGATGTAAATTGTTGCTGTCAGGTATGATGGCAGGTGTCATGACGAGGATGACAGCTATAATGACAAGCATTGTTGGCAGGTATGATGACAAGCATCACGATAGGTATAATGACAAGACGTTAGCCTTTAGTTGATATCTTCCCAATACAATGTTTCTACACTGAGCAAAACGTTGACCTAATAAATGCCTGTTCTACACCATGTCTCTCCAACACACTGATCATAAGAACATAAGAACATAAGAACGAAGGAACACTGCAGAAGGCCTACTGGCCTATGCGAGGCAGGTCCAAGTCTCCTACCGGCTTAAGCCAATGCACCCAACCTAGTCAGGTCAGGTCACATTGACTTAAGGGAGGAACAGGGCAACCGACCTGGTAGCACAAGCTATCAGGTTCAACTCACACCCACCCACATCCACTCATGTATTTATCCAACCTATTTTTAAAGCTACACAACGTTCTGGCCTCTATAACTGTACTTGGGAGTTGGTTCCACTCATCCACAACTCTATTACTAAACCAGTACTTTCCTATATCCTTCCTGAATCTGAATTTTTCCAACTTAAAACCATTGCTGCGAGTCCTGTCTAGGCTAGATATTTTCAGCACACTATTTACATCCCCTTTATTTATTCCTGTCTTCCATTTATACACCTTAATCATATCCCCCCTAATTCTACGTCTTTCCGGAGAGTGCAGATTCAGGGCCCTTAGTCTATCCTCATAGGGAAGGTTTCTGATACATGGGATCAACTTTGTCATCCTCCTTTGTACATTTTCCAGAGCATCATACGAATGTAACGTCACAGTAGAGACTGGAACAATCCGCCGAAAACTCGCACTTAGAGGGAACCTTCTGGCGACGTTTCGGTTAATCCTGCACCATTGTCAAATAACTGCAATAACCTGACAGTGGTCTAGAAAAAAAAAAGACCGAAACGTCGTCCCAAGGTTTCCTCTCCAAAGTGTGGGCTCTTGGTGAATTTACCATTATGTTAGTAACTCGCAACATGTTTGGAACATGGTTGTACTATAGACATTAGTAACCCTTCGTAATTAGGGAGTAACAAGGTGGGGATCGAACTCCCTTCTGAAAGTAAGACAGTCACATGACCCTTGTCACCAAAATTACGAACAAAGCTAACTGAAAGAACTGATAGGCCTGTTTGCAGGCCTAAATTACATTTTACAGGGCTCTCGGTGCCTACTCGGGTGCAAAGTAGTGAGTGAATATGCATATATTAACTGTAAATATACAGAAGAATGGACCAGGAGTCTCGAACCATGGTCCTGGTATGTAGAAGGTCCAGTGTTGCACCACCGAGCAACGAAGTTGTAACGGGAAGATGTCATACTCAGCACCTCTGTGACGCCTCCATCAGCGGCAGCATCTGTCACCCGATTGTCTCTTGTGTAGTCACTGACAGTTGTTCATTACAACTTAACTATATTTGTGTTGTCATATATAGAGAACGAGGCCTCCTTATTAACCGAATAAGACAGCCACTTAACACTTAAACTCCATTTAACACTTAATACACTTCATAGCAGGCGTCTCCAACCTGCGGGCCGCATGTGGCCCTTCTAGAAAATGGATGCGTCCCTCGCATGAAATTATGAATTCACTTTTACATAGGTTCGACATTGCAGTGTCAACAAAACCATGCGACACCTCTGTAATCTTTTGGCTACCGCCCACAGGATGGGTATGGGGTGCATAATAAACATATTAAACTAACTAACCCCTCCCCATCCTCAGCATGTTTGAATATCAAATGTGGCCCACTTGTGTAAGAAGGTTGATGGGAAAAATTATGTGCAATTATATGAGGAGAGGTAACTCTGTTAAATTATGAAAATGTGAGGAATAAAGACGTATCTAAGTAGTAAGTACATAGAATTTGTTTCTCATCCTTCAGTGCAGCTATCCTAGTAGATATTTGAGGAACACGTAAATAACGAGTCTCTTTCAGCTTTCTCGCACATCCTTGTAGCGCCCTTCAAGGATCTGCACCAGCATTCTCTGGTTTCTAGTACAGAGTGGAGACCAATACGTGTCTCTAAGTCTGACCTCTTCTTATAAGAGGCCAAGCTGTACCTCTAAGACAATAGAATATCGAAACCCTCAACTCAGGTTTCATTTCAGTGATGTTATACAATATCAACCATATGAGGAATTACTCAGGACTCAGACTATTCTGGTCATGCTCTTTGCTGCCCTACAAGCTTCATCCCGGCAGTTTGCCATACCTTGCCCAAGGTGATGCATCAACACTAATGCAAAGTTCTTGTTGGGTAACTCTGTCTCCCCACGGCACTCTTACTAGGCGCGTAATACTTCGTGAGAATCAAATCATGTTGCCCCATAGCACGGTGCAGTGTCGTAGGTTCTATTGTCACGTCGTAGGGTCAAGAGTATATAAACTGAGAAGTGTATGTCTTTGTATACACTAAGAGGTGTATGCGTTACGGTGTATATACGCTAAAAGTTTAATTAAATAACTTTTTAAGGGTTTAAAGTATTCTTAACTGATGGTGAACAGTTTACACGCAGCTTTAATGCCCCTAGTATAGTCGATAGGTTTTAAACCCCATTAAGTAACCATTAACCGGAAGGCCATACGACATCTAGGAGTGGGAATCAATCAGGTTCGATCTACAGAAGCGTAGCTCCAATTCCGCGACCAAGAGCCCTTCACCAGCATCAAGGTACATCCCTCGAATGGTCGGAGTGCCAATAGTGACAAGAATGACAAGGTTGCCAAGGGTGCCTCACGCCAGTGGAATTGGCAATTCTCTCCAGAATTTTCGTTTACAGTCAGACTACCTCGAGGAGAAATATCGGTTATTTTCTTCGTCATTTTATCTACGTGTCTGAGGCTAGGGCCCCCATAATCACGTGTCTGAGGCTAGGGCCCCCATAATCACGTGTCTGAGGCTAGGGCCCCCATAATCACGTGTCTGAGGCTAGGGCCCCCATAATCACGTGTCTGAGGCTAGGGCCCCCATAGTCACGTGTCTGAGGCTAGGGCCCCCATAATCTAATAACATTTATTTTTGACAGATTGTACATTAATTTTTCAGTAGTTTCAGCCGGGCCATCTAGTGATGTCACTGGTGAAAACAAATGAAGCTCGGTTATGAAGCATTGTTATAAAGTATTTGGCATGAAGCACTGTTATAAATCATTGTTATGAAGCACTGTTATAAATCAGATTTATGAAACAGTGTTATGAAGCACAGTTATGAAGACTGTTATGAAGCAATATTGTAATGTTATGAAAATACATTACAAAGACCGTTATGAAGCATTTTTATAAAGACTTTTAAGAAACTAATTTATAAAGAGTGTTATGAAGCAACGTTATAAATACCGTTATGAAGCAACGTTATACTGTTATGAAGCAACGTTATAAATACCGTTATGAAGCAACGTTATACTGTTATGAAGCAACGTTATAAATACCGTTATGAAGCAACGTTATACTGTTATGAGGCAACGTTATAAATACCGTTATGAAGCAACGTTATACTGTTATGAAGCAACGTTATAAATACCGTTATGAAGCAACGTTATACTGTTATGAAGCAACGTTATAAATACCGTTATGAAGCAACGTTATACCGTTATGAAGCAACGTTATAAATACCGTTATGAAGCAACGTTATAAATACCGTTATGAAGCAGCGTTATAAATACTGTTATGAAGCAACGTTATAACGACTACTGTTATGAAGCAACGTTATAAATACTGTTATGAAGCAACGTTATAAAGACTGTTATGAAGCAACGTTATAAAGACTGTTATGAAGCAACGTTATAAAGACTGTTATGAAGCAACGTTATAAAGACTACTGTTATGAAGCAACGTTATAAAGACTACTGTTATGAAGCAACGTTATAAAGACTACTGTTATGAAGCAACGTTATAAAGACTACTGTTATGAAGCAACGTTATAAAGACTACTGTTATGAAGCAACGTTATAAACTACTGTTATGAAGCAACGTTATAACGACTACTGTTATGAAGCAACGTTATAAAACTGTTATGAAGCAACGTTATAAAGACTGTTATGAAGCAACGTTATAAAGACTGTTATGAAGCAACGTTATAAAACTGTTATGAAGCAACGTTATAAAGACTACTGTTATGAAGCAACGTTATAAAGACTGTTATGAAGCAACGTTATAAATACTGTTATGAAGCAACGTTATAAATACTGTTATGAAGCAACGTTATAAAGACTGTTATGAAGCAACGTTATACTGTTATGAAGCAACGTTATACTGTTATGAAGCAACGTTATAAAGACTACTGTTATGAAGCAACGTTATAAAGACTACTGTTATGAAGCAACGTTATAAAGACTACTGTTATGAAGCAACGTTATAAGACTACTGTTATGAAGCAACGTTATAAAGACTACTGTTATGAAGCAACGTTATAAATACTGTTATGAAGCAACGTTATAAATACTGTTATGAAGCAACGTTATAAAGACTGTTATGAAGCAACGTTATAAAGACTACTGTTATGAAGCAACGTTATACTGTTATAAAGCAACGTTATAAAGACTGTTATGAAGCAACGTTATAAAGACTGTTATGAAGCAACGTTATAAAGACTACTGTTATGAAGCAACGTTATAAAGACTACTGTTATGAAGCAACGTTATAAAGACTGTTATGAAGCAACGTTATACTGTTATGAAGCACCGTTTTAAAGACTGTTATGAAGCAACGTTATAAAGACTACTGTTATGAAGCAACGTTATAAAGACTGTTATGAAGCAACGTTATAAAGACTGTTATGAAGCAACGTTATAAAGACTGTTATGAAGCAACGTTATAAAGACTACTGTTATGAAGCAACGTTATAAAGACTACTGTTATGAAGCAACGTTATAAAGACTACTGTTATGAAGCAACGTTATAAAGACTACTGTTATGAAGCAACGTTATAAAGACTACTGTTATGAAGCAACGTTATAAAGACTACTGTTATGAAGCAACGTTATAAAGACTACTGTTATGAAGCAACGTTATAAAGACTACTGTTATGAAGCAACGTTATAAAGACTGTTATGAAGCAACGTTATAAAGACTGTTATGAAGCAACGTTATAAAGACTACTGTTATGAAGCAACGTTATACTGTTATAAAGCAACGTTATAAAGACTGTTATGAAGCAACGTTATAAAGACTACTGTTATGAAGCAACGTTATAAAGACTACTGTTATGAAGCAACGTTATAAAGACTGTTATGAAGCAACGTTATAAAGACTGTTATGAAGCAACGTTATAAAGACTACTGTTATGAAGCAACGTTATAAAGACTACTGTTATGAAGCAACGTTATAAAGACTGTTATGAAGCAACGTTATAAAGACTACTGTTATGAAGCAACGTTATAAAGACTACTGTTATGAAGCAACGTTATAAAGACTGTTATGAAGCAACGTTATAAAGACTGTTATGAAGCAACGTTATAAAGACTGTTATGAAGCAACGTTATACTGTTATGAAGCAACGTTATAAAGACTGTTATGAAGCAACGTTATAAAGACTGTTATGAAGCAACGTTATACTGTTATGAAGACTGTTATACTGTTATGAAGCAACGTTATACTGTTATGAAGACGTTATACTGTTATGAAGCAACGTTATAAAGACTACTGTTATGAAGCAACGTTATAAACGTTATAAAGACTGTTATGAAGCAACGTTATAAAGACTGTTATGAAGCAACGTTATAAAGACTGTTATGAAGCAACGTTATAAAGACTGTTATGAAGCAACGTTATAAAGACTGTTATGAAGCAACGTTATAAAGACTGTTATGAAGCAACGTTATAAAGACTGTTATGAAGCAACGTTATAAAGACTGTTATGAAGCAACGTTATAAAGACTGTTATGAAGCAACGTTATAAAGACTGTTATGAAGCAACGTTATAAAGACTGTTATGAAGCAACGTTATAAAGACTGTTATGAAGCAACGTTATAAAGACTGTTATGAAGCAACGTTATAAAGACTGTTATGAAGCAACGTTATAAAGACTACTGTTATGAAGCAACGTTATAAAGACTGTTATGAAGCAACGTTATAAAGACTGTTATGAAGCAACGTTATAAAGACTGTTATGAAGCAACGTTATAAAGACTACTGTTATGAAGCAACGTTATAAAGACTGTTATGAAGCAACGTTATAAAGACTGTTATGAAGCAACGTTATAAAGACTGTTATGAAGCAACGTTATAAAGACTGTTATGAAGCAACGTTATAAAGACTACTGTTATGAAGCAACGTTATAAAGACTGTTATGAAGCAACGTTATAAAGACTGTTATGAAGCAACGTTATAAAGACTGTTATGAAGCAACGTTATAAAGACTACTGTTATGAAGCAACGTTATAAAGACTGTTATGAAGCAACGTTATAAAGACTGTTATGAAGCAACGTTATAAAGACTACTGTTATGAAGCAACGTTATAAAGACTACTGTTATGAAGCAACGTTATAAAGACTACTGTTATGAAGCAACGTTATAAAGACTACTGTTATGAAGCAACGTTATAAAGACTACTGTTATGAAGCAACGTTATAAAGACTGTTATGAAGCAACGTTATAAAGACTACTGTTATGAAGCAACGTTATAAAGACTACTGTTATGAAGCAACGTTATAAAGACTACTGTTATGAAGCAACGTTATAAAGACTGTTATGAAGCAACGTTATAAAGACTGTTATGAAGCAACGTTATAAAGACTGTTATGAAGCAACGTTATAAAGACTACTGTTATGAAGCAACGTTATAAAGACTGTTATGAAGCAACGTTATAAAGACTGTTATGAAGCAACGTTATAAAGACTACTGTTATGAAGCAACGTTATAAAGACTGTTATGAAGCAACGTTATAAAGACTGTTATGAAGCAACGTTATAAAGACTGTTATGAAGCAACGTTATAAAGACTACTGTTATGAAGCAACGTTATAAAGACTACTGTTATGAAGCAACGTTATAAAGACTACTGTTATGAAGCAACGTTATAAAGACTACTGTTATGAAGCAACGTTATAAAGACTACTGTTATGAAGCAACGTTATAAAGACTGTTATGAAGCAACGTTATAAAGACTGTTATGAAGCAACGTTATAAAGACTGTTATGAAGCAACGTTATAAAGACTGTTATGAAGCAACGTTATAAAGACTGTTATGAAGCAACGTTATAAAGACTGTTATGAAGCAACGTTATAAAGACTGTTATGAAGCAACGTTATAAAGACTGTTATGAAGCAACGTTATAAAGACTGTTATGAAGCAACGTTATAAAGACTGTTATGAAGCAACGTTATGAAGCAACGTTATAAAGACTGTTATGAAGCAACGTTATAAAGACTGTTATGAAGCAACGTTATAAAGACTGTTATGAAGCAACGTTATAAAGACTGTTATGAAGCAACGTTATAAAGACTACTGTTATGAAGCAACGTTATAAAGACTACTGTTATGAAGCAACGTTATAAAGACTACTGTTATGAAGCAACGTTATAAAGACTGTTATGAAGCAACGTTATAAAGACTGTTATGAAGCAACGTTATAAAGACTGTTATGAAGCAACGTTATAAAGACTACTGTTATGAAGCAACGTTATAAAGACTGTTATGAAGCAACGTTATAAAGACTGTTATGAAGCAACGTTATAAAGACTGTTATGAAGCAACGTTATAAAGACTGTTATGAAGCAACGTTATAAAGACTACTGTTATGAAGCAACGTTATAAAGACTGTTATGAAGCAACGTTATAAAGACTGTTATGAAGCAACGTTATAAAGACTGTTATGAAGCAACGTTATAAAGACTGTTATGAAGCAACGTTATAAAGACTGTTATGAAGCAACGTTATAAAGACTGTTATGAAGCAACGTTATAAAGACTGTTATGAAGCAACGTTATAAAGACTGTTATGAAGCAACGTTATAAAGACTGTTATGAAGCAACGTTATAAAGACTACTGTTATGAAGCAACGTTATAAAGACTACTGTTATGAAGCAACGTTATAAAGACTGTTATGAAGCAACGTTATAAAGACTACTGTTATGAAGCAACGTTATAAAGACTGTTATGAAGCAACGTTATAAAGACTACTGTTATGAAGCAACGTTATAAAGACTGTTATGAAGCAACGTTATAAAGACTGTTATGAAGCAACGTTATAAAGACTGTTATGAAGCAACGTTATAAAGACTGTTATGAAGCAACGTTATAAAGACTGTTATGAAGCAACGTTATAAAGACTGTTATGAAGCAACGTTATATATGAAGCAACGTTATACTGTTATGAAGCAACGTTATAAAGACTACTGTTATGAAGCAACGTTATAAAGACTACTGTTTTGAAGCAACGTTATAAAGACTACTGTTATGAAGCAACGTTATAAAGACTGTTATGAAGCAACGTTATAAAGACTGTTATGAAGCAACGTTATAAAGACTGTTATGAAGCAACGTTATAAAGACTGTTATGAAGCAACGTTATAAAGACTACTGTTATGAAGCAACGTTATACTGTTATAAAGCAACGTTATAAAGACTGTTATGAAGCAACGTTATAAAGACTGTTATGAAGCAACGTTATAAAGACTGTTATGAAGCAACGTTATAAAGACTACTGTTATGAAGCAACGTTATAAAGACTACTGTTATGAAGCAACGTTATAAAGACTACTGTTATGAAGCAACGTTATAAAGACTACTGTTATGAAGCAACGTTATAAAGACTGTTATGAAGCAACGTTATAAAGACTACTGTTATGAAGCAACGTTATAAAGACTACTGTTATGAAGCAACGTTATTACTGTTATGAAGCAACGTTATAAAGACTACTGTTATGAAGCAACGTTATAAAGACTGTTATGAAGCAACGTTATAAAGACTGTTATGAAGCAACGTTATAAAGACTACTGTTATGAAGCAACGTTATAAAGACTACTGTTATGAAGCAACGTTATAAAGAACTGTTATGAAGCAACGTTATAAAGACTACTGTTATGAAGCAACGTTATAAAGACTGTTATGAAGCAACGTTATAAAGACTGTTATGAAGCAACGTTATAAAGCAACGTTATAAATACTGTTATGAAGCAACGTTATGAAGCAACGACTGTTATGAAGCAACGTTATAAAGACTACTGTTATGAAGCAACGTTATAAAGACTACTGTTATGAAGCAACGTTATAAAGACTACTGTTATGAAGCAACGTTATAAAGACTGTTATGAAGCAACGTTATAAAGACTGTTATGAAGCAACGCTATAAAGACTACTGTTATGAAGCAACGTTATAAAATACTGTTATGAAGCAACAACTGTTATAAATACTGTTATGAAGCAACGTTATAAAGACTACTGTTATGAAGCAACGTTATAAAGACTGTTATGAAGCAACGTTATAAAGACTACTGTTATGAAGCAACGTTATAAAGACTACTGTTATGAAGCAACGTTATAAAGACTACTGTTATGAAGCAACGTTATAAATACTGTTATGAAGCAACGTTATAAAGACTGTTATGAAGCAACGTTATAAAGACTGTTATGAAGCAACGTTATAAAGACTACTGTTATGAAGCAACGTTATAAAGACTGTTATGAAGCAACGTTATAAAGACTGTTATGAAGCAACGTTATAAAGACTGTTATGAAGCAACGTTATAAAGACTACTGTTATGAAGCAACGTTATAAAGACTACTGTTATGAAGCAACGTTATAAAGACTGTTATGAAGCAACGTTATAAAGACTGTTATGAAGCAACGTTATAAAGACTACTGTTATGAAGCAACGTTATAAAGACTACTGTTATGAAGCAACGTTATAAAGACTGTTATGAAGCAACGTTATAAAGACTACTGTTATGAAGCAACGTTATAAAGACTACTGTTATGAAGCAACGTTATAAAGACTACTGTTATGAAGCAACGTTATAAAGACTACTGTTATGAAGCAACGTTATAAAGACTGTTATGAAGCAACGTTATAAAGACTGTTATGAAGCAACGTTATAAAGACTGTTATGAAGCAACGTTATAAAGACTGTTATGAAGCAACGTTATAAAGACTGTTATGAAGCAACGTTATAAAGACTACTGTTATGAAGCAACGTTATAAAGACTACTGTTATGAAGCAACGTTATAAAGACTACTGTTATGAAGCAACGTTATAAAGACTACTGTTATGAAGCAACGTTATAAAGACTACTGTTATGAAGCAACGTTATAAAGACTACTGTTATGAAGCAACGTTATAAAGACTACTGTTATGAAGCAACGTTATAAAGACTACTGTTATGAAGCAACGTTATAAAGACTACTGTTATGAAGCAACGTTATAAAGACTACTGTTATGAAGCAACGTTATAAAGACTACTGTTATGAAGCAACGTTATAAAGACTACTGTTATGAAGCAACGTTATAAAGACTACTGTTATGAAGCAACGTTATAAAGACTACTGTTATGAAGCAACGTTATAAAGACTACTGTTATGAAGCAACGTTATAAAGACTACTGTTATGAAGCAACGTTATAAAGACTACTGTTATGAAGCAACGTTATAAAGACTACTGTTATGAAGCAACGTTATAAAGACTACTGTTATGAAGCAACGTTATAAAGACTACTGTTATGAAGCAACGTTATAAAGACTACTGTTATGAAGCAACGTTATAAAGACTACTGTTATGAAGCAACGTTATAAAGACTACTGTTATGAAGCAACGTTATAAAGACTACTGTTATGAAGCAACGTTATAAAGACTACTGTTATGAAGCAACGTTATAAAGACTACTGTTATGAAGCAACGTTATAAAGACTACTGTTATGAAGCAACGTTATAAAGACTACTGTTATGAAGCAACGTTATAAAGACTACTGTTATGAAGCAACGTTATAAAGACTAAAGACTACTGTTATGAAGCAACGTTATAAAGACTACTGTTATGAAGCAACGTTATAAAGACTACTGTTATGAAGCAACGTTATAAAGACTACTGTTATGAAGCAACGTTATAAAGACTACTGTTATGAAGCAACGTTATAAAGACTACTGTTATGAAGCAACGTTATAAAGACTGTTATGAAGCAACGTTATAAAGACTACTGTTATGAAGCAACGTTATAAAGACTACTGTTATGAAGCAACGTTATAAAGACTACTGTTATGAAGCAACGTTATAAAGACTGTTATGAAGCAACGTTATAAAGACTACTGTTATGAAGCAACGTTATAAAGACTACTGTTATGAAGCAACGTTATAAAGACTGTTATGAAGCAACGTTATAAAGACTGTTATGAAGCAACGTTATAAAGACTGTTATGAAGCAACGTTATAAAGACTGTTATGAAGCAACGTTATAAAGACTACTGTTATGAAGCAACGTTATAAAGACTACTGTTATGAAGCAACGTTATAAAGACTGTTATGAAGCAACGTTATAAAGACTACTGTTATGAAGCAACGTTATAAAGACTACTGTTATGAAGCAACGTTATAAAGACTACTGTTATGAAGCAACGTTATAAAGACTGTTATGAAGCAACGTTATAAAGACTGTTATGAAGCAACGTTATAAAGACTGTTATGAAGCAACGTTATAAAGACTACTGTTATGAAGCAACGTTATAAAGACTGTTATGAAGCAACGTTATAAAGACTACTGTTATGAAGCAACGTTATAAAGACTACTGTTATGAAGCAACGTTATAAAGACTGTTATGAAGCAACGTTATAAAGACTGTTATGAAGCAACGTTATAAAGACTGTTATGAAGCAACGTTATAAAGACTACTGTTATGAAGCAACGTTATAAAGACTACTGTTATGAAGCAACGTTATAAAGACTACTGTTATGAAGCAACGTTATAAAGACTACTGTTATGAAGCAACGTTATAAAGACTACTGTTATGAAGCAACGTTATAAAGACTACTGTTATGAAGCAACGTTATAAAGACTGTTATGAAGCAACGTTATAAAGACTACTGTTATGAAGCAACGTTATAAAGACTGTTATGAAGCAACGTTATAAAGACTACTGTTATGAAGCAACGTTATAAAGACTACTGTTATGAAGCAACGTTATAAAGACTGTTATGAAGCAACGTTATAAAGACTACTGTTATGAAGCAACGTTATAAAGACTACTGTTATGAAGCAACGTTATAAAGACTACTGTTATGAAGCAACGTTATAAAGACTACTGTTATGAAGCAACGTTATAAAGACTACTGTTATGAAGCAACGTTATAAAGACTACTGTTATGAAGCAACGTTATAAAGAATTATGGCAACAAATTTCCGCCACATTCAGTGCCATATTTAGATATACACAAATAGCAGTGGAGGGGGTGACACGGGAGGAGAAGGTTCCCTGGGGTGGGGTGTCATATGTGTGGGGTGCCTGGGGAGGAGGGTGCCATGAAATGTTCCGGCCATTTGTCTTCAGTCTTCCTGTTATCACTCTCTCTCTCTCTCTCTCTCTCTCTCTCTCTCTCTCTCTCTCTCTCTCTCTCTCTCTCTCTATATATATATATATATATATATATATATATATATATATATATATATATATATTCTTTCTTTCTCATATCTCCATTTATTTCAGTTTTCAGTTGACTTCCAGAAATTTATGTAATGAATTTTCTTTTATTAGAATTATTTGCCATCTTCTTGATTTCAAGATCAATGTTAGCAGTCTTCTTTATTTCAAGATCAATTTTAGCTCCAGCTGTCATTTCTTTAGCTGGTACTATCCACTGTTAGTATTTCTTTTTTTTTTCTTCAATTATTTTGGCATAGACTTGACGTGTGCGTGCGTGCGTGTGCATGCGCGCGCGCACGTGTGTGTGTGCTTACCTCTTTATAGTTGCAAGAGTCGAGTCTCGCTCCTGGCCCCGCCTCTCAGCTTGTCACTTGCCAGACTCGCTTCCTCTTAGCCTCGTGTGACCTATCGTATCTGTGTGTACTTATCTATATGCTGTTGCAGGGGTCGATTCACAGCTCGCGCGCGCGCGCGCGTGTGTGTGTGTGTGTATATGTGTGTATAGGTATGAGTGATACGTATACACATACATGTGCAGAAAAGAACGGAGATTATATAAGAACAAAATATATTATCAATTAAAGACCTTGAACTAAATTGTGTTTAACTGATTTCGTGACTATTGTACTCGGTAATTAAATATGACTCTGCAAAACAGACTTAATCTTATTCGCCAGGAGTTCTATTTAATCCTCTACTAATTAAAGAGACACGCTGATTAATGAATATATAATAACCTTTCTTTGAGCACCGCTTAAATTGCGATGTCCGCTCACCTCTAGCAAGACACCTGTTGAATGATGGTGTTTTTTTTTTTAGGCATCCTACCAAAGTTTGAAACGGTAAATGTTTTGCTCCCAGCTATTGTTGGCGCAAATAAAATACATCTATTGTTATCTAGATTCACTGTCTATTTTGATGTAGAGATGTATCGTTGACAAGTATGTATACAAAATACATTACAGGTCTCGCGATAGGTTTGGGTATAAGGTTACATTGAGCTTTATCTTGATCTTACTACGATAAGGCTCTCAACCATGAGCGAAACGTAGCCACAATAAAAGCTTGTACTGCCTATGGTGTCATCGCTCGTGTTATCACCATAGGCACTCAACAGATGTTTTTCTGAAGTTACTGACTGCTACCGTTCTCATCCATACTTGTTGTATAGCAATAGTTAGAAGTTTAGCGACTAGAATTATATGTAAATACTAACAAAGTGAAGTGAATGTCGCTTAGATACGGTGGATATCTTTATTAACCACGACGTTTCGCCCACACATGGGCTTTATCAACTTCCGGAATACACAAGAATGTACATGTGCAGAACAAGGGTGTTGAGAGTTCTTGCAACAGAAGCATTTATATGGGCTACGTTTCGCAGTCCATAGAGCGAAATGTTGTTTCAGTAAGGGCTTGTATCACTACAAGTGTATTCCTAACCATTTCCCGAGGTTCATGCCAGCAGTCATTGCACCAGCGCCTTCACTTCGAGTCCTGGAAATACAAACAAGAGTCTATTAATATTGGAGCAAATTAATTGCAGCAGCGCAGCCAGTGCGGAAGGCGACCGACAACGTATTTCACCTTGCTGGTTATGCTAGTTATTACCAGGGAAAGAGGAGCTGGGAACCTTGACTTCGACCTCTCGCTTCCTAAAGAAAACTCACCTTTCAGATAATTTTGGTTTCTACAAGTACATGTACAAGGTATACAGGCCTAGCAGACATCTATGACATACTACAATATAGAAATCCCGTTGTTATGCAGAGCATTTCGGGTAAATTAGGTCAGTTTTCTTCCCTGGATGCGTCCCACACAAGTCGATTTACACCCAGGTACCTGTTTTACTGATAGGTGAACAGGGACAACAGGTGTCTTAAAAGAAACACGTCTTAATTTTTCCACCCGTACTGGGGATCGAACCAGTGACTACAGTGTGAGACGAGTGCACTAGCAGTCCAGGAACGGGACATCGTTTCACTCTTGTTTTATTATGGGCAAATAACCCGCCCATAGGGGGAGAGAGAGAGAGAGAGAGAGAGAAGCCTATGACGACGTTTCGGTCCGACTTGGACTAGTATATTATAATAGTATTGTTCCAGTCACGATATTGTGCCTTTTTAATAAGTAAGACACATGTGCAACAGTTAGGTATCTTTATTCCGAAAAGTTTCGCCTACGCAGTAGGCTTCTTCAGTCGACTACAGAAGAGTTGGTAGAAGCGGTAGAGATGTGAGGACGATGTTATCAGTCCATAGTTTTCAGTTGGTCACTCAACCTGGAGGGACTGACCACTTCAACTTTACATTGTTCCATAGTCTGGAACAATGTGTAGTTGAAGTGGCAGTATGGAACCGTATATACCATTTTAATATTCATTGTGCCTTTTTGTTCAAGCATTTTCTGACTTTTTCCGTTAAAATATGTATATATGCTACTTGGAAGAAAACCATGATTAGGCTTACTTTTTCCATAAAATGCAATTGTAACAAGTTTCGATTAAAATTGTGATAATTTATATATTTTAGCTTAAAATCGCGTTCTTCAACTTTTTTCTTTTTTTTTTTCTGTATTGTTGGCAGTACGTTATTTACATTTTTAAAGATCGTCGTGAGTTTGAAGATATTGATGATTTTTTCATGTTTTTTTTTATTTAACATGTGTCGCTCTCAGCTGGAGATGAAAAACAAAAAAAATCAGTGTTTTCTCACTTTACATGCGAGATTCAGGTATGACTGGCAAATTTTGCTTGGAAAAAAAGCACGGCATAGATCCAGATATATCAGAGAGATACAGTATACAGAGCAATAATGTATTCTGAGGTGTTGTCTCCCAACTCAGAATACGCTGAGTAAAAAGTAGTCTGAATCGAGACTCTGTATACTCTATTTTCTTGACTCACAAATCTGTAATCATTACAGATTTTACAAGCTAAACTAAAGGCAGTGGAACGAACGTACAGATTCCTTTTAAGTTACTCCTAGCACTGTAGGACCCTTACGCTTATAATAATAATAATCATAATAATAATAATAATACTGTATAGTTACTCGTGTGTGTGTTCATATGCACAAAATGCCAGTGAGATTCTTTTCTCTGATATTTCATAAGATTAACTCAGGTCATTGTGTTTTAGGAGCGATTTATTGTAGCATCTGTTAACGGTAGATACGTGAACGGTAGCATCTGTTAACGGAACGTCTTTATTTCCAGGTGAACAAGGACAACAGGTGTTAGAAGAACTGTTCATGTGTCACTGGGATTATGTGTGTGTTTGTACTCACCTGTTAGTGGTTACAGGGGTCGATTCATAGCTCCTGACCTGGCCTCTTCGCTGATCGCTACTAGATCCACTCTCTCCCTGCTCCAAGAGCATTAACGTACCTCTTCTTAAAAGTATGTATGGATCCTGCTTCCCCTTCTTACCTCTCCAGATTGTTCCACTCCTGTGTACTCACCTAATTGCGGTTGCAGGGGTCGAGACTCGGCTCCTGGCCCCCGCCTCTTCACTGATTGCTATTAGGTCCTCTCCCTGCTCCATGAGCTTCATCATAACTCATCTTAAAGCTATGTATGGTTCCTGCCTCTACTACCTCACTTCCTAGGCTATTCCACTTCCTGACTACTCTGACTGAAGAAATACTTCGTTACATCCCTTTGACTCATCTGGGTCTTCAACTTCCAAAAGTGACCCCTCGTTTCTGTGTCCCCTCTCTGGAACATCCTGTCTCTGTCCACTTTGTCTATTCCACGCAGTATTTTGTATGTCATTATCATGTCTCCCCTAACCCTCCTGTCCTCCAGTGTCGTCAGGCCGATTTCCCTTCATCTTTCTTCGTAGGACATTCACCTTAGCTCTGGAACTAACCTTGTCGCAAACCTTTGCAATTTCTCTAATTTCTTGACGTACTTGACCCAGTGTGGATTCCAAACTGGTGCTGCATACTCCAGTATGGGCCTGACGTACCCGGTGTACAGTGTCTTGAAAGATTCCTTACTTAGATATCGGAACGCTAGTGTATGTGTGTGTGTGTGTGTGTGTGTGTGTGTGTGCGTGCCCGTCCGTCCATCACTTTCCCCGGACAAAAGTGACGTCCGTGGACTGAGGCAACGTACGTACATGGGAAATCAGTTGAGGCTGGCTCTTATCGCGTCCGTTCTACACGCCTGTGTTCGTCCTTATCTATCGCCCCCACTGCTATCACCCTCTTCCTTACCTCTTGCACCTGCTATCACTCTTCCTTACCTCTTGCACCTGCTATCACCCCTCACGTCGCTGCGACAGTCTCCCGCTGATGGCAAACTCGATATCTTCTGACCTGTGTGTGTGTGTGTGTGTGTGTGTGTGTGTGTGTGTGTGTGTGTGTGTGTGTGTACTCATTTGTACTCACCTATTTGTGGTTGCAGGGGTCGATTCACAGCTCCTGGCCCCGCCTCTTCGCTGATTGCTACTAGGTTCTCTCTCTCCCTGCCCCATGAGCTCTATCATACCTCGCCTTAAGACTATGTATGGTTCCCGCCTCCACTACGTCACTTTCTAGGCTATTCCACGGCCTGACTACTCTATGACTGAAGAAATACTTCCTAACATCCCTTTGATTCATCTGAGTCTTCAACTTCCAATTGTGACCTCTTGTGTCTGTGTCCCCTCTCTGGAACATCCCGTCTTTGTCCACCTTGTCTATTCCGCGCAGTATTTTATATGTCGTTATCATGTCTCCCCTGACCCTCCTGTCCTCTAGTGTCGTCAGGCCGATTTCCCTCAACCTTTCTTCGTAGGACAATCCCCGTAGCTCTGGGACTAGTCTTGTTGCAAACCTTTGCACTTTCTCCAATTTCTTGACGTGCTTGACTAGGTGTGGATTCCAAACTGGTGCTGCATACTCCAGTATGGGCCTGACGTAAATGGTATACAGAGTCTTAAACGAATCCTTACTGAGGTATCGGAACGCTATCCGTAGGTTTGCCAGGCGGCCGTATGCTGCAGCAGTTATCTGATTGATGTGCGCCTCAGGAGATATGCTCGGTGTTACACTCGCCCCCAGATCTTTTTCCTTGAGTGAGGTTTGCAGTCTTTGGCCATCTAAACTATATTGTGTCTGCGGTCTTCTTTGCCCTTCCCCAATCTTCATGACTTTGCATTTGGCAGGGTTGAATTCAAGGAGCCAGTTGCTGGACCAGGCTTGTAGCCTGTCCAGGTCTCTTTGTAGTCCTGCCTGTGTGTGTGTGTGTGTGTGTGTGTGTGTGTGTGTGTGCGCGCGCGCATGCGTGTGCGTGTGTGCGTGCGTGCGTGCGTGTGTGCGTGCATGTGTGTGTGTGAGGGGGAGACGCTGAGGTGGGGACCCTTGTGTCGTGTTCACAACATCCCGAATGCCATTAAGGGATCAGAACCCGACGAATTTGGGCTACCCCATGCATTTTCCGAACCTATTTTTACGTCCTGTTTCCCCCAGGAGGTATGTAAGCCCTGCGGACTTAGATCTCCTCCCCGTGAATATAATAATGATGTCTTCCAGTCGATGTTTCCCACGGCTTTAGGTTTCCCGTAGCTCGATCGCTAGCGAACTCGGCTCACACACACTGAGGTCCGGAGTTCGAATCTCCTCTGGTACGGCTAGAAAACATTAGGGACGTGTTTCCATAAGACACCTGTTGTCTCTGTTCACACATCAGTAAAATGGGTACGTGGGAGTTAGCCGACTGGTGTGGGTCGCATCCTGGGATAAAACCGACCTAATTTGGCCGAAATGCTCTGCATAACAAGGGGCTTTCTATATAGTAGTATGTCATTGATGTCAGCTAGGCCTGTATACCATGTACATGTACTTGTAGTAAATATTATTAATATTATTATTATTATTATTATTATTATTATTATTATTTATTATTATTATTATTATTATTAGACTGTTATTGTGACTTATTTTAAAGCTGTGCATGTGATATGCAATACTAGGTGAACAACTCAGCGATGCCTGGGCATACCTAATTTCTCTTATGATAAGGTATACTTATGTGTTATACATATTTAAATTTTGTATGTATAGGGTAATAAAATGTGTTTTTGGTAGGTCTGATGATTACTAAAATATTCTCCCTGCTCCTGCTTTGTTAAGAGATGGATGTGGGGGACTTATGTTCCTACAACTGACGTGTCAGGAGGCAGGTGTGGGGGGACTCACACCCCACCTTGTCAGGAGGTAGGTCTGGGGGACTCACCCCTCCACCTTGTCAAGAGGCAGGTGTAAGGGACTCGCATCCCCACCTTGTCAGGTGGCAGGTATGGGGGACTCGCACCCCACCTTGTCAAGAGGTAGGTGTGGGGGCTCACCCCTTTACCTTGTCAAGAGGCAGCTGTGGAGGACTCTCACCCCAACCTTGTCAGGAGGCAGCTGTGGGGGGACTCGCACCCCCACCTTGTTAGGAGGCACGTGTATGCATCTTAATTTTCTAACATATCAATTTCAATTAGACAAAATTTTTGTCATAAAACTGATCAGGTTAGGATTGAAATATATGTTTTCAAAATCAGTGTAAAACAAATAAAATCTTCCTCTCAACATAGTGCATCCCCCCCCCCAAAAAAAAAGCCACCGTGGACCCCCCAAAGAATAGATTTTTGATCTCTATGTTCTCAAAAATCATGTCTTGGGGGGAATATAGCATTTAGTTATAACTTACTAGTGGGAATAAAGACTTTACTTGTTAGTTATAACTTATAATTATTATTAGAAATAAAGAATTGACTTAGTTAAAACTTACTAGTGGAAATAAAGAAATTACTAATTATAACTTACTAGTGGAAATCAAGAATTTATTAAAACTAACTTGAGATAAGGAAGTTTACACTGGCTTTCTTGGAGACTGGCTTATCAAGAAATAAATAAATTAGGCAACAAGCAAATCAACAATCACCAGTATATATATAAAAAAAATCATTTATTTTTTAAATTTCTAGTTATAAAGCGCTTTCAGATTATTTTTTGTGTATGATTCTAATTCTTAATATTAAACTAATTATTTTTTCCACTTCTGTACGGTCTTCCACTTTCTCTTCCATTTTTGTACTTCCCACTTCTATATTCTCTAGTTTTATATTTTCTCTCTCACTTCTATATTCTCCCACCTGGCATAAACTGACCGCTTTGCTTGCTGTATATGTTATCTAATGATAGCTGTGGCAGCTCTGTGGAATGTAGCAAGCAGAGCCGCCACGCACTAGTAGCTTATGGCTGTAGCGCTAACACTGCTTCGTCTTTTACAGATACACAAGCCCAAGAGAAGATTAACTATGGGTTATATTCAATAGCTCAGGGTCTTTGTGAAGGTAAGCTGTGGTATCTTGCACCTGTTGCGCTAGTTGCACCGCTCTCTCTTGACTGTGATGTCTTGCACTCTGCACCTGTTCCTTTCATTTTCCCCTCTAGTTAATTAATGTCTCATGGGATTCTTCACCGTGCAGTTATATATTGTATTTGAGTGGTGAATTTATATTTTATACATTGGTTTGTTTCATGCATTGATTTATTTTTCTTTACTGCATGTTTTATATAGATCTAAGTATTATACATGTGTATTTCGTATATCATAATGCTTGTTTTGCCCCTCGTGTCTCGTCTGGCTTTCCCCCTTTGTTTTCTTTCACATTATAGTCGAAAATTAAGAGCATTTTATTTCTTGTGTTAGTTGTATACGGAGTGAAAACTTGATCTTGTTTTCCTGTTGTCCCCTGTTCCTCTTCCTCTCGTCCTGTGTGTGTAGACAGGCAGCTCATCATCCCGCTGTTTTAACCTTCGTGATAAAACGAAGGCAGAAAATATTGCCGTACATCCCGGCGCTGCTAGGCGGTTTTGTTTCGTTATTGTTGGTTAACTATAAGTGAACGTAAATTAGCTTAAGCTAACCTAATCCGACCCAAAAATAACAAATTATTAAGGTTTCTAAAATATGCCGAGGTAAACAATCCCAAGAGCAGTTCGTCCAGAGCTGCACTCTGGGAATTGCAAAATAGTTTGAGAGAGAATCAACCCCTATCCCCACCACCCAGTTGTAAGTCCCTTCCCTTCCCATCTCCTTCCCCTTCCCTCTCCTTTCCCTCCCCTCTCCTTCCCCTCCCTTCCCTTTTACCTCCCCCCTCCCCTCCCTCTTACCCTCCCCCTCCCCATCTTAAAAGAATTTATACCACTTAAAGTTTGTTTGAATTAAATGAGGCAATTAGGCAAGTTTTAAATGGTCTTTTTTTTTCTCGTGGCTTGAAGTGGTTTTTTGGGGGGTTTAACTTTAATCCATTTAATTATCTAAACGGGTTAATAGTGAGTTGGAGTGTTTTAAGTTTTATATTTCTTGTTTAGGTTTTCTTCGTGACTGAGTCGTGGTCATCGTGTAGGGTGACTGGACCATGGTTAGTGTGTAGTGTGACTGGACCATGGTTAGTGTGTAGTGTGACTGGACCATGGTTAGTGTGTAGTGTGACTGGACCATGGTCATCGTGTAGTGTGACTGGACCATGGTTAGTGTGTAGTGTGACTGGACCATGGTTAGTGTGTAGTGTGACTGAACCATGGTTAGTGTGTAGTGTGACTGAACCATGGTTAGTGTGTAGTGTGACTGAACCATGGTTAGTGTGTAGTGTGACTGAACCATGGTTAGTGTGTAGTGTGACTGAACCATGGTTAGTGTGTAGTGTGACTGGACCATGGTTAGTGTGTAGTGTGACTGGACCATGGTTAGTGTGTAGTGTGGCTGGACCACGGTCATCGTGTAGTGTGACTGGACCATGGTTAGTGTGTAGTGTGACTGGACCATGGTTAGTGTGTAGTGTGACTGGACCATGGTTAGTGTGTAGTGTGACTGGACCATGGTTAGTGTGTAGTGTGACTGGACCATGGTTAGTGTGTAGTGTGACTGGACCATGGTTAGTGTGTAGTGTGACTGGACCATGGTTAGTGTGTAGTGTGACTGGACCATGGTTAGTGTGTAGTGTGACTGGACCATGGTTAGTGTGTAGTGTGACTGGACCATGGTTAGTGTGTAGTGTGACTGGACCATGGTTAGTGTGTAGTGTGACTGGACCATGGTTAGTGTGTAGTGTGACTGGACCATGGTTAGTGTGTAGTGTGACTGGACCATGGTTAATGTGTAGTGTGACTGGACTATGGTTAGAGTGTAGTGTGACTGGACCATGGTTAGTGTGTAGTGTGACTGGACCATGGTTAGTGTGTAGTGTGACTGGACCATGGTTAGTGTGTAGTGTGACTGGACCATGGTTAGTGTGTAGTGTGACTGGACCATGGTTAGTGTGTAGTGTGACTGGACCATGGTTAATGTGTAGTGTGACTGGACTATGGTTAGAGTGTAGTGTGACTGGACCATGGTTAGTGTGTAGTGTGACTGGACCATGGTTAGTGTGTAGTGTGACTGGACTATGGTTAGTGTGTAGTGTGACTGGACTATGGTTAGTATGTAGTGTGACTGGACCATGGTTAGTGTGTAGTGTGACTGGACTATGGTTAGAGTGTAGGGTGACTGGTAAGTGTGACTCTTGGAGACCATAGTCAGTCTCTTGGGTGACAGATGAGTGTGGAGGCTGTGGTCAGCGTGGCAGTAGATATAACACTGAATTTTAAAATTGCAATTAGAGAAATTAAGATGTTTTGCCTCTGAAACGAAATCGGGCAAAGAATAAAGAATGTTAAGTGTGGAGACGTATATACGTAGTTATTTTGTAAGAGTACATTGAGGGTAATAGTGGATGGGTTGTACAAATTGTATGACTACAGGACTATCAACGTCCGTGGCTCCAGACTATTAGCGTCCGTGGCCCCAGACTATTAGCGTCCGTGGCCCCAGACTATTAGCGTCCGTGGCCCCAGACTATTAGCGTCCGTGGCCCCAGACTATTAACATCTTACCAGAAGATATCAGGAACACTGCTGGAACATGTGTTGAAGCCTTCAAGCGGAAACCGACCAAGTATCTTCACCAGGTGCCAGATCAACCAGTCTGTGATGGATATGTGGGCTAGTGGGCCACCAACAGCAACAGCCTGGTTGACCAAGCTAGCTCCAGATCAGAGATGAAGGCAGGATAGTTACCGTTTAGGTAAACATTGTTTGACAAACTCAGGAAGGTCAGTTTACCCTTCTAAAAGAGGGGTAAATAAGAGAGAGAAGCAAGGCGAGGTCAACGAGACGAGGTAAACAAGGCGAAATGGTGCATCAGAATGTCTGCCAATAACAGTGGAAGAAATACACACGTTTCATAAGAAGCTTTTATTATTATAACTAAGCGCTAAACCCATAAGGGTCATACAGCAGGAATAAACTTTTATGGGGGACGATGTTTCGCCCTGTGAATTAGACACGATGAAAGGGTTGCGGCACTTAATGAGAATACGCTTCGTCTGTCCATTAGGGATTGATAAAATCCATAGTGGGCAAAACGTCTTCTAAATAAATGTCATAAACAGCATATCGTGTTTTATTCACATACTTGTCGGAACATTTTACCATAGATATACATTTCACTCAGTGTAGAGCTCTATGGTGAGGCTCTACACAGAGCGAAACGATGAGCCAGTAAATGACTGTCCTACAACGTGTGAAAAGTCTTTAAAAATGAGAGACGATGATAAAGAATTTTGAATGAAAAAATTTTAAATTTCGAGAATATAGGATTTTGGAAGAGATAGAAGTGGAAAAATTAGCTGTGTTTGTTCAGCTAAAGCTGAGAGAAGTGTGCTGCTGAGAGATCCTCACAACTGTTGAATATAAGCTTAAGGAATTTTGGTGTCAAGTAAGGCAATTGATGTGGGGAAATATTAATGGTTGAACTGGAGAGGGTGTTGTCGGAAGGGCCAGCGGGGGAAGTTTGAGTTTGAGAGTGCCAGGAGTAGATGGCACTAAGGTGACATTAATTACATAACAGACATTTCGTAACAAGGAATGCGAGGCTTCAGAAGAACCTCTTCATTAAGTGTCTCAGGTATTGTGAAGTGGAGCTGGAAGGTTACTTGCAGGCAAGCATGATGAGCAGAGAATAAAAAGGCACAATATCGTGACTGGAACAACACAGAGCGAGTTATGACCTGAAAAGAGTTACGCTGTGTAAAGTTATACACAGAGTGTACGAAAGGTGTCTCTCGTGTTTGTTGCCGTACTTGTTGATACTGAGCTGTTTCACTGTGTTGTTGTACGACGATTAAGTAGTGCAGAAGTATGATTTAAATGTGTATACTCTACAAATTATATTTGTTTTGCCGCCGAGGTGGCTAGTTTATTGTACACCGCATATACATCCTGTGGAGGGTAGCGCAGGAACATATCCATCCTGTGGAGGGTAGCACAGGAACATATCCATCCTGTGGAGGGTAGCACAGGAACATATCCATCCTGTGGAGGGTAGCACAGGAACATATCCATCCTGTGGAGGGTAGCACAGGAACATATCCATCCTGTGGAGGGTAGCACAGGAACATATCCATCCTGTGGAGGGTAGCGCAGGAACATATCCATCCTGTGGAGGGTAGCGCAGGAACATATCCATCCTGTGGAGGGTAGCACAGGAACATATCCATCCTGTGGAGGGTAGCACAGGAACATATCCATCCTGTGGAGGGTAGCACAGGAACATATCCATCCTGTGGAGGGTAGCACAGGAACATATCCATCCTGTGGAGGGTAGCGCAGGAACATATCCATCCTGTGGAGGGTAGCACAGGAACATATCCATCCTGTGGAGGGTAGCACAGGAACATATCCATCCTGTGGAGGGTAGCGCAGGAACATATCCATCCTGTGGAGGGTAGCACAGGAACATATCCATCCTGTGGAGGGTAGCGCAGGAACATATCCATCCTGTGGAGGGTAGCACAGGAACATATCCATCCTGTGGAGGGTAGCACAGGAACATATCCATCCTGTGGAGGGTAGCACAGGAACATATCCATCCTGTGGAGGGTAGCGCAGGAACATATCCATCCTGTGGAGGGTAGCGCAGGAACATATCCATCCTGTGGAGGGTAGCGCAGGAACATATCCATCCTGTGGAGGGTAGCGCAGGAACATATCCATCCTGTGGAGGGTAGCGCAGGAACATATCCATCCTGTGGAGGGTAGCGCAGGAACATATCCATCCTGTGGAGGGTAGCGCAAGAACATATCCATCCTGTGGAGGGTAGCGCAGGAACATATCCATCCTGTGGAGGGTAGCGAAGGAACATATCCATCCTGTGGAGGGTAGCACTGGAACATATCCATCCTGTGGAGGGTAGCGCAGGACCATATCCATCCTGTGGAGGGTAGCGCAGGACCATATCCATCCTGTGGAGGGTAGCACAGGAACATATCCATCCTGTGGAGGGTAGCGCAGGAACATATCCATCCTGTGGAGGGTAGCGCAGGAACATATCCATCCTGTGGAGGGTAGCGCAGGAACATATCCATCCTGTGGAGGGTAGCGCAGGAACATATCCATCCTGTGGAGGGTAGCGCAGGAACATACCCATCCTGTGGAGGGTAGCGCAGGAACATATCCATCCTGTGGAGGGTAGCGCAGGACCATATCCATCCTGTGGAGGGTAGCGCAGGAACATATCCATCCTGTGGAGGGTAGCGCAGGAACATATCCATCCTGTGGAGGGTGGCGCAGGAACATATCCATCCGGTGGAGGGTAGTGCAGGAACATATCCATCCTGTGGAGGGTAGCGCAGGAACATATCCATCCTGTGGAGGGTAGCGCAGGAACATATCCATCCTGTGGAGGGTAGCACAGGAACATATCCATCCTGTGGAGGGTAGCGCAGGAACATATCCATCCTGTGGAGGGTAGTGCAGGAACATACCCATCCTGTGGAGGGTAGTGCAGGAACATACCCATCCTGTGGAGGGTAGCGCAGGACCATATCCATCCTGTGGAGGGTAGCGCAGGAACATATCCATCCTGTGGAGGGTAGCGCAGGAACATATCCATCCTGTGGAGGGTAGCGCAGGAACATAGCCATCCTGTGGAGGGTAGCGCAGGAACATATCCATCCTGTGGAGGGTAGCACAAGAACATAGCCATCCTGTGGAGGGTAGCGCAGGAACATACCCATCCTGTGGAGGGTAGCGCAGGAACATACCCATCCTGTGGAGGGTAGCGCAGGAACATATCCATCCTGTGGAGGGTAGCACAAGAACATAGCCATCCTGTGGAGGGTAGCGCAGGAACATATCCATCCTGTGGAGGGTAGCACAAGAACATATCCATCCTGTGGAGGGTAGCACAAGAACATATCCATCCTGTGGAGGGTAGCACAAGAACATATCCATCCTGTGGAGGGTAGCGCAAGAACATATCCATCATGTGGAGGGTAGCACAAGAACATATCCATCCTGTGGAGGGTAGCGCAAGAACATATCCATCCTGTGGAGGGTAGCACAAGAACATATCCATCCTGTGGAGGGTAGCGCAAGAACATATCCATCCTGTGGAGGGTAGCACAAGAACATATCCATCCTGTGGAGGGTAGCACAAGAACATATCCATCCTGTGGAGGGTAGCACAAGAACATATCCATCCTGTGGAGGGTAGCACAAGAACATATCCATCCTGTGGAGGGTAGCACAAGAACATATCCATCCTGTGGAGGGTAGCACAAGAACATATCCATCCTGTGGAGGGTAGCACAAGAACATATCCATCCTGTGGAGGGTAGCACAAGAACATATCCATCCTGTGGAGGGTAGTGCAAGAACATATCCATCCTGTGGAGGGTAGCACAAGAACATATCCATCCTGTGGAGGGTAGCGCAAGAACATATCCATCCTGTGGAGGGTAGCACAAGACCATATCCATCCTGTGGAGGGTAGCACAAGAACATATCCATCCTGTGGAGGGTAGCACAAGAACATATCCATCCTGTGGAGGGTAGCACAAGAACATATCCATCCTGTGGAGGGTAGCACAAGAACATATGGATACAGAAAAGACCTAGAAATTAAGCCCTGAGAGGGTTACGAGGAGTACATAAGATTTTGTTCAGATTTTTAACCCCGGAGGGTTAGCCACCCAAGATAACCCAAGAAAGGCAGTGCGTCATCGAGGGACTGTCTTATTTCCATCGGGGTCCTCAATCTTGTCCCCCAGGATGCGACCCACACCAGTCGACTAATACCCCGGTACCTACTTCCTAGGTGCACAGGACAACAGGTGTAAGGAAATGCGTCGAAATTTTTCCACCCCGCCGGGATTCGAACCCGGGCCCTCAGCGTGTGAAGCGAGAGCTTTGCCAACCAGGCCTAACATGGGGCAGTAGGCCTGCCGCAGTGATTCTGTATTCTTACATCACATGGGTAGCTGTTCTGTTCAATAAGTAAACAATCAAGGACTTTAATATTCCAGCAAGTGATTATAAGGCCGCTCACACACACTATTTACTTCGTTTGTATACCCGGCTGCTTTGAAGTTCTTGTAACGAAGCCACATAGAGCAACTAACAGTCAATAGCTGGGAAGCGAGTATGATTGAGGCGAGGGAACAGATGTGAGGAGGCGAGGTGAATACATTTACTTAAATTCATTTTTGTTTACGTGTCTGCTAACTAGTTGATTTTACTGACTGTCCTCATGCAAAGGGAGAGATTTCCGTCCTTCAGGAAGCGCTTACGGTAGGTCAGTCCCCTTCCTTGTAATTTGTCATTTTTCACACCCTCGAGGAAGGTAGGTGGTGGTATAGCACTGTTCAGGAAGGCTTGTATTTGCTTGTCCAAGTCTCCGCCGTCAAGGGTGAGGCTTTATGCTGTATTCTACACAGGTGCTGGGCAGACCCTCAAACTGTGGCAGACTGGGCATTGTGCTGTCTTGCTTCACTGTGCTGCCTTGCTTCACTGTACTGCCTTGCTTCACTGTGCTGCTGTCTTGCTTCACTGTACTGCCTTGCTTCACTGTGCTGTCTTGCTTCACTGTGCTGCCTTGCTTCACTGTGCTGTCTTGCTTCACTGTCCTACCTTGCTTCTCTACCGCCTTGCTTCACTGTCCTACCTTGCGTCACTGTTGCCTTACATTACTCTGCTGCCTCTTTACCGTGCTGCCTTGCTTCACTGTGTTGCCTTGCTTCTCTGTGTTGCCTTGATTCACTGTGTTGCTTCACCATGTTAAAGAGAGACGCTTCTCTACCTCTCCCAACACCCACTCACCCCCTTCTTTTTCTACATCTCCCCTCACCACACACATTCCCCCACCCCCTGCCACCTCCCATTCTTCTCCTACTACCCACCTACGTTTCTCTCCCCACGTACTTTCACTGTGAAAAGGGGAAGGGTTGTGAAAAGGGAGAGGTTGTGGAAGGGGAAGGGTTGTGGAAGGGGAGAGGTTGTGGAAGGGGAGAGGTTGTGGAAGGGGAAGGGTTGTGGAAGGGGAAGGGTTGTGGAAGGGGAAGGGTTTAGAAAGGATTTTTAGTATTTATTTACCAGAATTTTATACATCAACAGCGAATGAAAGAGAAACATCGAAAGTAAGAAAGGAGGGAGGGGGAGGAAGAGAGGAAAGGGGAGGAAGAGAGGAAAGGGGAAGAAGAGAGGAAAGGGGAGGAAGAGAGGAAAGGGGAGGAAGAGGGGTAAGGGGAGGAAGAGGGGTAAGGGGAGGAAGAGGGGTAAGGGGAGGAAGAGGGGTAAGGGGAGGAAGAGGGGTAAGGGGATGAAGAGGGGTAAGGGGAGGAAGAGGGGTAAGGGGAGGAAGAGGGGTAAGGGGAGGAAGAGGGGGAAGGGGAGGAAGAGGGGTAAGGGGTGGAAGTGGGGGAAGGGGAGGAAGAGTGGAAAGGGGTGGAAGAGAGGAAAGGGGAGGAAGAGAGGAAAGGGGAGGAAGAGAGGAAAGGGGAGGAAGAGAGGAAAGGGGAGGAAGAGAGGGAGGGGGGGAAGAGAGGGAGGGGGAGGAAGAGGGGGAAGGGGAGGAAGAGAGGGAAGGGGAGGAAGAGAGGGAAGGGGAGGAAGAGAGGGAGGGGGAGGAAGAGAGAAAAGGGGAGGAAGAGAGAAAGGGGGAGGAAGAGGGGGAAGGAGAGGAAGAGAGGGAAGGGGAGGAAGAGAGGGAAGGGGAGGAAGAGAGGGAAGGGGAGGAAGAGAGGGAGGGGGAGGAAGAGAGGGAGGGGAGAGGGAGAGAAGGGAGAAAGAATGGAAAAGAGAGAGAGCTAGGGAGGAAGAACGAAAAGGAAAGGAAAGGGTTGGAGGATGAAGAAATACTTCCTGAGATCCCTGTGACTCATCTGAGTCTTCAGGTTCCAGTTGTGACCCCTTGTTGCTGTGTCCCATCTCTGAAACATCCTCTCCCTATCCACCTTGCGTGTGTGTGTGTGTGTGTGTGTGTGTGTGTGTGTGTGTGTGAGAGAGAGAGAGAGAGAGAGAGAGAGAGAGAGAGAGAGAGAGACAGAGAGAGAGACAGAGACAGACAGACAGACACAGAGAGACAGAGTGAGTGAGGTCACGTAATGAGGGAAGGTGTGACACGTCTCTTATCTGTACATAAAGACTGGAATCGCCCCTTAGTCTTGTCACGACGCTCCTGGTTCCTTTCTTCTACCCCTATTCCTGAATGACTGAGACGTTACTAGAGAATAAGGGTAACAAGAAGGAGGGAGAGGGAGGGGAAGGAGTGGTAGAGAGGGAGGGGAAGGAGTGGTAGAGAAGGAAAGGGAAAGAGGGAGATGAAAGGTTGAGAGACCAGAGAGGGAGACAGAAGGTAGTGATGGAGGAAG
>NC_091365.1:9230729-9298229 GCF_038502225.1 Cherax quadricarinatus
AGAAGAAATTTCACTGAATTCTTACATGCTGTATTTTAAGAGTTGTTCTACTCTCCGTTGGCAGCTTCCCTCTCGTATGAGGCGTTCTACTCTGTTGAGTAGTGCCAATCTTCTTTGAGTGGTGCCATCTCCAGCGAATGGTGCCGCTCTCCGGTGAATGGTACAACTTTCCACATACACACACGACAGCGCTACAGACACGAAACAAGAAAAACAAGACTGGGTAGATTGTTGGAAAGCATTTGATACAGTACCGCACCAGGGATTAACCCAGAAATTGGAGGAAAACGCAAGATTACAAGGTTAAGCGCTCCAATGTGTCAGAGTACCTGAATGACAGTGCAGTGCCACTAAGGGATGAGAGAATAACGAGTAGGGTTCTGCAAGGATCAGTACTAGGACCGCTACCGTTTCTATAGAACATATGTGAACGACCTACCAGAGGGGACTGACTATGTATCTTTGTGGATAATGCAAAATTAATGAGAGGAATACTAACAAGTGAGGACAGCGATAAACTTCATGAAGACCCCAACAGACTATGGATGCATTTAAATAAGCAACTACTCGAGTCTAATCCGAACTCATCTCACCTTCTCCAGTTTGCATAAGCTCTTTTATGCGAACTGGAGACGTTAAGGCAGACTGGACAAAAGATACAGCATGGGCTGAGAGTTGTAAATATCAAAGAATGAAAAGAAATTAGGGCAAATACAACACCAAGCATATCGCCAGAAACACACCTAAACCGTATAACGATAGAAGCATTCAAAATTAACAAACATGAGAACAGCATTCGGGAACATGAAAAAGAATCCTCCTGAATCTTCTATACGACACTGAGTACGTGGCACCAGCATGGAGCCCACACCTGACAAAGCACACGAAGAAGCACGACCAGGTCCAAAGATTTACAACCAGGCTAGTACTAAAACTTAAAGAGATGTACCATAAGGAGAAGCTGAAGAAACTAAACCTAACGACCCTGGAGGAAAGAAGAGGGGAAGATATGATTATAACATTTAAAATCCAAAAAGGGATAGATAGGCCAGATGAGCACAGACTGTTTAAATTAAGAGGACCTGGATCAAGTGAACACAGGTGGAAACTGAAAGTGTACATTAATCATGGGGATGTAAGAAAGTATTTTTTTTTAGTCTCAGTGACTAAAAAGTAGAATGACTTGGATGAGGTGCTGGTGGAAACAAACTCAATACACAGCTTTAAGAGGAGATATGATACAGCCCAAAAGGCCAGAAATCGGTGATGCCGATCAAAGTGATCTAGGAAGCAGAGACTGGAGTTAAGTCTCGACCCTCGCAAACAACTCTGAGTATTACTCAGTGAGCATATACGTGGTTTTAAGAATAGGTATGACAGGACCCACAAGCTAGGATGGAGTGAATACAGCAAGTAACAGGCAAGGCCAGGAGCTGAAACTCGACCCCTGCACCCTCCAAACACACACACACACCTGCATCCACATACATGTGAGCGCACCTCCCCCCCCCCCCACACACATACGTACGTCATCAGCGTCCATGGCGGCCCTAATTAAAACTCAGCCCTCCCTCTGCTGTTCCTAATTTCTCATTACTACACAGAACACTCTTCACTCATATTTTGTCTCTCGCTGTGTTTCTCACTCAAGTTGTGAGTGACCTTACTGACACAACCACCAGTTTGTATTTATTTATACGAAGAGTAAAACCCGCCAGGCGTTGTCCATGTTAAGTTTATTGTAGTTACGCAATGTAACTTTAGAAGTGGTGGTGAGTGTTACACACAAACACACACACACACACACACAGTGCATCACCAAAGCCTTACAGGATAAAATCTTGTTTAACTGGTATTTACAAAAATCCATTTCAAATTTAAATCCCGAATATCTTCATTACATACATTAAATCCTGAATATCCTCCCTACATATATTAAATCCTAAGGGCGAATTGCCAACAATATTACATAGGTTGCAAAATAAGCCTTATTGTAGTAACGTTTCGCTGGTTTTGATACGATGAAACGAAGTCAAACGTTATCCCAATAGCTTGTTTTACAACGTTCCCACTAAATGGTTTCCACATATATGGGGGATGAGTTAACCAGCGTAGCTGCGTATCCGGCCAGAGTCAACTGCCTGCCCCATTCATCTGCATAGTAATGGTCCGGCCTTAGTGTTGATGGTAGCATGAGTGAGGCTCCTCACCCGCTATCCTGTGGTTCCTGCCTCAGTGTTGATGGTAGCGTGAGTGAAGTTACTCGCTCGTTATCCTGTGGTTCCTGCCTCAGTGTTGATGGTAGCGTGAGTGAAGTTACTCGCTCGTTATCCTGTGGTTCCTGCCTCAGTGTTGATGGTAGCGTGAGTGAAGTTACTCGCTCGTTATCCTGTGGTTCCTGCCTCAGTGTTGATGGTAGCGTGAGTGAAGTTACTCGCTCGTTATCCTGTGGTTCCTGCCTCAGTGTTGATGGTAGCGTGAGTGAAGTTACTCGCTCGTTATCCTGTGGTTCCTGCCTCAGTGTTGATGGTAGCGTGAGTGAAGTTACTCGCTCGTTATCCTGTGGTTCCTGCCTCAGTGTTGATGGTAGCGTGAGTGAATGTGAGGGTAATGTTCATCAGATAGGAGTAGCGAGTATATGGTGACGATAGTTTGATTGCCAGTTTGCTTGTTAAGGTAGGGTCAGTATCTAGCTCCCGTCATCCCCCCCCCACCTTTTCTCTACCCGGAAAGGTGACGTGTGGGGCTCCGACCAAATGGATAATCACTTGACTCACAGCTCCCAACACAACTGTAAGTAAAAGCCTCTGCTCCTATTTTAGTTGATAAATTGGTTAAAAGCTTCACTTTTAACTAATTGTGAAAACTTAGTTCATAATGCCTTGACCTTCATGTGTAAGCTCTTGCATTTAAATCCTCACCAATCTTTTAAATGCTTTACTTATCATGGAGAGGGATTTCTCAAGCAGTGGTTAACTTTTGTCCCTTTCTAGCTTGGAATGTCAGCTTGGGTCATCTGGCAACCACAGAAGAAGTGTTGGAGACGAACTTCACACGAGTTCTGGGATGTCACCCTTGATCTACGTACCTGGTTGTAGCCAGCCCCAGGCAACTACCCCTCATCTTTGCAGTGGTAAAAGACCTGCGTTCCTATCATCTTGAAGGATCATTCAAGGCAAAACCTACTGTGAATGAATAGTTGTTGGGTTGTCACTCACAAGCTGTGACTCCCCCCCCCCCACATCATCAGCAACGGCTACAATTCCTACAATACGCGGTGTCAACAACATCAACCAGACACCCCAGTCTAACTGTACATATTAGCGTTGAATTCAAATATCATTTTTTCATTTTTCTTTCAAGTAGGATAAAAGTTCATATTTAAATGTTTTATATTTTCAATTCTAACAAAGTGTTTATATTTGTAGGTTATTGTTCTTTTTTCTATTCATTAATTTTCCTGAGGAGGAGCCAGCCTTGGTAAGACCAACTTAAGATCTTACAGGGCTGAGTAAGTCTTCACAGTGAAGTTACTCGCTCGTTATCCTGTGGTTCCTGCCTCAGTGTTGATGGTAGCGTGAGTGAAGCTACTAATCCAGCATCCAGGGCTACCTAGTACAACGCAGCCTCCCGAGAGAACGTTCTTTAAGACCGCGAGAAAACAACGTTAACGTTGAACCTGAACGTTGGTTCTGCGCTGCGTAAACTTCTCTTCTTCACTTAGATGTTATCTCTTCCATCGTCAAAATACATGGCCTATTATGTACTAGTAACCGCGAGGGCGGGGACGGTGACCCCCGAAGCTACTGTCATATGAGACATACGTGTGATGTATGAGACATACGAAACACACACATACCTATGAGACACAAGACACTCGTATGAGACGATTGAAAAAAAAAAAAATGTACTGAAACATGGGTAACTAGGTCCGCAGATTATGTGCTCTTGCACACTACAACAGCGTGTCGTGCTCTGATGGAACGATGCCCTTATAAGCTAGCTCAAGTGGATGTTTGGCGATATCCTCATTGTCCTACAGAAGTCTCCCAAGTCAGGCTGACATGCATTACGATGAACAAAATTCACCCTATGTGATGGAATATGACAGGGAAACACTGTTTTTGTTCTGTGTAAACCTGTTATGTATCCAATCTTGCTTAATATAAAAAAAAATAGTTATACCGATACAGAAATCTCTCTCAATGCATAAACAGAGAAATTTGTTTTATGCATAAATTTGCATCTGCTGGTTTGTAACTAGGTAGATAGTGGGTTTTAATGATCAAGAGGGGAGGTAGGGTATTGGACACATCACCAGCCTACCTACAGTGTGTTCCAAGGGGGTCAAAGCACCCCTTGGCTAGATCCTAGACCAGATCTTAGGGTGGATGGGAGGCCTGAACTCCCATCCACTCCTGTGAAGACTCAAAATTATGCTTCCGTACTTTCTTTTACCTGCAACAAGAATACACAACGCAACCGGTAAATAAATTATTCTGCCTCGTTCACACATCCTAAACTATATTAAAATATTAATTTCGTAGATGCCATCATTTTTCATTTTATTTGACGTGGAAATAGTAATATTTAACAACTAAGATGTTTCTAATGTCAATCTCTTTAGTAATGAATTACTAAACAGACAACAACGTAAAACAGCTCTGAATTAACAATAACGTAAGACAATACTGAATTATCTAAACAACAACGTAAAACAACACTGAATTAACTAGACAGCTATAACTTAACACAAAACTAAATTAACTAGACAACGTAAGACAACTCTGAATTACTGATTATACAACAATGTAAGACAACTTTGAATTATTAACCAGAAAACAACGTAAGACAACCCTGAATTAACGAGAAATCAACATGAGACAACCCTGAGTTACTAATTTCACAATAACGACATTAAAAAGTCTCAAATTCTTTGACTAAAATGTGAATATGTCCATTACTCGACAGATCCGTGTTAATGACAGCAATGAGAACACGTGAATATGAATACGTGAACAACAAACATGTGAACAACAGGAACACGTGGATAATAGGAACACGTGGACAATAGGAACACGTGAACAATGAGAACAAGCATTCTGCTAGAGGTACCGTGTCACCAGGAACGGGGAAGAGAGTAACATCATTAATATCCGTCAGTCAGGATTAGTTAGCAGGGAACCACTAAATGTATTCATGGCCTGCGTGTGCTGGCTCTATGAATCCTCCGTCATCACGAACGGTGATGTGTGTATTTGAAACGCGCGCGCGCACGCACACACACACACACACACACACACACACACACACACACACACACACACACACACACAGACACACACACACACACACACACACACACCAAGGGGGGACAGGTGGAAACTAACAACACAAGAGTTAGTGATACAAGGAAGTATTTCTTTATTCTCAGGGTAGTTGAAAATTGGAATGATCTGGATGAGGCAACAGATAAGGCAAATTCATTACGCAGCATCAAAAGATATGGAAGAAAAACAAGAGGCCAGAAATCAGTGATGTAGATTCATGTTTACGAGCAGAGGCCAGGAGCTAAGTACCGACCCCGGCAAACACAAATGTACACACTCTGGAAAACTGAAAACAATAAATGTCCAAATGACAAGTAGAAATGAACTAGAGGGCACAATGAAGCGTTATTCCTGACGTGCATGCTATCTAAGATAGTGAAGGTGAAAAAAAGGAGACGGTGAAGCCCTTGAGTCATGAACGACAGCCGTCACGGGTTTAGAAAAAGTAAATCCTGTCTCACAAACCTGTCAGAGTTCTACGACAGGCTAACTAATAGAGAGAGAGAGAGAGAGAGAGAGAGAGAGAGAGAGAGAGAGAGAGATGGGCAGGCGCATATTTCTGAACTGTAAGAAGCTATTTGATATTGTTTCTTGCATGTTCTACCGTTCATAGTCTTCCATCAGTCGGAAGACCTGTTAATGGGAGGCAGAGCAAGGCTCCAAGACAGCCTGGACAGACTACAGGTATGATTGAATAGCTGGCTCTTACACTTTCATTTCCAACAAAGGCGATGGAAACAGAGGAGAGAGACTTGGCTAGGGAGTGAAGTTCAAGGAACGAGCGACAACTTTTAGAAAAGGGAAAGGACCTAAGTAAAAACATAATACCCAGTGTATCGCAGCAGGTGGTAAGTGTATGCGCGTCTGGTCAACTTTAAAGCGTTCTCGAGTGTCTTCAACGCATATTAGTAAAACGTTATGGCATTTTATTGCATTTTAAAACGTTTAAGGCATTTTATTGCAAAGACGTTTCGCCCACCAGTGATTTTATCAACAGTGAGAATTGATAAAGTCCCTGATGGACTTCTTGGTATTTAATACCACTGACAAACAAATCTTACAAGTCCTTCAGACAAACACGTGACGTGACCTGTTACAAGGATTCAACTCCCGCAGCCCGGCCTGCGGCCAGGCTTCCCTGTCGACCACTTGATCGAGCAGGCTGCTGGTACTAGCGACCCGCAGGTACACTAACCTTTATGACCCGCCTGATCAGGTACTGTTTATGACGTGTTAGACTTATCAACGTATGCAGTACCAACATGGGTCAAACATACCTATAAACTAGAGAAAGTCCAAAAAATTGCTACAAAGCTAGTCACAGAAATAAGAGAAATGTTAAGAGAGAATTTGACAAGTTCCTCTCGTCACTTCCTGATCAGTCGGGCTGTGGTGCATACATTGGACGTTGTGATGCCAGCACCAACAGCCTGGTTGATCTACCATCCACCCTGAGGCCTGGTCTGGGACCGGACCGAGGGGGCATTGACCCTCAAAGCCCTTGCCAGAAAAGTATGCAGAGAAAACTAAATAGTTATAATTATAATCATAATTTTTGAAGGGTTGGACCGGTAAGCCAGCGGAAGGCCTCGGTCAGATGACCAAAAATTCCAATGGTGGGTCATCATATGACTAAGATCCGCGTCAGGAAACATTTGTCCTGTTTCCTGACAAACCTTACTTAACCTAAAGGAAGTTGATGACAAAACACGGGAGAGGAGAACGAGAGACATGATTACAATGTACAAAATACTTCGAGGTCTAGACAGGACAGATATACGATCGGTTTGAAAGGAGAGAAGAAAACGACACAAAATAATTCAAATTATGTAACAAATGAGTTAGAAAGGACTTCTTTACGTTAAGGGTGAATGAAAAGTAGAATAATCTAAAAAAAAAAGAGAAAGCAGATCCCAATCACAGTTTAAAGAGAGGGTATGACAGGGACTTGATGTTAGAAATGTGTGCGACCGTCCGTGGGTAAATGAAAATCGGAGCTAGTACCTAGCAGAGAATCGACCCCGCAACTACAAGGTGAGTACAAGGTGAGTACAACAAGGTGAGTACAACAAGGTGAGTACAAGGTGAATACAACAAGGCGAGTACAACTAGGCGAGTACAACAAGGCGAGTACAAGGTGAGTACAACAAGGTGAGTACAACTAGGTGAGTACAACTAGGTAAGTACAAGGCGAGTACAAGGTGAGTACAACTAGGTGAGTACAACAAGGTGAGTACAACTAGGTGAGTACAACTAGGTGAGTACAACTAGGTGAGTACAACAAGGTGAGTACAACAAGGCGAGTACAACAAGGTGAGTACAACTAGGTAAGTACAAGGCGAGTACAAGGTGAGTACAACTAGGTGAGTACAACAAGGTGAGTACAACTAGGTGAGTACAACAAGGCGAGTACAACAAGGTGAGTACAAGGTGAGTACAACTAGGTGAGTACAACAAGGTGAGTACAACAAGGTGAGTACAAGGTGAGTACAACTAGGTGAGTACAACAAGGTGAGTACAACAAGGCGAGTACAAGGTGAGTACAACTAGGTGAGTACAACAAGGTGAGTACAACAAGGTGAGTACAAGGTGAGTACAACTAGGTGAGTACAACAAGGTGAGTACAACAAGGCGAGTACAAGGTGAGTACAACTAGGTGAGTACAACAAGGTGAGTACAACTAGGTGAACGCATACATGCATGGTAACATGACTGGTACTTAGTTACGCAAATTATGCAAGCTAATTTTTGCGTCGTGCTAGCACTAACAGCTCGGTTGAACAGGTCAACCAAGCGGCGGCCTGGTCTGTGACCGAACGACTCAAGGTTTAACCTTCAAAACCACTTCCTCTAGACTCCAGGTAGATAAGTTAAACAGGTCTAAAAATCTTGAAGTTCACCTGAAGATGGTTAGAGGATCAACGTCCCCGGCGGCCTGGACCCAGACCAGGAAGTTACTGCTACCTGCACGCAGTCCAGCGTATGAACCACAGCCTGGCTGATCAGAAGCTGTCCTGAGGAACGTGTGTGTGTGAAGGGAGGGTGTTGAAAAGTCATGGACCCTTTACATTCATGTTATCTATTAGTGTAATTATGATTATGTACCTTGCCATCCCTCCCTCCCATCCCTCCGTCCTGCCATCCCTCCCTCCATCCTTCCTTCCTGCCATCCCTCCCTCCCTCCATCCTTCCGTCCTGCCATCCCTCCCTCCATCCTTCCTGCCATCCCTCCCTCCCTCCATCCTTCCGTCCTGCCATCCCTCCCTCCATCCTTCCTGCCATCCCTCCCTCCCTCCATCCTTCCTTCCTGCCATCCCTCCCTCCATCCTTCCTTCCTGCCATCCCTCCCTCCATCCTTCCTGCCATCCCTCCCTCCATCCTTCCTGCCATCCCTCCCTCCATCCTTCCTTCCTGCCATCCCTCCCTCCATCCTTCCTTCCTGCCATCCCTCCCTCCATCCTTCCGTCCTGCCATCCCTCCCTCCATCCTTCCGTCCTGCCATCCCTCCCTCCCCTCCATCCTTCCGTCCTGCCATCCCTCCCTCCATCCTTCCTTCCTGCCATCCCTCCCTCCCTCCCTCCATCCTTCCTGCCATCCCTCCCTCCATCCTTCCGTCCTGCCATCCCTCCCTCCATCCTTCCTTCCTGCCTGCAATCCCTCCCTCCCTCCATCCTTCCTGCCATCCCTCCCTCCATCCTTCCGTCCTGCCATCCCTCCCTCCATCCTTCCGTCCTGCCATCCCTCCCTCCATCCTTCCTGCCATCCCTCCCTCCATCCTTCCGTCCTGCCATCCCTCCCACCATCCTTCCTGCCATCCCTCCCTCCATCCTTCCGTCCTGCCATCCCTCCCTCCATCCTTCCTTCCTGCCATCCCTCCCTCCCTCCATCCTTCCGTCCTGCCATCCCTCCCTCCCTCCATCCTTCCGTCCTGCCATCCCTCCCTCCATCCTTCCTTCCTGCCATCCCTCCCTCCCTCCATCCTTCCTTCCTTCCATCCCTCCCTGCCTCCATCCTTCCTTCCTGCCATCCCTCCCTCCCTCCATCCTTCCGTCCTGCCATCCCTCCCTCCATCCTTCCTTCCTGCCATCCCTCCCTCCCTCCATCCTTCCGTCCTGCCATCCCTCCCTCCCTCCATCCTTCCGTCCTGCCATCCCTCCCTCCATCCTTCCTTCCTTCCTTCCTGCCATCCCTCCCTCCCTCCATCCTTCCTTCGCGCCATCCCTCCCTCCCTCCATCCTTCCGTCCTGCCATCCCTCCCTCCCTCCCTCCATCCTTCCGTCCTCCATCCCTCCCTCCATCCTTCCTGCCATCCCTCCCTCCCTCCATCCTTCCTGCCACCCTCCCTCCCTCCATCCTTCCGTCCTGCCTTCCGTCCCTCCATCCCTCCCTCCCTCCATCCTTCCGTCCTGCCATCCCTCCCTCCATCCTTCCTTCCTGCCATCCCTCCCTGCCTCCATCCTTCCGTCCTGCCATCCCTCCCTCCCTCCATCCTTCCGTCCTGCCATCCCTCCCTCCATCCTTCCTTTCTGCCATCCCTCCCTCCATCCTTCCTTCCTGCCATCCCTCAATCCATCCATCCTTCCTTCCCTCCCCCTCCATTCTTCCCTCCCTCCATCTCTTTATACTTCTCTCCCTCTCTTCATCTTTCAATTCCTCCCTGTATCTTTCACTTTTTCCCCTCTTTTTCCCTTACTCTTTCTCTCCCATCCGTCTCTCATCTCCCTCTCTTCATCCTTCCTTCCTGCCCTTTCTCCCACCATCCATCCTTCCCTCCATCTTTCCTTTTATCATTTCCTCTATACTGTAATCCCTCCAAACATCATTCCCTCCCTCCCTCTGCCCGTTTTTGTCTCATCTTTTCTCTCTCTGGTTCTTTCTCTATTGTTTATCAAGCCGTCACGTGTTATTGGTTCACTCTCCTGTTTCCCTCTTGGCGGTTGTTGCCAGTCCTCTCCTTTGTTGCAATACCCTAGTCTTCCTCTTTATTATATATATATATATATATATATATATATATATATATATATATATATATATATATATATATATATATATATATATATATATATATATGTGTGTGTGTGTGTGTGTGTGTCGTGCCGAATAGGCAGAACTTGCGATCTTGGCTTAAATAGCAACGCTCATCTTGCCATATAGGACAAGTGAAAATTTGTGTATGCAATAATCTCGCCAAAATCATTCTGAACATAATGGAAAAAATATATTTCACTGTGTTTGTTTAGTATTAAATTGTAAACAAATCTAAAATATATTTAGTTGGGTTAGGCTAAAATAAATTGTTCTTGCTATAAGGTTAGGTAAGTTTTCTAAGTTCCTTTTGATGCAAAATTAAATTTTTTTACATTAACATTAATGAAAAAATATATTTTATTTATTTATTTTTATTTATTTATTTCCAATTTGAGCACACATACAGAGGTACAAAAAAATACAGATAAGAGCAGCATGCCAAAGCCACTTATACTATGCATAGCATTACGGGCTGGCTTAAAATTAACTTAAGATTAACTAAGCAATGATGAAATCAGTGATAAAACATTAATGTAAACAGATTACTATAAAGCACAAGTGAGTATTACAAAGACAGGTCATATGGTTGCATTCAGTTAGGTAGTGATTCTGTTAGGTAGTGTATTTAAAAAATAATAAAGTTAGATTCGGTTTTAGGTTTAACATTTATGTGATATAATTGTGAGAAACATTTAAGATATACAATTTATAAGGTTCAGTTATTCAGTATTTATTTGGTTTTGGGTGAGTAAGTGATCTTTGAGAAGAGACTTGAATTTATAAACAGGTAGTGTTTCTTTTATATTTACAGGTAATGAATTCCAGATTTTAGGGCCTTTTATGTGCATTGAGTTTTTGCATAGTGTGAGATGGACACGAGGAACATCAAAGAGTGATCTGTGCCTTGTGTTATGGTCATGTGTTCTGTTGAGGTTGGCAAGGAGATGTTTGAGGGGAGGGTTAATATCAGAGTTAAGTGTTCTATGTATGTAATAGGTGCAGTAATAAGTATGGATGTTTTGTATGGTGAGTAGGTTTAGTGTATTGAATATTGGTGGAGTGTGCTGCCTGTAGTGAGAATTTGTTACCATTCTAACTGCAGCCTTTTGTTGAGTAATTAGTGGTCTGAGATGGTTAATTGTTGTTGAGCCCCATGCACAAATTCCATAGGTGAGATAGGGGTAAATAAGAGAGTGATATAGGGCCAGGAGGGCTGACTGTGGAACATAGTATCGTATCATCGATAGTATGCCTACAGTCTTGGAAATTTTCTTAGAAATTTGTTGTATATGTGTATGAAATTTGAGTCTATTATCAAGGTGGATTCCTAAGAATTTTCCCTCTGTTAGTTTTGTGATAGGTGATCCGTTTATCATTATGTTAAGAGGGACATCTGTAGCTCTGTTACCAAACTGAATGAAGTAGGTTTTGTCAATGTTTAGTGTAAGTTTGTTAGTCCTCATCCAGGTAGATATTTTCTGTAATTCGGTATTTACAGTATTGGCTAGCGTGACTGGGCTCGGGTGAGAGAAGACGTATGTAGTGTCATCTGCAAATAGTGTGGGTTTGAGTAATTGCGAAGCATTTGGAAGGTCATTTATGTATAGGAGAAAGAGAAGAGGGCCAAGGACACTTCCCTGTGGGACACCAACTGTAATTGGTTGCGCAGAAGAGTTTGCCCCATTTGCGTACACATATTGGCTTCTGTTGCTGAGGTAAGACTTGAGGTAGTTGAGGGAGTGCCCTCTTATACCATAGTGTGACAATTTTACGTGGAGCAAGTCATGGTCAACTGTATCAAAAGCTTTACGTAAGTCAATGAAGATCCCCAGTGGGACTTCTTTTTTCTCTATTGCAGTGTATATATGTTCTAGCATGTGTATAATAGCATCATTAGTATTTTTATTAGGCCTGAATCCAAATTTTAGAAAGGACTTAATTTTAAACGAGTTCTTGCTAATTGACCAGTTTTACATATTCGGCACGACATTATATATATATATATATATATATATATATATATATATATATATATATATATATATATATATATATATATATATATATATATATTATAAAATCCTTCAGAAATGGGAAAATAGTTTATTTTTTCTGAATCTTTAAAGATACATCTTTTGGCCAGAAAACATGGAAATAAGGGGAAAAATAGTGGAAAGAATGCAGGGAACTTAGGTGAAAGCAGGTGTACCATGCATGACGCAAGGAATGCATGGAACGAAGTTCTGCTGGAACGAAATCTTTGGAGCCCTTGTAGTTGTGAATAATGGAATACCAGATATCCTCATTTGTCCTCCCGAAGTCTCCCAGCTCAGGTAGACATTTCAAAACTATGTTAACTTATCCTTCGTGACGGAATATAAAGGGGAAACAACTAGAATTTCTTCAAGCGTGTAAATATCGTATAGGTTAGCAGTAAACTCCTGGCGTATCCAATTTTGCTAAATAAACATAAAGCAGTCTTTCGTGTCAGAGGAGGAACAGAGCACCCCGCTGAGGGCAACACAAGACAAGTGGACAAACATGTTGTGTCGACTGTGGTGTTCTGGGCGTCGTGTTGATGGTCTGTCTGGAGGTCGTCTATGGTAGGGCTGAGTGTGTTGTGTGGTTTAGAGGTATTTTGTCGTCACCGCCACTCCCAGTGCTCATACCAGAGCTGCTACCACTCCCCAGTGCTCACACCAGAACTGCTACCATTCCCCAGCGCTTACACCTGAGCTGCTACCGCTCCCCAACGCTCACACCAGAGCTACCACTCACCAGTGCTCACACCCTGACCACCGCAGGATCATTCTGGTGTTAACGGGTTGTGGCAACAGTGTTTTAATCTATCGCAGCTTCTGACAAAACTGTTGCTCTCTTTTTTTGTGGTAATACAACATTGCCTTTACCGTTGATTCGTCCCATTAGCATCATATTTTAGCGGTATTTCAACTGTATCTTCAAGGTTGTGCTCTCTAATGTCCTGGCATTTAAGAAACCAGTTAAATTTTGAATATAACAAAGTCCATCCACAGATTTTTGTGGTAAAAATCTGTTATTTTTTTAAAAAGTGATCTGGATTAAATTCGACAATGCCTGTTAACAAGATCTGGGAAGTTTAACTTTTATTTCCATATTAAAAAAATAGGTCTGGCAATAAATTATTTTCACTAGATGTGATGTGTTCGCTTCTCAATTCCGGAAAGGTATCCCCATATCCCTTAAGCTCAGCCCACTCTACTGCCTCCATTCACGCAAATGAAATGATGAAGGGAGGCGATAAAACAATGCAGAAAAATATGAATGTATTTGTGTGTAAGTATTGTACACACGTGTATCTTTACACGTGTATGTATACTAATATCCACAGAACAAAGTGATTTGTAAGCAAATATAATATTGGAACAAGCCGGGAATCGAACGTGGCTGGTCGAACCCGGCTCCTGGAAATCAAGCTAACCCCCGTACGCCTTAAACCACTTGACCACCATGCTACAAACACCAGGGACCCAATAAGTACACATTCAGTTGAAGATCAAGAGGCGGGTCCTAGAGCTGCAGCTAAACACACGCTCAGCAAGGTACTCAGTCACAAACCTTCAAACAATTACGACCCTCAGCAGCAGTTTGATTCCTTTACCTGTAAAAAAAAGAAAAATTCCATTAAACTCACTGAAGAAAATATCCCAGATAACATCATGAAAAACTATAGAATGCATTATTTTCAGCAAAATTATCTGATGTCTCCACCATTCTTTATTTTTATTTTGTATTTAATTGTTCTTCAGCCATTTTTTCCGTATATGCCAGCATATATCACTCTTACGAAGTAAAATCCTTTCACGAGTCAACCTGTTATCAGTAACCAGAATTCTTACATCATTCCACCAATCACTGGTCTTCCCTCCGGTAACCCCAAAACCTCTGCTGCACACAATCAACAGTCTTAAATCCACTTATTTCAGTCCAGGTCGGATCGAAACGTCATCATTAACATTCAGTCTCTTAACTGCGCATTACTTGTGCATCTCTCACTTTGGCCAACCTTCCATCCAAGAGTTACTCATACCACTCGCTAACCATCCACTGGGAACATACCATCTTCAATTCATTAACTACTAAGTCTTGCAAGCAATGTTGATTTTCGTACCAGTAGTCACTAATGTGCAATAGGGTCATTCAACCTGGAGGTGTATCAAATTCCACTACAGAAGACCGCTTTAACTGTCACAGTCACAACACCATAATTACAGGCGAATATTCATTGCTCTTCTAACATCCCATTGCCACTAACATGACCCATTAGGCTTATACTCACACCCACCTTTCATGTTTAACTCAAAGAGTGCTCGCTCGCGCTCTCTCTTTCTCTCTCTCTCTCTCTCTCTCCTCAGGTAGCACCCGGCCAAATGAATATGCAAACTCCATTACCTCGTTTCTTCACCCATTTAGTCATTAAGATTTCTTTCCTCCCACTATAATGGAAAACTGAAATTTTTCAGATTTCAAATATTTATTTGATGAAATGTTCTTCGGTAAACATAACAAGAGGATCCCAGAAAGGGGTCGAAATATACAGATCAATTAATCTTCCGAGTCTGTCTCCATGCGGGTTATTACTGAGCATTGACAAACGTTCATTACACTTTAGTTATTTATAACAAGAATGTGATGTAATGCCTTAGGTAAGTAACATATTAGGTAGGTAATTATGTGAGTGCCGTAAGGTTGATTGATTTGTGACAAGAATGCAGAACAAAAACGACTTTTATAACGTTTCGCTCAATGAGGACAGAGGCTGTAAGCCTCACGCGAGGAGAAAGAATTAAAAGTGAGTACAGTGCTGAGTACATCGTCAGAGACGCAATGACCTCTGCAGGCAATGCTCGCATGACAAATGTAAAAGTGGCCTTTAGGAATCTCAACAGTCATTCTTGTCACTTTATACAACATATGTCAGGCCCAACGTAGAGTATGGAGCACCAGCACGGAACCCACACCTCATTAAAGCATGTTAAAAAACTAGAGACAGTGCAGAAGTATGCAACTAGACTTGTTCCAGAGCTAAGGGTAATGAGCTACGAGAGGCTAAAAGAACTGGGAGAAACATAACGACATACAAAATACTCAGAAAAACTTAACAAGATGGACAGGCGGGAACTATTCGAGAGGCGGGAAATGGTTACATACAGGCACATTTCCATATAATAAACACAGACGAGTCACAGGGACGTCAGGAAAGTCCATTCTTCAGTCTTGGGGAGGTCAGGAGTGGAATGACTTGGGCAAAGTAATGCAGGCAGGCTCCACATATACTTTTGAGAACAGGTATGACTGGGCTCATGAGACTAGAAAGTAAATAGTCCGATAAGAGGCAAGAGGAGGAGCTAAGAGCTGAGACTCGATCCGTGCAATCACAAACAAATGAATCAAGAAACAAAGACTAAAGACCAATTACATAAGTAAGCTGGAAACTAGTGGCAGGAGGGTGGTACCTGCCAAGGTTTACAACGTTGAAAAGACGACGTTGGTCAGGCAGTGCGTGGGGAGGCTTGGCTCACCACACGGGATCAATGTTGAGGCTAAGCTTTACCATGCATGGTGCGCAGTGCACTATGCTGAAGCTTCCTTTTTGAAATTATAGGAGGAATTTTCTCCCCGAGACCCACAAAGGTCCTTCAAGAACCTACCATAATCCTACAAGGTCCTTCTCCCAGGGGCCTACAAAGGTCCTATAAAAACCTACCATGATCCTACAAGTTCTCCCAGGGACCCCAGAAAAGTTCTACACGATACTTCCCTGGTCCTACAGAGAGACCACTACCTTGCAGACCAATAACGTAGTTACATCTGTCTTCAGGATGGTTCACTGGACAATTAACGCTGCTAGTTCGTCGTTAGGTGGCCATTACAGTGTCAGCAAGTAATTACATAGCAGACTAATTACTCTAAACTCTGCATGAGTTTACTTCTGCCTTTAAATCATTACGTTAAAATCTGCAAGTGCAATATGACCATCTAGCAAAAAGTCTTTAATATTGTTATTTCTAGTAATGAGTTCCGAGACCAACGCCTCTACGGGCCGGCCTGAGACCAGACCTACTAAATTCAACACATTACAGGAACAAAACTATTAGAGAAACGGGAAAGTGTAAACAGAATGTAGACAAATTTTTCCGTGAGGTTTATTTTACATATTCATGAGAAAAATGATGTGTGTCTCGAACTTCCCAGAGTGCAAAATGCTTAACAGACTTCTGTTTTGGGCTTATATCGCAGAAAGGTAGGACCTCCCTGTATAAATGTAAAGATACAGAGGCAATACGAGAGAGAGAGAGAGAGAGAGAGAGAGAGAGAGAGAGAGAGAGAGAGCGAGAGAGAGAGATAGCGAGAGAGAGATAGCGAGAGCGAGAGCGAGAGCGAGAGAGAGAGAGAGATGACGCACTGTGTTGTCATGGTGACGCTCAGAAAGAGGACAGTGGTGCCAACACTGACCCTCTACCTCACCTCTCCACAGTCAGTGTTGCCAAGGGGCATACACTCGCAGTATATATAAGCCATGCTTCTACATATTAGCCATGTAGCTGCATATTAGCCACAGAGTTAAGTATTTGCCATGTGGCTACATATTTGCTATGTGGAAGTACAAGACTATTCGGATTATTAACCTGGAGGGCTAGTTAGCCAGAAAAACTGACTTTTTTCAACTGGTTCATTTTTGTCGTGTTCCCGGGATGCGACCCACACCACTCAGATAACACCCGGGTACGTACTTACTGCAGAGTGAACAGGGGCAACATTATTAATATTATTGTAATCAAGGGGGAAGCGCTAAACCCGGAGGATTATACAGCGCCTGGGGGGGAGGGATGTGGAAGGCATTCAGGCTTAATTCGGGGAACTGGAGCACAGATCCAATTCCCTAAATCAAGAGCCCCTCACCAACATCAAGGAACCTTCCTTAAGGGGAACAGGGGCAACAGAGGCAGGGAAATGTACCCAAACGACTCCACACGGCCCAGGATCAACTCCAGCTACATATATACAGGTTATAAACCCGTAGAAGACAAAACACAGCCCCTATGAGTGGTTCTGAGGGTTATCTTCAAGGGCTTGGTGTCAGACTAGAACTAGGTTGGAAAGGAAATATGAAAAGATTGAGAACCACTCGATAGCAAACAGGAGAGTAAAGGCATGTGTATAGTGAATGTAAATAGAAGGACTCGCCTAGTATGGACCATGGCTTATGAGAAGGGGGCGGGGGGGAGTTCAGCCGGTACACTGGTCTGGGGCCCGGCTGTGAATCTCTGAAGAGGCCCCATACCCATAGACGTTTTAATTTTTCATTTGATTTTTTTTGGTAATTTCAACTATGTTTAGTTCATTCAGAAAAATAATTACTTAAAATTCATTTAGACTGGGGGTCTCAGCCTGCCCCAAGGGGCCCCAAAGCAGTCCTGTTCCGCCCTGCAAAATTTCTCTTGGAGGCCCTGGTATGGGCCAGCAGGTTTACTGCAGTGTTCCTCGTTTCTTATGTTCTTATCTTACGTGGTCATGGGGCAGAAAAGATCAGTAATCTTGCCAGAGTAAAAAAAAAAAAATAACAGGGTTCCATTATCTCACTCGTTTGAGAGTACGATAGCACCTCCCTGGATGGTTGCTGTCTACTAACCTGAATACCAACCTATTTACTGTCTACTACCTTGCCTGTCTACTAACCTGTCTACCAACCTTTTTACTGTATTACCTTGCCTACTATCTACTAACCTACCTCCTGTCTACTAACCTGCCTACTGTCTAACCTACCTACCTGTCTACCAACCTACCATCAACCTACCTGTCTACCACCCTGCCACTATGGAGAGACTTCCTTGATGTAGAATACAAAAACTGCTCCTCAACACTGGCCATTAACACTGATACTGTCAGAAAGACAGGAATCCCAGTTTTATATAAATGCATTGATATGTTTCGCCAATCAGAGGCTTCTTCAGTCCCTGGTGGGCGAAACGTATTCTCAATAATTGCCTTGATATTCCCATACGTGCCTTTTCCTCACACAAACTGAAGAAATATTTACATAAACAATGATATGCTTTGTGTGAAATTTTATCATAACTCTTCTCAGTATTCACAAATTTAATAAGTGTGTATCTCACCTAAACTCGTTTTTGCGTGACTTAGTCTAGTTCTTCTCTATCTTCTGTTAGTCTCTTTCAGAAACAATTTAATAGGTCATTACGATACTTTTTCCTCTGTTAAAAACTACTTCTCTTCCTCATTTCGATGCTCACTTAACCTCTTCAGCAGTGTTCATCAAGTCCTTAAATTTCACTTTCTTCTCCTCTAGAAAATCTGGTTTGTTTAATTTGTATACGATTAAGACCCACGTGCAACAGCTGGGTATCTCTCATTTTGAAATGTTTCGCCTACACTAGGCTTCGTCAGTCAAATACAGAGTCAGGAGGTGTAGTAGTGAAATAAAGATGATGTTATCAGGCCATCAACTTTGGAGAGAGAGTATTTGAGGTGGTCAGTCCCTCAGCCTGGAGAAGAGTTCAGCTCCATGGTCTGGAACTATATGAAGCTGAAGCATGAGAACGTGAGGTGGAAGCTCTCGAAGATATTGCACGGGAGAGGATTCACTAGTACAAGTAATTTGCCCTTATAATCTTCCGATTGCTTTATGGTTCTGGCTTGATTTAACAGTTCTTTGTTTTACCTGTGTGTTATTATTATCAGGCTGTTGTCATCGTTCTCATATTTTCTAACTCGCCTCTATCCTATTATATGATCTGCAGTGATCTCCTCCGCTAAGTATTTAATCAGCTCGTTAAGTTTCGTTCTTCTATGACTGTTTTTTTAATTCATTTTCCTTTTCTCCACAATCACAACGATAACTGCTTGTCATAGGTCAAATGTTGCATTTAATAGTTTAAAATTGTTTGTAGACTTATTTAAAAAACGAACGAACGTATGTATATATATATATGTATGTATGTATGTATGTATGTATGTATGTATGTATGTATGTACGTATGTGTGTGTGTGTGTGTGTGTGTGTACTCACCTAATTCACCTAATTGTGGTTGCAGGGATCGAGACTCAGCTCCTGGCCCCGCCTCTTCACCGACCGCTGCTAGGTCCTCTCTCCCCCTGCTCCATGAGGTTTATCATACCTCGTCTTAAAACTATGTATAGTTCCTGCCTCCACTACATCGCTTGCCAGACTATTCCACTTCCTAACTACTCTATGACTGAAGAAATACTTCCTTGTGTGTGTGTGTGTATGTGTATGTGTGTGTGTGTGTGTGTGTGTGTGTGTGTGTACTCACCTATTTGTACTCGCCTATTTGTGGTTGCAGGGGTCGAGTCATAGCTCCTGGCCCCGCCTCTTCGCTGATTGTTACTAGGTCCTCTCTCTCCCTGCCCCATGAGCTTTATCATACCTCGCCTTAAAACTATGTATGGTTCCCGCCTCCACTACGTCACTTTCTAGGCTATTCCACGGCCTGACTACTCTATGACTGAAGAAATACTTCCTTTATTCATCCGAGTCTTCAACTTCCAATTGTGACCTCTTGTGTCTGTGTCCCTTCTCTGGAACATCCCGTCTTTGTCCACCTTGTCTATTCCGCGCAGTATTTTATATGTCGTTATCATGTCTCCCCTGACCCTCCTGTCCTCCAGTGTCGTCAGGCCGATTTCCCTCAAACCTTTCTTCGTAGGACAATCCCCGTAGCTCTGGGACTAGTCTTGTTGCAAACCTTTGCACTTTCTCTAATTTCTTGACGTGCTTGACTAGGTGTGGATTCCAAACTGGTGCTGCATACTCCAGTATGGGCCTGACGTAAATGGTATACAGAGTCTTGAACGAATCCTTACTGAGGTATCGGAACGCTATCCGTAGGTTTGCCAGGCGCCCGTATGCTGCAGCAGTTATCTGATTGATGTGCGCCTCAGGAGATATGCTCGGTGTAATACTCACCCACAGGTCTTTTTCCTTGAGTGAGGTTTGCAGTCTTTGGCCATCTAAACTATATTGTGTCTGCGGTCTTCTTTGCCCTTCCCCAATCTTCATGACTTTGCACTTGGCAGGGTTAAACTCAAGGAGCCAGTTGCTGGACCAGGCTTGTAGCCTGTCCAGGTCACTTTGTAATCCTGCCTGATCCTCATAAGATTTGATTCTTCTCATTAACTTCACATCATCTGCAAACAAGGACACTTCTGAGTCTATCCCTTCCGTTATGTCGTTCACATATACCAAGAACAGCACAGGTCCTAGGACTGACCCCTGTGGAACCCCGCTTGTCACAGGCGCCCACTCTGACACCTCGTCACGTACCATGACTCGTTGTTGCCTCCCTGTCAGGTATTCTCTGATCCATTGCAGTGCCTTTCCTGTTGTGTGTGCCTGGTCCTCTAGCTTTTGCAGTAACCTCTTGTGAGGAACTGTGTCAAAGGCCTTCTTGCAGTCCAAAAAAATGAAGTCGATCCACCCCTCTCTCTCTTGTCTTACTTCTGTCACCTTGTCATAAAACTCAAGTAGGTTTGTGACACAGGATTTTCCTTCCCTGAAACCGTGCTGGTTGTCAATTATACACTTGTTTCTTTCCAGGTGCTCCACCACTCTCCTCCTGGTGATCTTCTCCATGACCTTGCATACTATACACGTTAGTGATACAGGTCTGTAGTTTAGTGCCTCATGTCTGTCTCCCTTTTTAAAAATTGGGACTACATTTGCCATCTTCCATACCTCACGGAGTTGCCCAGTTTCAAATGATGTGTTGAAGATCTTTGTTAATGGCACACACAATATCTCTGCTCCCTCTTTAAGGACCCACGGAGAGATGTTGTCTGGTCCCACCGCCTTTGAGGTGTCAAGTTCGCATAGCAGCTTCTTCACCTCCTCCTTGGTTATATGTACCGCATCCAGCACTTGCTGGTATACCCCCCTGTTCTGATTTCCTGGAGTCCTACTGGTTTCCACTGTAAATACTTCTTTAAATCTCGTGTTGAGCTCCTGACATGCCTCTCGGTCCTTTCTTGTGAATTCCCCATCACCCTTCCTCAGTCTGATTACCTGGTCCTTGACTATTGTTTTCCTCCTGATGTGGCTGTACAACAGCTTCGGGTTAGTCTTGACTTTCGATGCTATGTCATTTTCATATTGTCGCTGAGCCTCCCTTCTTATCTGTGCATATTCGTTTCTTTCTCTTCGGCTAATCTCTATTTTCCTGAGTTCTCTGTCTTCTGTACCTTTTCCATTTTCTAGTACACCTAGTTTTTGCCTCCCTACACCTTTGGGTGAACCAAGGACTCTTTCTGTTCTTCCCATTATTTCTGTTTCCCATGGGAACAAACCTCTCCTCTGCCTCCTTGCATTTTGTTGCCACATAGTCCATCATTTCTTGTACTGGTTTTCCTGTCAGTTCCCTCTCCCACTGAATGTCTTGAAGGAAGTTCCTCATGCCTGAGCAGTTCCCCCTTTTGTAGTTTGGTTTTTCCCACCCTATTCCTGCTACTCTCTCCACTTGGAGCTCAACTATGTAGTCGAAGCACAGAACCACATGATCACTAGCTCCCAGGGGCCTTTCATACATGATATCCTCAATGTCTGAACTACTCAAGGTGAATACAAGGTCCAGTCTTGCTGGTTCATCCTCTCCTCTCTCTCTGATAATGTCTCTTAACATGTTGATGCATGAGGTTTTCCAGTACCACATCCATCATCTTGGCTCTCCATGTTTCAGGACCCCCATGGGGCTCCAGGTTTTCCCAGTCAATCTCCTTGTGATTGAAATCACCCATAACTAGTAACTTTGCTCCCCCTATGTGTGGTCTCCTGGCCACCTCGGCTAGTGTGTCGACCATTGCTCTGTTGCTCTCATCGTATTCTTCTCTTGGCCTCCTGCAGTTCTGTGGTGGGTTGTACATTACTGCAATTATCATTTTATGTCCCTCAGACTGGATTGTTCCTACTAAGTAGTCCCTTTCGCCCGTGCCATCCATTCCTTCCATTTTCTCAAAACCCCACTGGTTTTTAATGAGCAGTGCCACTCCTCCTCCCCCTCTCCTCCCTCTGTCTTTCCTGAGGATTTGATATCCGGATGGAAAGATTGAATCTGTTATTATTCTGGTGAGTTTTGTTTCTGTGAGTGCTATTATGTCTGGGGATGTCTCCTGGATTCTTTCGTGCCACTCCTCATACTTATTTGTTATTCCATATGCATTTGTATACCACACCTTCAACTTCTTCTCTAAGACTGTGGTCTGGGAGGTGTATTGGGGTTGGGGAAGTGGGAGAGCTGATAAACTATGGGTGGTTGCTGTGGGGGTGGAGTTTGTAATGCAGTGGGTGGGGGCATTGGGTGTGGCATGGGGGTTTTGATTTAGAGTGCTTGGTTGCACTGGGGTTGACCTGGTTGGGAGGCTTCTATAGGAAGTTGTGAGGGAGGCTGTATTTGATCTTCCTGTGTCTGGGATCTCCTGTCTGTCTTCTCCATCCCCTCTCCTCCTTTCGCCTTTGTACCATCTCTCTCAGTTTCTGCCTTTCTTCTTGTGTTCTGTCGCGGTCGAGATACACCTTCCTGTATGCCGGCATGTCCCTTAATCGTGCTTTCTCCTGCAGGATCCCGTTCCGAGTCAATTCTGCCTTGAAGGTCACTTTCACTGGCCGGGTTCTTTTTTTTACAAACCCCCCTATTCTCCGAAAATTTTCCAGCTGGGTCATGTCGTCTTCTCCTATTGCTTTCATGATGCTTTCAATTACTTTTTTTTCCCCTTGTTTTCTTGCTTCATATGTTTCCCCTTCAACTTCCTGGAGCCCATAAACAAAGACTGACCTCACCCTTTCATTCTCCCACTGCATATCCCTGTGTATCCCCTCATTCAATTTGATTTCCTCCATTGCAGCTTTCCTTTCTTCAGTTTCACTAGCTAGTGTACTTGGGCTCAGTGGCCTGTCATTTTCCCTTCTCGGCTTTCCCTGGGCTCTGCTGTGGTCTGTTAGGGCCTCCACATATAGCTTAGCTCTTTCATTTACTACAGTCTCCTCTGATAGAGCTTCTACATGCAGTGTGTGTGTGTGTGTGTGTGTGTGTGTGTGTGTGTGTGTGTGTGTGTGTGTGTGTGTGTGTGTGTGTGCGCGCGCGCCTGCCTAGTTGTACTCACCTAGTTGTGGTTGCAGGGGTCGATCCACAGCTCCTGGCCCCGCCTCTTCACTGGCCGTTACTAGATCACTCTTCCTGCTCCATGAGCGTTATCATACTTCTTCTTAAAGCTATGTATGGATCCTGACTCCACTACATCACTTCCCAGACTATTCCACTTCCTGACAACTCTGTGACTGAAGAAATACTTCCTAATGTCCCTGTGATTCATCTGAATCTTCAACTTCCTATCTCTGGAACATCCTGTCTCTATCCACCTTGTCCATTCCTCTGAGTATTTTATATGTCGTTATCATATCCGCCCTATCTCTCCTGTCCTCCAGTGTCGTCAGGTCGATTTCCCTTAACCGCTCCTCGTAGGACATTACCCTTAGCTCCGGGACTAGTCTGGTTGCAAACCTTCGCACTTTCTCTAATTTCCTTATGTGCTTGGCGAGGTGTGGGTTCCAAACTGGTGCTGTATACTCCAATATAGGCCTAACGTACAAGGTGTACAGGGGTTTTGAACGATTCCTTATCGAGATGTCGGAATGTTGTTCTTAGGTTTGCTAGGCGCCCGTATGCTGCAGCAGTTATTTGTTTGATGTGCGCCTCAGGAGATGTGCCCGGTGTTATACTCGCCCAAGATCTAGGTGCTCCACCATTCTTCTCCTGATAATCTTCTCCATGACTTTGCATACATGTCAGTGACACTGGTCTGTAGTTTAATGCTTAGTATCTGTTTCCTTTTTTAAAAATAGGGACTACATTTGCTGTCTTCCATACCTAAGGTAGTCTCCCTATTTCGATAGATGTTTTGAAGGTTGTTGTTAGTGGTACACATAGCGCCTCTGCTCCCTCTCTCAGGACCCATGGAGAGATGTTATCCGGCCCCATCGCCTTTGAGGTATCTAGCTCGCTCAGAAGCCTCTTCACATCTTCCTCAGTTGTACGTATTGTGTCCAACACTTGGTGTGCCCCACCTCTCTGTCTTTCTGGAGTCCCTTCTGTCTCCTCAGTGAGCACTTCTTTGAATCTCATGTTGAGTTCCTCACATACTTCGCGGTCATTTCTTGTGATCTCCCCTCCTTCCTTCCTCAGCCTGATTACCTGGTCCTCGACTGTTGTTTTCCTCCTGATATGGCTGTACAACAGCTTCAGATCAAATCTGGATTTCGCTGCTATGTCATTTTCGTATTGCCGTTGGGCCTCCCTTCTTACCTGTGCATATTCATTTCTGGCTCTACGACTGCTCTCCTTATTCTCCTGGGTCCTTTGCCTTCTATACTTCTTCCATTCTCTAGCACACTTGGTTTTCGCCTCTCTACACCTTTGGGTGAACCAAGGGCTAATCCTGGCTTTTTTATTTCTGTTACCCTTGGGTATAAACCTCTCCTCTGCTTCCTTGCATATTGTTGCCACATATTCCATCTCATTTATTGACTTCCCTGCCAGTTCTCTGTCCCACTGAACCCTGTGGAGGAAGTTCGTCATGCCCGTGCAGTCCCCTCTCTTGTAGTTTGGCTTCATTCATCCTGCCCTTCCTGCTTCCCTCTCCACTTGTAACTCTACTATGCATTCGAAGCTCACAACCACGTGGTCACTGGTCCCTAGGGGTCTTTTGTATGTAATGTCCTAAGTATCTGCACCACTCAAGGTGAATACTAGGTCCAGTCTTGCTGGTTCATCCTCTTCTCTCTCTCTCTCTCTCTCTCTCTCTCTCTCTCTCTACCAGAGAGAGAGAGAGAGAGAGAGAGAGAGAGAGAGAGAGAGAGAGAGAGAGAGAGTGTCCCTTACGTGTTGGTACATGAGGTTTTCTAGTACCACCTCCATCATCTTAGCCCTCCAAGTTACTCTCTTCATACTCTTGCCTTGGCCTTCTGCTGTTCTGTGGTGGGTTATACATCACTCCAATTATCACCTTGGGACCTCCAGACTGAAGTGTTCCTATTATGTAGTCTCTTGCTTCTCTGTCTCCTCTCTCCAGCTCATGAAAATCCTATTGGTTTTTGATGAGCAGTACCGCCACTCCACCCCCTGTTCCCTCTGTCTTTCCTCAGGATCTGATATCCCGATGGAATGATGGCATCTGTTATCATTCCTGTAAGCTTGGTTTCTGTGTGTGTGTGTGTGTGTGTGTGTGTGTGTGTGTGTGTGTGTGTGTGTGTGTGTATAGAGTTACTGGTTTTAAAGTAAGTTGTCGATAGACACTTGGCCTGTTTTGTGTGTTCACGTATATGTGGTTGCAGGGGTCGAATCATAGCTCCTGGCCTTGCCTCTTCGCTAGTCGCTTCTAAGTCCACTTTACCGCGTGTGTTTATGTATGTGTATGTAAGAATTTACGTTTGTCCATATATATCAATGTTTACTGATCTAGTGTTTAAATACCAGAAATAATGTACTTAATAAATAAACTTATGTACGTAAAATGCATAATTTCAGAGAAATGAGGCATGAAAATGGACCTGGGTCTTAGTGTCTCAATATTCACGTTATTGTGAAATAATTTTGCAAGCCAAATTGTTAGAGGCGGGTGAGGGGAAGCTTCACGCAGACAAGTATGTAGTGATGATATTGGAAATTCCTTTGTGGCTGACGTGTCACAGTCAACAGTGTATCGTGCACATGTTGCAACACAGACAAGCAGGAGCCACGGTAGTAAGCTTGCATTAACGAGCAGCACTTCATCAAGCTTGCATAGCTGTACCACAACAGACACTGCACCATGGTAACATGTATGCTGATTCTCACTCGCAGTGGTGGTGTTTCTCATCCAGAAACACAGAGACTGATCTATGTCGCAACATGACCCACTACTCACAGTGGCGGTGTGTTTCTCATCCAGGAACACAGACTGATCTATGTTGCAACATGACCCACTACACTCACAGTGGCACAGTTACACGAGGGTGGCTAAGGGTAGCCCATTCATTTATTCAGGAGGATGCGGTAAACCTGCAGGGGCCATACAGCGCCTGGACAATAGGAGGTAATCATGGCTGATCTGAAAGAAAGGTAGCTGCAGTTCCTTGGATCAAGATCCCTTCACTAGCACCAAGGCACCGCAGTGAAGGTCTGATAACCTCTATATAGTCTCAGTTATGTATACCTTTGATATACCATTCGTGGTATATGTATAGCTAAAGCAACTAGCAAACAAGAATAAACAAATAAATTACTTGTTTTTGTACGGAAAACCACAAAAACATACTTGTTTTATTTCTTCAGGAATTATTATAAATTTATAAAAATAATGAGATGAAAAGTTTTCTTATGAGACGCTTTACTCGCCAGGGAACAGGACAAGTGTTTCTTGACACCAGACTAGAGAGACGATGATACATAACACGTTATGGGGCACAAGTTCCCCCGTCTTCTAATAACATGTTCATTTTTCCCCTATAATCTACCTTGTCCATAATTACTCTCGCATTTGCTTTATCTGCTTTCGTAAGGTGAAGTCCAGGATCTTTCCTTAATTCATGGTATAACTTAACAAATTATTGAGGACAATTGTGTTGCAGAGGTCTGAGCTTCGCTCTACAACACAATTGTCTTCAAAGATTTGTTAAGTTATACCATGAATTAAGGAAAGATCGTAGACTTCACCTTACGAAACAGACAAAGAAAACACGATAGTAATTATGGACAAGATAGATTATAGTGGTAAAATGTTATTGGAAGACGGGGGAACTTCCGTGCCTCTTAAGTATCCCGTGGCCTATTACCAGCTAAATTTCCATATACAGTAGTGTGCTAATTAGATAGATTCATATGATAGACTTTGTATCAATATCTTTTATCAAGATGCTAAGGTAAAGCTTTATATAATACATTACTCATCAGTATCTTTTAGAGCTAGGCTCTGGCGTTGTCTCTAAGCTCTGAACCTTAGAGAAGTATATTTCTATATCCATCATTCGTTATACCCAGGCACGCCGTGCCCGGCGAGGGCAAATATTAATCAGAATTTATTGTTGATAAAGAAAAACATACAAGGTAACAATCAGTGAAGTGAATGTGAGGCTTGTCACAATCATATTTCACCATCCCGTAGCTCCGTTGGTAGCACACTCGGCTCACACACTGAAGTTCGTAGTTCGATCCCCAGTACGGGTGGAAACCTTAGGACGCGCTTCCGTAAGACACCTGCTGTCCCTGTTCACCTAGCAGTAAAATAGGTACCTGGGTGTTAGTCGACCGGTGTGGGTAGCATCTTAGGGGAAAAAACTGACATTTTGCACGAAATACTCTGCATAACAAGAGGCCTTCTATACACCATGTCACTGATGTTTCCTAGGTCTCTATAAGTTGTACATGTATTTGTAGAAATCAAGATTATTATTAATTATGAATTATTATCCACACTCGTGAATACCTCACTAGGGTTAAGAAAATTTTCATCTCGTTACTGAAATCAGTAGAGAAAGGCTCATCATCCACTGCTTTCCACCTGTAACTAGTATTGACTCCCATGCAAAGCTTCTCAAAATAATTTTTTTTTCTACTCTTACAAAAACTGAGAGGCCCTTAACCCCAGATATCTGCATATTCAAAGATATTAACAGATTAACATACTTCAGATGTGGCTAGATGCAACACAATCAACCACGCGAGATTCAGTGGTTGTTCCCAAGATTAATTGGTTTCTTATAAGAGTCAATGGTTTCACCTAAGAATCAATGATTTCACCTAAGAGTCAATGGTTTCACCTAAGATTTTTATGGTTTTCATTTTCCTACGGCCTATGGGTATCTCTCCTAGGAGTATTGTATTTGGAACATAAAGGCTGTAATAACTCTTAATACAGATACAAGCTGTGTTGGGCTGATGGCCTGAGTGGGCAGGTGGACCATGGCCTGTGTGGGCCGGTGGGTCGCTAACAGCAACAGCAGCTTAGTGGAAGAAGCAATCAACGTGAAAGCCTCACCAAGGCTGGGCTTCGAAGGTAGAATCCCTGAAATAGGTCACTGGTCTGTCTTAGGTAACGTATCACAGAGATTAACACTTACAAACACCAGCACGGCCCACACACCAACGCGGTCGTTAGCAGAGTGAAGCAGTATTTACATGGAGTGAATGCTGCACCCACGCTTCGTTGCATTCTGTTTTCATTAAATAAAATGGGTAACATTAGCAGTGGGCTGCTACCCTACTCAATTTGATAGTTGCACTGTGGGAACACCAGCAGTGGGCGGCTACTTTACACTACCAGCATAACCCGAACCAGCATGGTTTAAGAGCACGACGATCATGCCTGTCACAGCTACTGAACCATTATGATAGAATTACGGAGGCATTGGAAGACCAAAACGCAGATGTGATTTACACAGATTTTGCAAAGGCGTTTGAAAAATGCGACCATGGAGTGATAGCGCACAAAATGAGGGCCATGGGCATTACGGGATTAGGTAGGCAGATGGATTTTCGGGGTCCTCACACAACACAGCAAGTAGTAGTAAACAGAGCAAGCTCCAGCATCAGCAAGGTCAAAAGTTCAGTGCCCAAAGGCATTGTCCTGGTACCTCTGCTGTTTGTCATCCTTATGGCAGACATAGATCAAAACACCCGTCACACTTTTGTATCATCATTTGCAGATGACACTAAAATATGCATAAAAGTCACTACGGTAGAGGACACTGAAAAAATTACAGGAAGATATAAGCAGGGTTTTCGAGTGGGCAGTGGAGAACAACATGACGTTCAGTGGTGATAAGTTCCAGCTGCTTAGGTATAGAAAGAATGAAGAACTCAAAAGGAACACTATATACAAAACTCAAGAGGGTCACCAAACAGAACGAAAGGAACACGTAAAAGACCTGGGAATAATCATGTCAGCTGACCTTTCTTTTAAGGAACATAAGACAAGACCACGACAGCCAGGAAGATGACTGGGTGGGTATTGAGAACTTTCAAAACAAGGGAAATAATGCCGATGGTGACACTCTTCAAATCGCTAGTGCTCCCTCATTTAGAATATTGCTCAGTGCTGACGGCCCCGTTGAAAGCAGGAGAAATATCAGAGCTGGAACAAATACAGAGATCGTTTACGGATCGCACTGAGCCAGTAAAGCACCTAAATTACTGGGAATGCCTGCAAGTCTTGAAATTGTTCTCACTGGAGCGGAGGAGAGATACATGATAATATACACCTGGAAAGTACTCGAGGGCCTGGTCCCAAATCTGCACACTGCCATAACAACATAATGGAATGAGAGATATGGGAGGAAGTGTAAAACAAACCCAATAAGGAGCAATGGTGCGGTGGGGACAATAAGAGATCACTGTATCAACATCTGGGGTCCCAGGCTATTCAACATCTTACCAGAAAATATCAGAAACACAGCTGGAACAAGTGTAGAAGCCTTCAAGAGGAAACTGGACAAGTATCTTCACCAGGTGTCAAATCAACCAATCTGTGATGGATATGTGGGGCAGCGGGCCTCCAGCAGTAACAGCCTGGTTAATCAGGCAAGCACCAGACGAGCCTGGCTCATAGCCGGGCTCTGAGAGTACACTCTCAAAACTCCTCAAAGGTATTTGTTAGTTACATTGTGGGAACACCAGCAGTGGGCTGCTATCCTACTGTATTTGATAGCTATGTAGTGTGAACAAATATTAGTTATGTTTCACTGTCATATTCCATCACACAGGATGGTTTACTACATAAATTTATGAAATCTACAGATATACACGTATATACGCATTGATATACACCCCTATGTATATACACAGATATAAACTATGTTTAAACACACACGCTGTTTATGTACCTGTGTATATATACTTTTGTATATACACACCTCTGATATACACAAAGTGTATATACTTTGTAGCCGTACTGAGATTATATCCTGAAGAAAAATGCCTTTCTTCAGTGTACTAATTTCCCCTGGGTGACCTGGTGTTAGGGTGAGCTTGTGGTGACCTGGTGTCGGTGACCTGGTGGAGGCGACCTATTGGTGGTGACCTGGTGTTGGTGACCTGCTGTTGGTGACCTGGGGTTGGAGGTGACCTGGTGTTGGAGGTGACCTGGGGTTGGAGGTGACCTGGTGTTGGAGGTGACCTGGGGTTGGAGGTGACCTGGGGTTGGAGGTGACCTGAGGTTGGAGGTGACCTGGGGTTGGAGGTGACCTGGTGTTAATTTCAAATCACATCTCTAAGGTATATCTAAGATATACTATATTAGGAATTAAACGCTACGGGAATAACTAAAAAACACAGACGTTAAAGATAAATGTATTTGTAAAACAGAAGTTTGTACAAGATTTACCTATCATTCACAAATTCAAGAGACAAAACAGCAGTAATCCTGCCAGAGTGTATAACGTTTACTTAGCTTCCATTCCATACACGGCAGAAGTGTAACATATCCCTGAGCACTGAGAATTTAGTACTGCCGACGTTTCACCCTTTACAGGGCTCCACAACGAGCGAAACGTTTTTCTTTTCTTCACAGTACTAGCCATTTAACCAGTAAAACATACCTTTAAAAATTCTGAACACTCAAATGAAGTTGAAAGTCATTACGACTAATTACTCTCTCCTTAACAGCTGTAACGAGCACTAATTGAACATTTCCTTCTGGTCCTATATCCTTTCCTAAGTTCATTATCAGTTGCCCCGCTCATAAGATCAATACGGAATAATCGCTTCTGATAATCTGATATAATTAGCAGACCGGGGCACTGCGATGCCTAGGCAGCTCAGCTGCCCATGTCTGAGATTATATATATATATATATATATATATATATATATATATATATATATATATATATATATATATATATATATATATATATATAATATATATATATATATATAATATATATTTATATATATATATATATATATATATATATATATATATGTATATATATAATATATATTTATATATATGTAATATATATTTATATATATATATATATATAATATATTTATATATACATATAATATATATTTATATATATATATAATATATATTTATATATATATAATATTTATTTATATATATAATATATATTTATATATATGTATATATAATATATATTTATATATATGTATATATAAATATATATATATATATATATATAAATATATATTTATATATATATATATATATATTATGTCTTGCCGAATAAGTAAAACTGGTCAATTAGCAAGAACTCGTTTAAAATTAAGTCCTTTCTAAAATTTTCTCTTATACGTTTAAAGACATATTTTTTTTCATTTACGTTAATGTAAAAATTAAATTTTTTTTAGCAAAAGTACCTTAGAAAACATACCTAAATATTATAACTAGCTCAATTTAATTTAGTCTAATCCAACTAAATATATTTTAGATAGGTTTACAATAGCTTGATAATAAACAAACACAATGAAATACATTTTTTTGTTAGGTTCAGAATGATTTTTGCGAAATTACTGCATACACAAATTTTCACTTGCCATATTAGGCAAGATCACTGCTATTTAAGCCAAAATCGCAAGTTTTATATATTCGGCACGACATACATATACATTATATATATATATATATATATATATATATATATGTATATATATATATATATATATATATATATATATATATATTCTTCCTTGAAGCCTTTTTATGCACTTCTCCGAGGCTATGGGTCCCACAATTTACACCAGTGGAGGACCCCATCCTATATATATATATATATATTATATATATATATATATATATATATATATATATATATATATATATATATATATTAAAAGGATTTAGTGGTCTAAAACGTCATGCGTTTTCTCTCACCATGAGGCGGGTTCGACTCCTTGGCTAGTGCAGTGTTGTTATTGATCAATACCACTTGTTCCGTGGGTGCAATAATCCCTCCCTCTCTCATATATGTATATACATATATATATACATATATATATATATATATATATATATATATATATATATATATATATATATATATATATATATATATAAAAATTGAAGGTAAGAAAGTTGACTACTCTTACATCTGGCAGCCACTGCCACATACGTCTAGTAGGCGCTAATCTTGAACCAAAACAAACCAATAAATTGAACACAGACAACCAACTATGATTTATTTATATACTTCTCTTAATTATTAAATATTTCATTAGCCCTGATGAACAACAGTTCGCTGCAAGGGGTAAAAAAATTTCTGGAAGATGTGAATCAATACCGAGCGAGGGACTGGACACACATACCCAGGCGTCAACGTACGATAACCGGTGGTGGGCTCTTGATCCCTTTCCTCGGATCAAACCCATGGTCACCATGCTAATAGGCCACTACGGTGATAGATCGCCATGGCGACAGGTAACTAAGGAAATAGGACACTATGGTAACAGGTCAATATGGACATAGGTCACTATGGTAATAGGTCACTATGGATGTCACTATGGAAATAGGTTACTATGGCAATAGGGTGCTGTCACACCAATAAAAGCTGGGTCTGTTCTTCACTGTTTTGCAAGACATGTTTGTTCACCATTCTGCAACACGTCTGTTCATTGTTTTGCAACATGTCTTCTACAACAGTAACATTAACAGTAGCAGTTGTAGCAGTAGCAGTTGTAGCAGTAGCAGTTGTAGCAGTAGCAATAGTAAAAGTAATAATACTAGCTGTAATGGAGAAAAAATACATCTCAAGAGTCGGGAATAACCAGTCACTATCCTCTTACACGTCCCGAAGAAACTCACAAGGTAAAGGTCAAGAATATACAGAAGACACGCCAAGAGAGGGGCGAAAGAAGGTAAAAGTCAGGTCAGGTCACGAGTGTTCTGAAGATTAGAACATTTTACAATATATCGAGTAAGGCAGAAATCTTGGGAGAGAAAAAAAAATGAGGAATAAGATTTATGTTAGGACAGCGTCTGTGAATCAATCAATCAAGTTTATTCTCTATAAGGATTACAATGCGGGGTTTACAAATTTTGGTTATTGTGTGGTTTACATGTAATAAAATACTAATTACAGAGGGGGACCACTAGGACACCTCGCATGGCTGGCATTTCTGGCTAGAAGGCTAGAAGGGTTAACTAGTTTAAAGGACAGCTATGATCTCTGACATGACAAAAAAAAGAGCGTAGCTAGTGTCAGAAAGAACATTTCTTTTGTGTTCTTTCAGTTGATCAGGAAGTATTAAAAACTAGTAGAGCAGGAACGGGAGTAGACACTGAAAGCATCAGAGACAGGAGAAGAATAAACTAGATTACTACGAAGAGTATTGGTTTGGTGACATACAGATTTGATATTTAGAGGCTGGAGGGTGTTATTAAGATTCTGTAGATTGAAATTTAATGAAGGTAAAATAAAGGCGTTTACGGAATATAATTCGTTTAGAATGGGAATTATGAAACAGAATGACAAAGGCTAGAGAAGAAGCTTGCTGAGGACGCAGATTAAAGACAAACATGAACACTTTCCTGACTCAAGGAATACAAGGTTCCGGTAGAAGGAAAAAGAAAAGCCTGGCAGAGCAGTGGACAAACATTAAACAATAAATTTGATTTCCATTCAGCTGTGAACTTGATACTTAGCAAGACTGTTAAAGGCATCAAGAAAGGGCTGCACGAGACTAGACTAGTCATGTGGCCACCTTTGACATATCGGATATATCTGAAGGGTTTCGAGAGTTTTCTCCCGCAGTCAGGCCCTGGGCCAGGCTTGCCTGGTAGTTTTCTAGTCAACCGGACTGTTACTGCTGGCGAACAGCTAGCCCTCATATTCATCGAAACCTGGTTGATCTGGCACTTGGTGGAGGTACGTATCTATTTTCTTCTTGAAGACTTTTATACTTGCTCTGGCACTGTATCTGACTACTTCTGGTAAGATGGTCCATAGTCAGGAACCACGGCTGTTGATACAATATTGTTCCCACAGCACCCCTGTTTTTCACTGTATTTGACATTTTCTTCCATATTTCTCACTCCAGAACCCCAATGGAAATAAGTAACTGACTTTTTTTGGGTTATCCTAAGTTCTCTACACATATGCTGCTATGTATAATAATCTATGTAACTGTATTTGTGTATACCTGAATAAACTTACTTACGACTAAACTCTCAAGAATCCTCTCCATATATATCATATACAGGTATCTATCTTTTCTCTGCTCCAAAGAGTACATATGTAGGAGCTTGAGGTTTACTACTTTAAATGATGTGGTGGCTCTATGAGGGCCGTAAACGACCTCTACATCTGTTCCAGTTCTCTCTCTCCTTCCCTAAACGGAGACATCAACACTGAGCAAAACTAAGCGAGAGAGCACAACTGATTTGAACAGTGTCACTACTGACAAGTTTCCTTCTTTTGGAAGCTTTCATCATCTACCTCATTTTCTTCGTTTTCGTGTTTTTTAACAGACAGGTCATCAATTATACTCATATTCTTCACATGTTCCTTTCATTCTATTTGGTGAGCCTCTCGTGTTCTGTATACAGTGTCCCTTTTGAATTCTTCATCCTATCCATATCTAAGCAGTTGGAACTTGTCACCACAGACCGTCATATTCTCCATGCCCGCCAGATTTTGTTTACATTTTCTTGCAGTTTTCCTTTGTCTTGAGGCGATTTTCATGATTAATTTGGTACCATCTGCTATAAGTAAAACAGCAAAGGTGCCAGGACCGCGCACTGGGGTACCAAGCTTTTTTTTTGTTTTTAGTTCGCTGATGCTGGATTTTTCTGTTTACTACTGTTCTTTGTATTCTCACTGCCGAAAAGCTGAATTTCAATTTGTTTATTTTTTCCGTTATATCTATCACCCTCATTTTATGTTCAATCATTCCACGATCACATTTGTTAAATGCTTTTGCAAAATGTGTGTATACAACATCTGCATTTTGGTTTCCTTCCAACACCTCCGTAATTCTCTCATAATGGCTTAACATTTGTGACAAGCCTGATCTTTCTGCTCTAAATCCATGCTGGTTTGAAGTGTTCAGGTTATGCTCTTCAGTAAAGTCTAATCACTCTTTCAAACACTTTTATGATGAGTGATATTAAAGCCACTGGTCTGTAATTTTTTGTCAGCGCTCAATTGCCTCTTTTCTACAAAGGAGCTCAGTACTTTTAAAGTACTCCGGTATTTCACCTAGTAGATCTTATCTTTTTCTTGAAGCGATATTGAGTGCTCGTACTAGCAGTACTTAGCGCTTCTTTATAATTAAGAAACTATACAAATCAGGTCCAGGTGCTGTGTAAATAAGCATGCTTTCTATTTATGCTTCAAATTCCACAGAATTAATGTTGATGTCAGTTATGTTATCTGTGCGACCTTCGGAGAGAGAAGCCAGAGAGAGAAGTACGTGCCCTAACAGCACGTAGTAGAATAACTTCGAAATATAGAGGTTAGGAAGAACAGGGGGGGTAGAGACGAACCCATAATAAGACCAAAGGTTAGAGAATACAAGTCACTTTGGAAGAAAAGAGGTAGAATCCACACAAAGGCGAATAAGATCAATGAAGACATCAGTAGGCTCTCTCTTCACTCTTGAAAACAGTGATGGTGGTGGTGATGGCGCTGGGTGATGGTGGTAGTGATGGTGGTGGTGGCCCACTTCCTCTTCCTCACTATGTACCTGATCAATATTCGTCGTCAATAGGAGCGTGCGTTAGGTCACGTTGGAGAAGTGGGGCACATGTGTCGAGCAGAGGGTGGCCCTTAAGTCTGCTGGCGGGACTCTGTTGACCTATCTGCTAAACACACACACACACACACACACACACACACACACACACACACACACACAACCTTTTCACTAAAAAATGTCAATCGACAAGTACTTTTGACCAACGGTAACTAACATGCACTTCCCGTAGTATTTATGTTCTTAGTCATATTCACTCTCTCCCAGACATGTAGTTAAATTCACTCTCTCCCAAATATGTAATCATATTCACTCTCTCCAAAACATGTAATCACATTCACACACTCGGATATCGTCACATTCACTCTTACCCTAATATGCACTCGCTTCCTCACATTCGGTCTTTCTCACATTCAATCCACTCTGTTCCTCACATTCCCTCTCACCCACCACCACTCACGGCGTGAGTGGAGGTGGGGTTTTGTCTAGTGTGGAGTCAGTGGACATCAGTGGAGGCTTCCTTTCATCTTGCCAGGCTGCCTGCAAGGCTGCCTGCAGGGCTGCCTCCATCCCTTTATTATTTCCGTACTGGCAGCATCTGCCTGCCTGTGGTTATAAGAGAGAGAGAGAAAGAGACAAAGAGAGAGAGAGAGAGAGAGAGAGAGAGAGAGAGAGAGAGAGAGAGAGAGAGAGAGAGAGAGAGAGAGACTGGGTACGTAAATGGTTGGGATGCTGGCTGTTGTATTCTGCTGTTGCTGCTGTTGTTGACTGCTGCTGCTGCTCCAGTATACTGAATGTACATATAAATGTCAAAAATTTACCTGACGTCCTTTCGTGTTCATGAGACAAAGAAAAGATCAGTAATCCTGCCAGAGTGTAGAACATTTAGCAGACTTCGAATAGCGAGTCCCAACTACAGGAAGGCTGACCTTCACCTTCTGATAGTGACACTTGACTTTTACTTTTTATCAGGATGAGCTAAAGTTCTCAACATCTAATACTCCCCATCACCTAGTATCATCCATTACCTAGTACTACCCATCATCCAGGAATCATGGTACCCTCTGGCTAGTTGCCAGTCTAAGAACAGTGTCGTTATTCCCAGCCACAGGCATGAGCTGAACCTGTTACTGTCAGTTGTTCAGGGACTCATCTTCCATTCACTATACGCATACCTTTACTCTCCTATGTGCCTTTTAACAGTTCCTGGTCCCTGTAATATTTCCTTTCCAGTCTAAGAGGCCTGGTCTGAGACCAGACCCTGGGAAAGATGATTCCCTGACCCACTAACAGTAACAGGAGGAGCCTCTTGCCTGTTACCTTACGTACTTATGACAGAAAAGAAAAGTAATCTTGACAATGCAAAAAATCAATTAACAGGTTTCCATTTCACACTCATTAGAGAGGAAGGTAGCACCTCCCTGGAAGGTTGTTGTCTATACACCAACCATCTACTGTCTACCAGCCAACCATATACTGTACACCAGCCTAATGAAACTACACATTCTAAAAATAATTACAGGATTAAAATATCTCATGAAGAGAGCTCAGTCACGAGGTATCCTACAATCCGCAGTTATTACTTACTAGTTAATGGATATCTAGAAGCCGGTCCTGTGTCGTAGGCCGCATCCTAGCCTCCTAGGGAAGCACCTCAGCCACAATGCTTGGGTTTCTTGGGTTACTATGGGTTACTAACTCCTCCCAGATTAATGGCACGAAGTTTTTTTTTTTTTTTTATTCGCCGGTATTCTCCCGGCCCGGGTCTTTTCCAAGTAGTGGTGACCCGGCCTTGGCTCCCTATCTGGGGAGTGTCAAGCTTGAAAAACAATAGAGGGCGGCCCCGCTTATACAGCAGGTTAGGTTCTGGGCTACTGCTGTAAAGCAAAAATTGCTGTAAAGTGAAACAGCATTTTTCACTTTCATATGTATATAAAAGCCTGATAACATATTTACACTATCGTATATTAAGTGAGGAAGAGAGTAGGCCTAAAAGATGAATATACAGTACACAAATTACTTACCTTAAAATATTTTCGTCTTTAGCTATTTAAATACCTTCAGCTAAGTGTCGAATCTCGTAGGCTACTATGGATAAGTAGGCCAGCAGGTCGCCAACATCAACAGTCTGGTTGATCAGGCAATTACAAAAGCCTGACCCGTGGCCAGGCTGTGGGAGTAGAAAAAACCTGAAAACTAGTCCCAGGTACACATCACAGGAAGAATCACAGTGTAATGGAGCACTAAAGGCACACGAAAGTAACAAGTGGAAAAGTGAGAAATGAATTGTCAGCTTTCGAACAGAGCGAGTCTAACCTAGTTAAATCAGCCTGCCTGCCTGCCTGCCTGCCTGCCTGCCTGCCTGCCTGCCTGCCTGCCTGCCTGCCTGCCTGCCTGCCTGCCTCTGTCTGTCTGTCTGTGTCTGTCTCTGTGTCTGTCTCTCTCTCTCTCTCTCTCCCTTTCAGCTGAAAAATTATATATTATGGCACTGTAACATCCATCAAAAATTATACAAGAATTTGGAGAAAAATGACACCAACAGAGTATATGGTATGTCTGCAAAGTCTATCCTTAGTTCAGAGGTGCATAATACCAACAAGTTGATGAATAGGACACATGTTCAACACTTAGGCATCTTTAATGAAAGACGTTTCGCCCACCAGGGGCTTTATCTAACATAGAGGCTAGAAATATTGACTTTAGAGTCTTTTCTCACTTGACAATCAAGATAGCGACCGTTGGAATCGCTTAAGTGAAAACCATGAGAAGTGAATCTACATTTCCCGTAAGATCCCATGTTATAACTCGGGATGTGGACCAGGACTCGATGCACGCCCCTTCCTCCCAAGACACCGCACACCTAAAGTGTACGACTCTTCAAGGCGGAGGTGCCTTAAAGTGGGTGAAAGGGCTCTTCACCAAAGGAATTGGTGATATTCTTCTCGACACTGGATTAAACCGGATTATGTCCCATTCTTCAAGCGCTATAAGACGCCACAGCTTTTGTACCTCTATAAATAATAATAATAATAATAATAATAATAATAATAATAATAAATAATTTATTTCAAATGGCATATTTTGATTCGGTTGTAGTTCTATCCTTCTTCCCCCTTGCAACTTATAATTAGACAAAATTTATTGTATACATCAGATGCAATGAAAGGCTTGCCATATACCCAAACTGTGGTAAATAAATTTTAATAATTTTTATACTCCAATTATGTGAAGTTATATCTGAAGTAATTTATCAATCCAGTTTTTAATTAACGAAAACTTTAGTTTAAAAATAATCCACTAAAATAAAACGAGTTTAATGCAAATTCTATAGAACCACAGGTGCCTTCCTGAATGTTCAAATTAATGACACTTTAATTGCAGCTCAGTAAAACTACAATTGCCCACTAAAGCTTTGCATTACGGAATGCAAGGTTGGTGGAGATTCTCAACGTCAAAATCATGACAGCTTTTAACACACGCTCTAGAGAAAATAACTTACAACCTGAGCTTAGATTATACAAACTTTTTTTTTTTAAACATACTGGCCGTGTGCCAGCGAGGTGAAGACCAGAGGTGAAAGTGACTTAAAAAGGGGGATTCACCATCATTCATTTAACAGATGCCTTGCGTTAACTTATGACATTTTTCAACGAACTTACAATAGAGGAAACAATAATTGAAACCTTATGAGTATGCTTCATTAAAAAGATGTAGCCGGAAGAGCAGTAACTTTAAATATTTGATCCCTTAACTTGTAACAGAAAGTGGACAAAGTTGCGATATTTTAGAGGAATAACGCGATGTTCTAAACAACGTAATGACACTGTTTATAAAAAGAGGGAGGGATCTTCTTTGGAACTGTGGCCATTGTAACGCTGCAGTAGTATATTTGTAAACATATTAGTATAAATTTAACCTCTCCTCGTTTTGTTTCATTGCTTGATTAATGGGGTTTTGAGATTATCGCCATTACGAAAGGTCATTAAGGCTGCCGTTAACCTATGCACAACCAGAGAAGAATACTTCAGTCCCTAAAATAGGTACAATAAGTAGTCTTAGCTTATACACACTGAGATATATATACCTCTATGTAGATAAATGGTTCAGAGAATCAATAAGTTGATAAATTAGATACATGTGCAACACTTGAGTATCTTTATTGTGGAAACGTTTCGCCACACAGTAGCTTCATCAGTCCAATACAAAGAAGAATGCTAAGATCACAAGAAGTTTGAAGTAATCAATTCCTCAGGCTGGAGTCGGTGTAATCAGTCCATCACTCAAGACTGAGGGACTGATTACCTCAATGTAGAAATGTATTGACGTAAAATGTAGAAATGTAGTGATGTTAAGAGAAATGTAGAAGTGTACCGATGTAAGGAGAAATATATTGATGTAAAGAGAAATACAGAAACGTACTGATTACTGTATGTAAAGAGAAATATAGAAAAACTGTAATTTAGGTAGTAAAGTACACAAAAAAAAATGTAATCAAAGATTTTTGAAGTGAAACACGTGTCTCACCAGACTGTGAATAACAGATTATGTAAAATATTACTGGGAGACGATTTGGGTTCCTAGATTTTTTTTGATAATTTGCAACAACTTTGCAATTATTCAGTTATGATAAAATATTTACCGTCATCAACACGCTGGTCCAGCAGGACCACTCCAATGCTCCTTCATTCTTATGTTCATATTGCAATAATGTTGCTAGAATTACCCACAATATGTTAGGTAAAATGACACAAGTGCAGCTAATACAATATTTTTATTGTGGCAATGTTTCGTTCTTCAGGAGCTTTGTCAAAACTATTGGAGAACGAAACGTTGCCACAAAGAACAAAAAGTATACCGGAACAACAACAATACACAAATAACCCCGCACATAGGAGAGAAGCTTACGACGACGTTTCGGTTCGACTTGAACTATTTACGTTGTCGTAAGCTCCTCTCTCCTATGTGCTAGTTGTGTACTGAAACGTTGCCACAATAAAAATGTCGCATTAGCTGCAGATGTTAAAAAAAAAGGAAAAAAATGAACAACACATCGGCCGTCTCCCACCAAGGCAGGGTGGCCTGAAAAAGAAAAACTTTCATCATTCACTCCATCACTGTCTTGCCAAAGGCGTGCTTACACTACAGTTACAAAACTGCAGCATTAACACCCCTCCTTCAGAGTGCCGGCACTGTACTTCCCGTCTCCAGGAATCAAGTCCGGCCTGGCGGTTTCCCTGAATCCCTTCATAAATGTTACTTTGCTCACACTCCAACAGCACGTCAAGTCCTAAAAACCATTTGTCTCCATTCGCTCCTAACACGCTCACGCACGCTTGCTGGAAGTCCAAACCCCTTGCACACAAAACCTCCTTTACCCCCTCTCTCCAACCTTATCTTGGCCGACCCCTACCTCGCCTTCCCTCCACTACAGATTTATACACTCTCGAAGTCATTCTATTTTGTTCCATCCTTTCTACATGTCCAAACCATCTCAATAACCCCTCCTCAGCCCTCTGGATAATAGTTTTTGGTAATCCCACACCTCCTCCTAATCTCCAAACTACGGATTCTCTATATGCACATCACACATTGCCCTCTATTACAGAGTACTGCATTAAAATATTTATACATAAAATAACGCTCCACATACGTCATTTTCCGTGTAGTATACTGAAAGCAGACGTGTATTATTCCCTGAAAGTGAACGCGTTTTATTCCTGTCAGTCAGGCAGTGGCCAGGACAGGAGCAGATGTGAGGTGTGTTTTTAGTTCAGTACGTGTAGGAACGCGTACCTCATTCTTCATAGACTCAATCTGCTGACATGTCAACTTCCAAATATCTGAATACATTCACGTCCTCCATACTCTCTCCCTCCAATCTGATATCCAATCTTATGTTACCTAAGTTTTTTATCCTCATCACCTTACTCTTTCCTATATTCACTTTTAATTTCCTTCTTTTACATACTCTACCAAACTCTGCAACTTCTCTTTAGAATCTCTCAAAAGCACAGTGTCATCAGCAAAGAGCAACTGTGACAACTCCCACTGTGTGTTAGATTCTTTATCTTTTAACCCAACACCTCTTGCCAACACCCGAACATTCACTTCTCTTACAACTCCATCTGTAAATATACTGAACAACCATGGTAACATCATACATCCCTGTCTAAGGCCTACTTTTACTGGGAAACAGTCTCCCTCTCTCCTACATACTTTAACCTGAGCCTCACTAACCTCGTAAAAACTTTTCAACCTTTTCAATAACCTACCTCCTATTCCATACATTTGCAACATCTGCCACATTGCCCCCCTATCCACCCTATCATAAGCCTTTTCCAAATCAATAAATGCCACAAAAACCTCTTTACCCTTATCTAAATACTATTCACCTATATGTTTCACTGCAAACACTTGGTCTACACACCCCCTATCCTTCCTAAAGCCTCCTTGTTCATCTGCTATCCTGTTCTCCGCCTTACTCTTAAATCTTTCAATAATAACTCTACCATACACTTTACCAGTTATACTCAACAGACTTGTTCCCCTATAATTTTTACACTCTCGTTTGTCCCCTTTACCTTTATACAAAGGCACTATGCATGCTCTCTGCCAATCCTTAGGTACCTTACCCTCTTCCATACATTTATTAAATAAAAACACTAACCACTCCAAAACTATATCCCCACCTGCTTTTAACGTTTCTATTTATATCCCATCAATCCCAGTTGCTTTATCCCCTTTCATTCTGCTCACTGCCCCACGCACTTCCCCCACACTCACAACTGGTTCTTCCTCACTCCTATAAGATGTTATTCCTCCTTGACCTATACACGAAATCGTGAAATCACAGCTTCCCTATCTCCATCAACATTTAACAATTCCTCAAAATATTCCCTCCATCTTCCCGATACCTCTAACTCTCCATTAATAATCCTCCTCTCCCATTTTTAACTAACAAATCCATTCTTTCACTAGGCTTTCTCAACTTGTTAATCTCACTCCAAAACTTTTTCTTATTTTCAACAAAATTTGTTGATAGCATCTCACCCGCTCTCTCATTTGCTCGCTTTTTACATTGCTTCACCACTCTCTTAACCTCTCTCTCTTTCCATACACTCCTCCCTCCTTGCATCACTTTACTTTGTAAAAACCTCTCATATGCTAACTTTTTCTCTCTTACTACTCTCTTTACATTATCGTTCCACCAATCGCTCTTCTTCCCTCCCGCACCCACTTTCCTGTAACCCCAAACTTCTGCTGAACACTAACACTATATTCTTAAACTTACCTCATACATCTTCTACCCCATTGCCTATACTCTTACTAGTCCATATGTCCTCCAACAGTTGTTTATATCTTATGCTAACTGCCTCCTTTAGTTTATACACCTTAACTTCTCTTACTTGCTGCTCCCATTTTCCTTATATCCCATCTACCTTTTACTCTCACTGTAGCTACAACTAAAATGTTATCTGCTAAATCTGTGGCCCCTCTATAAACATGTACATCCTGAAGAGGTTTACCCAACAGTCTTATTTACCAATACGTATTTCAACAAACTGTCATTTCGCCCTACATCATATATTGTATACTTACTTATCTTCTTTTTCTTAAAATATGTGTTACCTATAACCAAACCCCTTTCTATACAAAGTTCAATCAAATGCTCCCCATTATCATTTACACCTGGCACCCCAAACTTGCCTACCACACCCTCTTTAAACGCTTTTCCTACTTTAACATTTAGGTCCCCTACCACAATTATTCTCTTACTTGGCTCAAAAGTTCCTACACACTCGCTTAACATCTCCCAAAATCTCTCTCTCCTCTACACTCCTCTCTTCTCCAGATGCATAAACACTTATTATGACCCACTTTTCACAACTGACTTTTATTTTAATCCACATAATCCTTGAATTTATACATTTATATTCCCTCTTCTCTCTGCATAACTGATCCTTCAACATTATTATTACCAGATGTTCATATTAAAAGATTTTAATAAAAATATATTCGAAGACATATGCATTACAAGTGAGGGAAATTCAATGAGTGAGAAAAGGGTTACCTCAGAGACAGGGTGCAGTAGTGCATGCTCTCAGGAACAGCGGCAAGATGAACGAGATAGACAACTGTGTAATAGAAGTCAATATAGCGTATGTGAGAGTGCGGGTGATGTGCGGTGATGAGAGGTAGTGATCGACCCACACTGCTGACGCTCTGCCATCTAGCCAACTGACACACTGACACGCCCGTCTCTCACACCCAGATGAGGTGTCCCGCCCATCACACCTTCCCCTCTCTCTGACACCTTGACACACCAGTCCCTCATACATCTCTCTCTGATACACCCGTTCCTCACGTCTCTCTCCTGTCTCCCTGACACTCGTCCCTTACGCCTATCTCCTTTCTCCCTGACACACCCGTCCCTCACACTTCTCCCCTCTGTCTGCCTTTACCTGGCTCATCACCTCTCTTTTATCTTTCATAGTGTCGGAATTTCTCCCTCGTTTCCCCTCTTATCTTAAAAATGAGCATACAGTAAGAGCAGATACATTTCAGAGCTGAGGAGTGAACTTTCGGCTTTACTAATCTTAACTATTAAGAAAGAAGTAGAGGTAGCAAGATTGTGGTTAGTATTTAGTAAACAGCCTCAGAATCGGTCCCTGGGTTTGTTATTCTCTGCCTTTTCCAAGTACTTCAGAATAATTCTGCGGTGGAGGATTTCAACTAATACCCAGTGCATAAGCCTAGGTACACAGCTGTAATGTGGAACAAGGCAAGTATACAAACATGGCCGTTATTTGGACAACGTTTCGCTCTTAAGGTCTTAAATTAAAACTCCGCTTAAAGGAAAGCTGTGTGCAGGTAAATGTGGGCGTTATTCCCTCCAATGATCACTCTAATACTACGATATGCTCGTCTTCTCTTGTGGAATCTAATACCCTGAGCCATTAACTTGACAGGATTGATTCCGTCCCCCCCCCCCAAGATGCTCAATACAGCCCAGTTTATGTCACCAATACCTGCTTTCTCGTCGTGAATCCGCAAAAATATTAGCTTCCTATATCCAGTTTTGATATTGAAATGCTAGAAAAAAATGGAGGCAACATATCCGGTTCTCTCGTTGCTGGAAGAAATCACATCACAAATAAAGTTGGGGAAGATTTCGTCAAGTTTGCAATAAGCTGATGGGATGAAGTGGACCATCCTGGCGGGAGATGGGATGAGTGGGATCCACCCATCTCCAGTAACTTCTCTTCCCCAGAAAATAACATCCAAAAGAGACATTTTCCTTCGCTGCGTCGAAATAGAAAACGTTTGCCCTCAACTACATATGTTTCAATTTTTTTTTCTGGAGTGCACGCATACATAATGTATATATATATATATATATATATATATATATATATATATATATATATATATATATATATATATTACACACACATATTTCCCTGCCTACCGGCCTCTTGCCGGGTTCACTCCTGCCTAGCCTCGTAGCCCTGTCATACCAATTCTTAAAACTATGTATAAAGCTTGCCTCCGGTACTTCTTCGTCCAGGTTATTCTACTCTCTGACTACCCTAAGACTGAAGAAATGCTTTGCTTCCTGACATCCTCGTGACTCATTTGTGTCAAACTTTCAGCCCTACTCTTAGATACCCGTTTCTCACCTTCCGAACAGACTACCCCTGTCCATCTTGTCAAATCCTCGGTATTAATTGGGTTGAATTTTAGTCACTTGTCTGACTAATCTGACAAGTTTGTTCAGGTTAATTTGTAGCCTTTCCATGTCCTCGTCAATTTTTATTTTCCAAGTTTACATCATCTGCAAACAGGGATCAGTATCGGGCCGAGAAATTTGAGCCCCTCTGCCAGGCTTGCATTTTGGTGCCCTTACAGACCTATACTGATATTCTTGAAAATATTTGTAAAGCTTACTTAAATTTAAATTAGGCCTCAAAAATTCATTATATACTTCTTACTGTATATTCTTTCATTAAATGAAACCACATTTTAACTTGCTGCACATGGAGATTTTAACAGTGTACACAAATAATCCCGCACACAGGAGAGTGGAGTTTACGACGACGTTGCAGTCTGACTTTGTAAATGGTCCGAGTCGGATCGAAACATCTCTCCAACGTGAGTGTTATTTGTATACTGTTTCAGGCACGATATTGTGCCTTTTTATTCTTTAGCAGTGTATTTTAAGTTTTCTAGCGAGTTAATGTTTTTAACGGCCCTTACAGGCCAGCACCCAGGAAACTGCCCTGCTGGCACGACCCTTAATTTGGGCCTGACAAGCATCTGATTATCTCCTCTGGTATGTCATTCACATACCAGAAACAGTAGTGGTCCTAATACCAGTCTTTATGGAACCTTATCCTGACATTATTTCTTTGACAACAGCTCTTCGTTTGACTCCCATAAGGTACTCTTAAAACTTTTTGATCCACTATAGTGATTTCCTGGTTATTCTTGGTGATACTCAAGTTTTCCTCCCAAGTTCTTGTGAGGTACAATATCAAATCACTTCTTACTTTCCAAAAAATATGCAATCCATCCATTGCTTTATCTCCTGGCTTTACTTGTGCTACTTTATCACAGACGTCGAGTAGGTCTGACATAGAAGCTTTGCCATCTTTTAACCTGTGCTGGTTATTGTTAATGAAACCTATTCCATCCAAGAGCTTCACCACTCTCTGATTATCTTACCTTCATAGGATGCATATCAGTAATACTGGTCTGTAGTTTAACATCCCTGTCTCCTTTCTTAAATATTTAAGACTACATTCGCTGTCTTCCAGATCTCTGACTTGGTGTAAACCTTAGGTAGTAATTCAGACAGTGCCTCATGCAGAATCCAGGGTGACACTGTGGAGTACCCTTGTTTTTTATGTGTCTAGCTTACTCAAAAGTTTTCCACTTCACGAGGCTCCCTTTTCTTCTTCAGTCTTATTCTTCTTTTACTATATTCTTCCGATGTTAATGTGAAGCAGCTTCAATTCAGGCTTGGCTTTTGCTGCTATGTCATTCTACAAAGTGTTGCTCAGCTTCTCAACTCACCCTTGCAAATTAGTTTTTGGCTCTTCTGATCACTTCTGTCATCTTTTCTCGAGTCAACACGTTTCGTTTTCATCATTTTCTCTTCTGAGTATCCAGCTCTTCTTTGTCTCCCGGCACTTCGCAGCTAGGTACTATGTCATCTTATTCGATAACTTTCCTTCAGGATCCCTTTCCCAATGCGCTATATCAGGAATTCTCTTACCTCACTAACGTTTTATTTTTTAAAGTCTCGTGTCCTGTGATATCCACCTGCTGTTCTTCCCACAATGTTTACTTTCACTGAACATTCAGAATTCAGTCCTGTATGATCACTAGCACCCAAGACACCTATCATGTCGGTTTTCACCTCTACCAGATATACATATAGTAAATACTAGATCCAATATTGATGGCTAAATCCCTCCTCTCTCTCTTTTGTTTGTGTAAGGTTGGAAAGGTTGTTATGGCCATCAATTGCGACTCACCATCACAACTAAGAGCAGAGTACTGCTCTTGCTCTATCACTGAGTCTTAAAAATCTTAATAATTGTAACTTTCTCATTAGGGAGCCCGGGTAAAACAGATGTGACAGACAAATGGGAACCCTCCACCGTAACCAACGCGCTCATGGCTCTTTCAGTAATGAATTCTGACTATTGTATTCTCAGAAATTATATATTGGCAGGCAGTTGGTGATGAAATTAATCTTACCAAGCTTACCGTATGTAAGTGAGTTGCGAATTCTTTACTGAAAGTGTCATGGCTGTGTCGATAAAACGTAGGGCTCGCATCTGCCCACCACCAGGTCACTTCCCATCAGTTCCACACGAAATATATATTACATATATCTATATATACACTGCTCTACACTGCTTCCTCCTGCACTGACTCCCAATTTAATTAAGATTCATAAAGTGACAAAGAACCATCCAAGATGTAGCCTGGCCCTAGCAGTGACTCCACACATTATTACAAAGTCATCACTCCCATCGATCTTGGAATAACTGAATAAAATACTGCATTATGTTGTTTACCCGTGAGAAGACATCTATAGATTTGTCTAGGCACAACTAGCACTGTCCAGGCACTACTAGCATTGCCCAGGTTCTACTATCACTGTCCGGGCACTACTAGCACTTCGTGAAAGTTCGATCACAAACAAAAGTATATCATTATTAAGGAAATGCACAAAAAGTTGACAGTTAAAAAAAGAGACGGCCAGACAGAGGACAGACACACACACAGCCCTCCCCCACACACATATACCAACACACACACACACACACACACACACACACACACACACACACACACACACACTACACTTCCTGATCAGTTAGATACCAGAAAGTCACGCCACTGTTGTCATTTACAGCTGTGACCTCACGCACTGGACTACAACTGTTTAAGTGACACGTCAACCTAACCCACCAACCTTTGATATATACCTTTGAAGAGTTTCGAGAGTTTCACTACTCTTGGAGCCCGGCCATGGGCCAGGCTCATCCAACACCATGAATTCTGACCATGAAACTGATCCATGTTCCCTTGGTAATAAAATCTCAGCCAAGTGGTTGATTGCCTCTTAAACAGGAGTAAGCCACTGGTTGGTTAATGGGGTTTAAAGCCTATCGACTACACGAGGGTTACTAAAGCCGCGTGTCACTTGTTCAACACCAGTCAAGAATAGTTTAATACCTAGTATAGGGATTCAACTTTCAGTGCATATTTACCGAAAGACATAATCCGCATACGGTATCTTCTATTGTAACCAATATGTCTCAGTCAATTATCTGACGTGAAGTTTAACTGAAGCACCTGATTTCCACCTGACCTAGAAAGGCTGTGGGCCCAGACAAGGTGAGCCCAAGATTGTTGGGTAAATATGCAGATCGGCTAGCATCATCTCTAACTCGCACCTATCAGCACTGCCTACCACAGTGTAATAGTCTCTTCTGTGGAAAGAGCCAAATATAGTCCCCTGTTCACAAAAAGAGCAGCAGTGCAGAAATCAGCAAATACAGACCAGTGTCACTCCCGTTAATCACTGGCAAGATTCTTGAGACAATAATCTCAGTGCAGATGACAGCGTTTTTCGACTACCATTTGCTTCTTTGTGACCGTCAACATGGCTTCAGAGAAGGCCACTGCTGCTTATCAGCTATTAAAAACACTGGACATAACTGGGCTTTCGGCACCAGGGACTCTTGGCAAAACTGTAAGCACTAGGAGTTGCTGGCTCTGTACTATGCCTCCTTAGTGGTTACCTTCAAGATAGATCTCCAAGAATAGTTCTCAATGATACAGAGTCGTCAACAAGACACACTATTGGTGTCAGTGTTCCACAAAGAAGTGTACTTCAATGACCTCCTTCAACTCGTCCCAGAATTACATGTATATGTTGACATTTACTTATCCAAGGAATGAAATGCCAACTGCTCTCTAATACATCAATCACTAGCTTACAGATATATCAACCTAGGGAAAAATGATGGTAGATTACATCTGCTTCTGAGAAAACACAAATCATAATGGTTTCTAGGTAACATGACATTAACTCTGAGGCAGTGGTAAGAATAAATGTGATGAGTCATATCCCTGGGATGAAATCTGATTCTAAACCGACTAGGAACAACCATGTAGTAAATCTCGCAAGCAAGGTGGCCAGGAAGCTTACAGCAGTTAGATGTATCTCGCATCTACTCGACAGTAGAGGCTTCAAGACTGTACGAGGCACAAGTGTGCTCACACTGAGTATGCTCCAGTTTCTTCCACTGACCGCCCCCCGCCTCACCTACTTCTTGACAAAATAGAAAGCAGAACAAGACGACTCATCTCTAGTCTGGACCCGCCTTGTACACATCTGTCATTTCCGGAGTGTCTTCAACACCAGAGAAATGTGGGCGGCCTTACTGTTATGTACAAGGTCAATGTTATTAAGGTACCACACTTGACTGCACTTCGTGGTCAGCGAGGAGAGGGCTGCTACACATTAAGACGGGAAGCGAAGAGTACCTACACTCTGGTTGTACCTTTCTCAAGAACATCACTTTGTCTGGGGTTCCATTATTCCCGAGTCTGGAACATGTTCGCACAACATAATGACCAAATGAAATCGCTGGCCCACAGACGGCTCCAACTTCATCCTGTTCCCTATATGTACATCTCGCAACAATAAAAAGACTTTCAAATGAACTGAGGTAGGTAACAGCTCTTGGTTTGCAAATAAAGGTAGGAACTCATAACTTAACCTTGTAAAACCATTGTGTAAATAAAAAAAGAGTGCATCATTCTAACTTGACCAAAAACGGACCCAAAGCTTACCAGCCTTAACCTGGAAGTTACCCAGCAACACAGGTCACGCACTGCCTATGATTTACCGGACAGGAAGCCCCGCCCGAAGTCAAGGTTTCCTGCTGACTGCCTGGGTAACCAGGTTGTTCGTGCTAGTGACCCGCAGGCGCGCACAGCCATCACAACCCGGCTGATCCAGCACTTGTAGCAGGAATCTGTCCAACTTCTTGAAACTCCTACAAACCTCTTCCCTTCCATTCAACTCAACCTCTCCTTCCCCCCCCCTCCCCCTCCCTCTCTCTCTCTCTCTCTCTCCGGAAACAAATAATTACTCCACTGCGCACTCCATAAATTTTAATTGTTTTCACTTTTATTTTCTAAACTGCTTACTTCCTCCCTCGTCTATCTTCGTTTCCTAGAATCTAGCTCTGAAGATTAATATTATTCTTTCTCTTTTTCTTTGTCCCCTTCTCTTTCACCTCCTCCTCCTCCTACACCATCACTGCCATTATTACACCTTCAGTTTCTACTGCTACTGGTCAACTGCATGGTCAACCATGCTGTTACTGCCAGTGATAAGCCATTATAACCTGGCTGATGTGCCACATGTTGCAAACAGAGGACAATTGTGTTGCAGAGGTCTAAGCAAAAATTTGTTAAGTTATACCATGAATTAAGGAAAGATCCTGGACTTCAACTTACGAAAGCAGACAAAGCAAATGTTATAGTAATTATGGACGAGGTAGATTATAGTGGTAAAATGAACATGTTATTAGAAGACCAGGGGGAACTTACGTGCCCCTTAAGACCTACATCACCTGGCCTGGTCACACCTACTCGTCCCTGCAGGTAATAAAGCTCCATTTATCGTTTGTTCAGGGTGTCCGCAGTCCTGCGTCGTCTGTAAACATTGCCATGATATACAACCAAAGACAATGACCCTCAAGTTTCAAGTTTTTTCGTCAAATCCCAGTCACATTCTCAAGGAATTCCTTGACAATGCTATTGAAGCAAAATAATCAAATTTCATTTTCAGAAGGAAATTTTCGTGAGACAAAGATAAAGTACCGGAACATTAATAAAACTGTTACTAACAATACTAATCTTTATTAGAAGCGTTCCATAATTTATGACATTTCTTCAGAATAAAGCAATAGTAAGTAACTGTGACAAGTCTGATAATGAATATAATTTAATTGAAATTACTACCAACTTTACAAATTACGAAAGTTAAAGTGAATACTCCGTTAATGACTGCAATAATCCGCAATAATAAGCTGGAATCCATTATTTGTGATTAATTATTATTGACTCAATGGCCGTCTACCACCAATAAGAAAACACATTCACCATCATTCATCCTATCGCCGTCTTTCCATAAGTGTGCCGACATTGCAGTTCAGATTACACTCCTACTCCCCCCCCTTCAAAGTGCAGGCACTGCCCTTCCCACCTCCAGGACTAAGTTCTGCTGACCAGGAATTCCTTAAAACATTGACCTTGCTCACACACACTCCAACAGCAAGTCTATTAAAACCACTCATCTCCATTCACTCTTGTGTACCAGGCTCCCACAACCCTAAATCCAGTGCTCATACAAGAGGGTAGTTCCGATTTCAATCAAGAGCCGTAGACCAGCTTCAAGGTATTCCCCTACCCTGAAGGAAATAAAGCCAACAATTACTGAGTACGGTATGCCTAAATCAGCTGGTTAGATCCCTCCCTTGAGCGAGCGTAATGGCATGCATCCTGGTATTGACGTCTGGCCCCTCAGCAAGAATAATTACCACATTACTCTTCTTCTAATTACGGGTTGTACACTAGTGCTTGCAAGCGACCAAATGCTCATTTAAATGTCTTACAGAAGGTTGAGTGCATCGTGTTCTATTTCAGATGTTTCGCTAAGGAATGAACTTTATTGAATCTGATACAACTCAATCCTGGACGAAACGTAATAATAATAATAATAATAATAATAATAATAATAATAATAATAATAATAATAATAATAATAATAAATATCTGTTTAATGAAATTATTAAACTTACGTTTGAAGAATTTCATGTAAATGTGTTTCACGAATTTCAGGTAATAGTGATTATCTTAAGTATTACCAGTAATACCTCGAGGTGAGAGTAAATACAAGTATTTACCGAGTTTTCAAAGATTTCACGGAATTCCTGATTTCACATCTTGACTCTGACGTCTTAGTTTAGTTACTTATTTACTTCGTTACTGTGACGTACATGTTACGTTGTTACTTATTTACTGTGACGTATGTCTTACGTCACAGTAAATAAGTAACAACGTAAGATACGTCACAGTAAATAAGTAACAACGTATGTCTTACGTTGTTACTTATTTACTGTGACGTATGTCTTACGTTGTTACTTATTTACTGTGACGGATGTCTTACGTTGTTACTTATTTACTGTGACGTATGTCTGAGTGACCTAATGTATTATACCGGGACGAGAGGATGGTAGACTAACAGAATACTGTTAGTGTTATCACAGAGGGGACGAGAGGATAATAGACTAACAGAATACTGTTAGTGTCATCATAGAGGGGACGAGAGGATGGTAGACTAACAGAATACTGCTAGTGTCATCACAGAGGGGACGAGACGATAGTAGACTAACAGTACTGTTAGTGTCATCATAGAGGGGACGAGAGGATAGTAGACTAACAGAATACTGTTAGTGTCATCATAGAGGGGACGAGAGGATGGTAGACTAAGTTACCTTCTTATTAAAGGCGACGAGCGACATCCCTCTAACAAGGTCATGTGCCCTTGTTAGACTAAAATATCAAGTTTTGTAAATAGAATTTTCCGCGATTAAAACAATCTTGGCATAATTTTGAAAATAAAAATTGTCGAAGTATGGCTCAGTGTTAACACTGGGTGTTTCGATGGCTATGTGGGCCTGCAGGCCATTAGCACCAACAACCTGGTTGACCAGGTCGGTTGACCAGGTCAACAGGAAAGCCTGGATTCATGTCGGTATGAGAGGATGAGAAGAAGCTTTTTAAACAAGGCACAAGAATGTCACAAATAAGCAGAGGTTAGCGGCTTCCAGCACTGCCTTGATTACCTCACTAAGGTAGACGTCTCTCTAATTCCCTAAACACAATTACTTGTATATGTATATATTTCATGTGTGTGTGTGTGTGTGTGTGTGTGTGTGTGTGTGTGTGTGTGTGTGTGTGTGTGTGTGTGTGTGTGTGTAAATCACAATAAAACGTGTGATTGCAATTATTAAATTATATATGTAATTGTATGTAATGAACATTCGTTTTTCTTACAACACTCAGATTTATGTACATCTGTATCAATGAATGGTATATAATAATATACTATATAATATATATCATGGTAAAAGTTCCTCATAACTGCAATTGTTTCTCCTTACGAAGTCGATGGTACTTTTGTACACCTTGTGGGAATGTATCTTCAAAATAAAGTATGATAAAGCGGGAACACGACCAGCCTGAACATCGAGGATTAAGTCAGAGTGGATGGCCGGCAACTGATTAAGGTTCAGGAAGTTGGCTGCGGCTCTGTATTATTAAAATGATTCTAGAGTGCCTACCTAAGCTGCCGCAGTGTCAGTAATACCAACCACAAGGCACTGTCAAAGATATATACACAAAGACATATGCAAAACAACTATCTGTCAAACACTGCAACATCATGGGATCTTGGTACGAAGACTTCAACGCTTGTCCAACCTTTGGACGACGACCTATTTACACTAGTGGCAGGTCCCACTGTGATCCCGCCTCCTCCTGCTTCGACTCATCTCACTGCAGTACATAAGCCATCCCTCTGGCCCTGTGCTGCACTTCCTACAAGAGTGATGGATTGAACACATCGATTCCAGGTTGAGGGACTGATTACCTCAAACTCCTCCTCTCCTTACCCATTTCTTCTTTGTATTGGACTGATGAAGCCACTGTGTGGCGAAACGTTTCTTCAATAAAGATTCCTGTGTTTTGCATAAGTGTCTCAATTCTTCAGCCATAGGTCCTTGATAATGTGAGACATCACGAAAGCGCTTGGAATTACACTATTTTTCACAGTGATTGTCTTGCATATAATGATATTACTTATTTACTGTTATGTAGTTGCACCTAGACGTACGTGTGTATTTTCTCAGTGTATATATGTGTGTGTGTGTGTGTGTGTGTGTGTGTGTGTGTGTGTGTGTGTGTGTGTGTGTGTGTGTGTGTGTGTGTGTGTGTGTGTGTGTGTGTGTGTGTGTGTGTGTGTGTGTGTGTGTGTGTGTCTGTGTCTGTGTGTGTGTAAAAAATATCAAGAGTATATACATTTTACAACACACATGAATGCAATAAACACTAGACAGTGACGGGATGAAACCCGCATGGAAACAAACATGAAATAAAAAGAATGTTTACTTCGACCTCCAAAATAGATCCTTTTCATCAGATTTGCTGAAGACGACTTCAGTCGGAGGTCAAAATATATAGATTCTTCTTCTGTGTTTCTGTCTTCTTCTTGTGGGTTTCAAGCTGCCACATTACAAGAACAATAAGAGAACAAGGAACCGAAAGGGAAACAAAAAGAACTAATTAAGTTTGAAAGAAGTAAATCAGAATAACAGTGGATGAAAGTGAACAACATAGGCAAAAGAACCAACCACTGTGTTAGCGTGTTACTGTAGATACTAAGGGAAGCAGCGGCAGACCGAACACATTATTGACAGAATTTTTAATATATCAACGAAGAGAATATGACCTTTCCCTCCCAGGTACTTCTTGAGAGCGAGAAGATTTTCTCCATAGAACAGTGGCTTGAGGAAAAATATGAAGGATAGTAGAGTGTCATGGGAGGAAGGAGAGTCATGCGTTTTAGTAGGAAGGAGGATCGTGTGTTTTAGGAAGAAGGAGGGTTGTGTATCTTGGGAGGAAGGAGGGTCGTGTATCTTGGAAGGAGGGTCGCGTATCTTGGAAGGAGGGTCGCGTATCTTGGAAGGAGGGTCGCGTATCTTGGAAGGAGGGTCGCGTATCTTGGAAGGAGGGTCGCGTATCTTGGGAGGAAGGAGGGTCGTGTATCTCGGGAAGAAGGAGGGTCGTGTATCTCGGGAGGAAGGAGGGTCGTGTATCTCGGGAGGAAGGAGGGTCGTGTATCTCGGGAGGAAGGAGGGTCGTGTATCTCGGGAGGAAGGAGGGTCGTGTATCTCGGGAGGAAGGAGGGTCGTGTATCTCGGGAGGAAGGAGGGTCGTGTATCTCGGGAGGAAGGAGGGTCGTTTATCTTGGAAGGAAGGATTGTCGTGTGCCTTGGGAGGAAGGAGGGTAGTGTCTCTTGGGAGGAAGGAGGGTCGTGTCTTGGGAGGAAGAAGTCGTGTATCCTGGGAAGAAGAAGTCGTGTATCTTGGGAGGAAGGAGGGTCGTGTGTTTTAGGAGGAAGGAGGGTCAGTGTGTCTTGGGAGGAAGGAGGGTCAGTGTGTCTTGGGAGGAAGCTGGAGATTGTGTCTTGGAAGGATGCAAAGTTGTCTTGGGAGGGAAATGTGCGTTGGGAGGGAGATAAGCTCGTCCTAGATGGAGGCAAGAGTCTTGGAGGGAGATGAAGTATTATGAGGGGAAGACAGAAGAGTGGGTATTACGAGTGGGGTGACGGGGTTGGGAGGCATTTCAGATAATAGGGGGGATTATGATTAAAGGAGGGAGAGGGGGAGGGGTTGGGGAGGGATTGTGATTAAGGGGAGGGAGAGGGGGTGGGGGAGGGGGAGGGGGAGGGGGGTGGGGGAGGGAGAAGGGGTGGGGGAGGGATGGTCAGTGGTGCCAACACACTGGCACTCGGCCAGTAACTGCCGTAAGTTTTACTATTATCCCCAACACTGCTGCTGCCCCTTCTGCCACAACTACCACCACCACCACCACTACTCAACCACTATTCCACCACTGTGGAATGGTGGTTGAGGACACACAACAGTGTAATAACAAAGAACTATACCTCGATAGAATCAAGATGTCAGAACAGTCAGGTGTGCCAGAACAAGCAGGTGTGTCAAAACAATCAGGTGCGTCAGAACAACCAGGTGTGTCAGAACCAGGTGTGTCAGAACCAGGTGCGTCAGGATAACCAGGTGTGTCAGGACAACCAGGTGTGCCACGACAACCAGGTGTGTCACGACAGCCAGGTGTGTCACGACAGCCAGGTGTGTCAACACATTCAGGTGTGTCAACACATCCAGGTGTGTCAACACATCCAGGTGTGTCAACACATCCAGGTGTGTCGACACATCCAGGTGTGTCAACACATCCAGGTGTGTCAACACATCCAGGTGTGTCAACACATCCAGGTGTGTCAACACATCCAGGTATGTCAACACAACCAGGTGTGTCAGCCACGTGTCAATACAACCAGGTGTGTCACAACCAGGTGTGTTAACCACGTGTCAATACAACCAGGTGTGTCGACCGCGTGTCATTACAACCAAGTGTGCCAACCACGTATCAATACAACCAGGTGTATCAACCACGTGTCATTACAACCAAGTGTGTTAACCACGTATCAACAGAACCAGGCGTGTCAACCAGATATCACCATTGTGCATCAATACAGCCAGGTGTCAACCACATGTGTCAACACAACCAGACAGGTGCATGGGGTTGGCATCCCTGCTCCTGCATACCTGCAATTGATTGGTATTCATAATTCAGGTAACTTTCAGTGGGTGGTCGACGACACGGTGCTGGGAGCAGCTGGGTGCTGGGAAAAGCTAGGTGCTGGGAGAAGCTGGGTGATGGGAGTAGCTGGGTGCCGGGAGTAGCTGGGTGCTGGGAGCAGCTGGGTGCTGGGAGCAGCTGGGTGCTGGGAGCAGCTGGGTGCTGGGAGCAGCTGGGTGATGGGAGCAGCTGGGTGATGGGAGAAGTTAGAGGCTGGGAGAAGAATCTGGACCGTATTCTTGAAATTCCTTAAATTATAGGGAAGTGCAAAATACCACCAACACGAACACTGTGACCTTTGGAGAAATAGATTTAATTCAAGTGAAATATCAGAGGCCTTTAAGAACAAAACAGCACAATACCGTGACTGGAACAAAATAAAAATAATCAGCAACTAGGAGAGAGAAAAACTTTTGACGACGTTTCGGTTCGAATTGGTCGAAGTCGGTCCGAAACATCGTCAGAAGCTTTTCTCTCTCCTATGTGCAGATTATTAGAGGCCTTAAAGAGTGTAAACACAGATCTTGCATAAAGGAGGCAGCAGAGAGCTGACAAGATATCACAGACCAGTAGCCTTCATAACGCACATCAAAAAAGTCTTTGAAATAGTAATGAGACGCTAAATTACAAATTCTTTGGAATAGCCTAACCCACCAACGTAAACCAGCATGGATTTAGTGGGAAGATCATGCTGGCTACAACTAATAAAGCACTAAAAGAGAATTATCAACATACCACACTTTCGTATTAACCTCGGTAAAAGATACAGAAAATATGCAACAAAATCTAAGCGAAGTTTTCCTGTGGGCAGTGAAGAACAACATGACGTTTAGTGGTGACAAGTTCCAAGTGTTCAGACACGGAAAGAATGTGAACTGGAAATGGGCCGTGTATACATGGCGGTTCACCAAACAGAACGAAAGGAACACTAAGGACCCCGGAGTAATAATGGCAGCTGACCTTCCTTTCAAATGACACGACAGGCAAGAAAATGATGGGTGAATAGGGAGAACTTTCAAAACAGGGAAATAGTGCCAGTGCTGATACTAATCTTACCCTTCACAAACGTGGTCTTGTTGAATCTACCCTTATACACGGTACTGCCAACACATCTCTTAGTAACAGCCGCCCTGCTGTGTCTGTTGGTGTTTGCTCTTTCAGAATACACATGACCTGGACATATCTTCTGACTTGGCCTGGCCTGGCCTAGGACCGGGCTGCGAGAGGAAAAAATCTTGAAAGCCTTAAACAACCTTGGCTGTCTTCTCACCTTTCCTGCCCCCCTTTCCTTCCTGGCTGTCGCCGACCTGTTCAAATGACCTATCGTTTGGCTTTCTCATCTTTCCTCTCTCATTTGCTAATTAATAATGGTCCAAGATTGATCGAAACACCATCTAAAGTTTCCCTTCCGTATTATGATTTAGTTGTGAATTATTCTGTTCAAAGTATTGTAGAAGTTTATTCTCTTTGCAATAACGTAAGACACAGTGAAGATATCTCACACTATCTTTTCTCCTTATCTAGGTGAGACAAGGTAGGAAGCTTGCGTTTCACGCTCCGCAGACGGAGGATCAAGCCTCCACCAGTCCTTGCAATGAACGACCCATGCAGATTTAGAGCTACACCTAAATAAATCTCCCTCATTCACACACAAGCGATCAACTAGAGCAACAAGGTGCAACTGCATCAAGAACACGCAGGAATATCAACATCCATCGTGGCTTGTTTACCATGAGTTAGCTGCAGCGTTCCTCGGCTCTATCAATAGAGACGTCAAACAAGCTTTAAAACCATCTTGTCATGAGTTCGCGCCCCCCCCCCCACTCAACATGGTTGTTTACCTTTGACACCGCCCCCACCTGCCTCCTTCCTCAGCGGAGGTGCACAAGACGAATTATTTGACGTTGGTTCCACGCTGTGGTGTGTACAACTCTCAGCCAGAGTTTAAAGTAGGCAAGGCCGCAGGGATCTGTACCTCTCACGTGGCTCTTGGGTACAACACCCTCCATAAGTATACTCTTTGAGTATACCTGGAGGGTGTTCAGGGAGTCAACGTCCCCCGTGGCCCGGTGCATGGCCAGGCCTAGCAACATTCTTTATCTAGTGAGTTCGCTTTAATTAAATACCAGCGTTTTGACCCCACTGTAAACAACTCTCATTGTTTAATTTGGTACGGTTAACCTGGCTTAAAACTTCATAATGTACTATACCTCTGATTTACGTTTGACGGGTTTCTTGAGTTTTCCTACACAAGGCTTATTCGGTGCTTGCATGGTCAACCAGGCTGTTGTTAACAGCCCACATATTCATCACAATATATGTGCCCTGAAACAACATACTACAGTTTGTAAAATCATTTGTAAATTTCGTAAATAAAGTGGATGTTAGAGGTGGCACTGATGCCACCAGTATCACCTACAAGCGTCACAGGGTACAGTAGTGACGGAGGCTAGACTGGTGCTAAATTTCTGTTGTGCTGTGTGGGGAGGGACTGATTTATGACATGGCAGAGGCCCCTTTCCCAGCACTGACTGAACCACCGCTGTTGCGCTTCATAATGTATGACTTTACCTCAGTACAAAGACCCAGCAATACAAACTAAACTAAGACAAACTAACCCAGCAACACACATTCAAACCAAGCCAACCTAACCCAGCAATATACCTCAAACCAAGAGAATGCGGGTAACCCATCACAGAACAATCAGACTGTGATGGATATGCTGGTCAGCGGACCAACAGTAGCAACAGCCTGGTTGACCAGGCTAGCAACAGACGAGCCTGGACCATGGCCGGGCTCTGAAACAGAAAAACTCCCGGAACTCATCAAAGGTATATCAAAGGTACTCTCGGTTAATGTCCATTTTTTTCTAATTTAGCGAAAATGGATACATCAGCAGTGTGCTGATAACTATTCCACTGTATTTCTATGTATTAAAACATGCATTTTCGTGTCTTAAAACATATATTAGAGCAGCGTGTATCACATGAATTATCATGCATATTTCTTCATGATCGAAATCTCAAGAATATTTCACTATTCATTATCCTGGGTTAGACTAGGTTAATCTTGGTTAGGTTAACGTGTATTAACCTGCATTTCCGAACAACTGCACAGAACTTCCATCAAAAGCGCAGAACTTCCATCAAAATTCCGTTCGTGCATTTTCAAACGTTGGATGACAAATGTGGCAGATGGGATGCTTAATAACGTCTGGCAGTGACCTCGTCACACCTGAATGGATAATATACCTGTGACAGGTATCGAGAGCTTTCTGGATACCTGTCCCATAGCCCGCCTCAGGACCAGGCCTGTCTGGTTGTTGCCTAATCAATCAGGCTATTGCTGAATAGTAAGACTTGTGGAACACTAGCTATCTTAATTTCCGAAACGTTTCGCCAGCCAGTTATGACAAGCTGTGGGAATTTCTTTGGTCCCGAATTCCCACTGCCGGGTTGTATATAAATATTTTAGTGTCGTGGTTACAGGGGTGGCGAGAGAGTCGTGTCGCACCCTTAAACCCGCTAACACGACCCCGGAATACCAAAGGAATCACAGGATAGCTGTAATATTTGAGATGCAACTTAATCAATCGAATATGAAGATGAATCAGGCTCCTGGAGATATCAACCTCAGTGGAAGACGATATTAATAAGTTTATTTAGGTACAGGTACACTTAAGTACAATCATTATAAATAATATAAATTACCTAGGATAACCCTAAAAAGTCAAAGTGACTTATTTCCACTGGATCCTTGACAAAGTAAAGAGGAAGTCTGACGTAACCAGTCCATCAATCTTGGAAGATAGTCAGTCCACCTGTCCAATTTGCTCGACTGCTAGCGCACTCAGCTCACACACTGAGGTCCTGGTTCGATCCCCGGTACGGCTGGAAACTTTAGGAAGTGTTTCCTTAACATACCTACTACCCATGTTCACCCATCAGTAAAAATGGGTACCTGAGTGCTAGTCGACTGGTGTCGGTCGCATCCTGGGACAAAATTGACCTAGTGTGCCTGAAATGCTCTGCATAACAAGGGGCTTTCTACACAGTAGTATCTTATTGATATCAGATGAATACCTTGTACATGTACCTGTAGAAATATTATATTATTATTATCCAGGTTGATGATGCCTCCAGGAGTGTGATTCGTCTCTGTATTCGACTGATGAAGCCTGCAGTGCGGGCGAAACGTTTCGTCAATAAAAATTACCAATATTGCACATGTGTCTTGCTCATGAAATTGTCGGTATTGTATACCATTTATAATACTGATCAGGCTGTTGGTGATGGCGGCCGGCTGGCTCACATATCCATCAGAGCCTAGTTCATCTGGTACTTAATGGTATCGGGAGGGGAAGGGGGAGGGGGGAAAGGGAGTGGTTCACCTGACGAATAAACTAACGGTCATATAAACAAACAATAAAAAGGCTCAATACCATGTCTGGAACAATACACAAATAACTCGCACATGTGAGAATGAAACTACTGACTGGTTAATGATCCAAGTAAGACCGAAAAGTCGTCCTAAGTTTCATTCTTCTGTTTGCGAGTTATATGCGTACAGATATATAAACAGATTACAGACGGAATCCTGTTAAAAGTTTAGCACTCTGGTAAGATGACAGGTAAAGTTTACAAATTATTTCATACATTAGGTATGCATTTATTTTCACTTCCTCGTCATTCTTAAATCGGTCGTTCTTGTTCCCAAAATATTTTCTTACCAGACCCGGCCTCCAAAGACCGGGTCTGGAACCGGGTCGCTAGGGGGAAAATCCTCGAACTGCAAGGTGACAAGTAGCTAGCATACAAATTAGCGAGGAAAATGGAGAACTGTCGTTATGTCGTCTTGTCAACCGCTAGGAGCAATAGCCTAGTTGATAGTACCTTACAACCTGGCCTAAAGCCGGGCACAAGCATGCCACAATACAGAAGCTCTAAGTCTGTAGGGGTAACACACCAACAAAGAAGTGGAAAGCAGTGAGGTTTTATGCCAAAGCAAGGTAGCCTTATATTACGCAGGGTATTGTAGAAAATGTGTATAAAAAACGCTCCATATATATAATGTCAGAAACCAGAGGCGTATTTGTCCTGAAGAGTAGCCAGGATAGGACAGGAGCAGAAGAGGTGTTTTTGAGTCAGTACAGGGAGAGCGGCGGCTGGAACAAGACGTCATGGGTTTGGTTGGTGTTTGTGTAAGGGATGGTGGAGTGATTTTTGGTAAGTTTATGCCATAGGTTGCCAGCATCACGGCACACTCCTGGAAGGGTTAATTTAGTCACCCCTAATGGATGAGCACCATAACTCATCTATTTCTTGGCAGTGTGAATGGGCAGCTTAAGACAATGGTTGATAGGTGAGCCTCTCTCATCCTCACTGAATAATAACTGCTGGTGTTCATATCTAGGATAATGGTGGCAATGGTAGCTAATGGTGATGGTGGTAGCTAATGGCGGTGGTGATGTATCACACGAAGATATACCAACTTCGTAACATATATCCCACCAGATAATTTCTCATACCCTTGATATACCACCGCTAGTTGACTAAGACATACCTGAAGGTTGCTCACCCGGGTCGCCTGATGTAACAAAGCCTGATCAACCTGGCTGTTACTGCTGACCGCACGCAGCCCAGCAATCGAACCACAACAGCCCGGCTAATGCTAAGATTTCACTTTTAATGTGACACTGGTTATCAGATTAAAGGTTGATAATCCAAATTAATATTTCATAAACGAGACTCAAAACTGCTAATATCTCCAAAATTTCTGACGCTTAATAACCATATTCCACACTCAACTTCAAGAAAGTCACTGACAGCATACCCATGCACTCTGCCCCGACCCTATCACTTGGAACTCCATATTCGTTAAGAATTGCAAGAAATCCCTATCAAGTGTCGTAAATAATCTATGGAAAGGGAGCATAAACACTGGAGTTCTTCCACAGTTGCTAAAAACAACAGATATTAGCCCAACTCCACAAAAGTGATAGCAAAGCAACAAAAGTGACGATTCGCATTAGTAACACATTTGAAAGAGTTTTAAGAACAAGATCACCAACCATATGGATTCACAACAAATGCACAACCCAGGGCAGCATGGGTTGTGCAAGTAAATCGTTCGTGCATGGTTTCAAAATCTGCACATGACCATAACAACATATTAGAATGAGAGGCCTGGAAGGATATGTAAAATAAACCCTAGTGAAAAGAAGGGGGTTCCGTGGACACAATAAGAGAGCACTTTATCAACATCCGTGGGCGCAAACTGTTTAACACACTGCCACAAAATATCAGAAACACTGCCGGAACAAGTATAGAAGTCTTCAAGAGGAAATTGGACATTTATCTTCGCCAAGTGCCAGATCAACCAGGCTGTGCAGAATGTGGGCCAACGAGCAGCCAGCACCAACAGCTTGGTTGATCACGCAAGCACCAGACAATCCTGGCCACCAGATGTTGTACCCATTATAGTCTGTATCTTACATTTATTATATTACAAAGTTAAAATATAAAATACCATTCAAGTACGACGTATCTTCCTCACTTTTAATGTTCAGTGATTTATTGTAAAACTGGATTTTTTTTTACTTCAGATAATTGAAATTTTATCTTTTCTGATTGCTCCATCAGACTGTGACGTTCACATCTGATCTCACCGAAATTCTATACTTGTGATATACCTGGCATCAGTTTCGAGGGTTTTCCTACTCCTGTATCCAAACCAAGAGCCAGACTTTTCTGTTGAATGTCTGATCAACCATGCTGTTGCTGTTGATGGCCCACTGCCTTACACATCCATCATAGCCTGCTTGATCTGGCACTTGGTTGAGGTATTATCCAAGTTCCTCTTGCAGACCTCTACATTTGCTATTGTAGGATCTGTGCTACTTGTTGGTAGCAGGTTCAACAGTCGGGGACTAACAATGTTTACAAGCTTCCATCGTTGTATCCATGACGTACCTGCTTTTCCCTGGATTTATTTGACACCACCTACCATAACTCTCACTCTAGTCCATAATGTTAATAAGTCTGTGACTAGTGTTTCCAGTACCTTACACACACACACACACACACACACACACACACACACACACACACACACACACACACACACACACACACACACACACACACAACCTGCTCCAGCGAGTACATATTCAGTACTCTGAGGCTTTCCCAGTAATTTATGTTTCAACTGCACTGTGCGGACAGCAAATTATGTTTCCAGTCACAACAACTCCGAACATCCACACAGTTAACACAATACCAGTCACAACAACAACAATAATCCACAGTTACAATAATCAACCACCAGTTACAACCGCAACGATCATCCACAGAGACAATCACCACCACCACCAGCAACAACAATCACCACCAGCAGCAACAACAATCACCACCACCAGCAACAACAATAACCAGCAATCATTCAGAGGCGCCAGGATATAGATTTATTCGGAATTGCCAACGAAAATCACCAACTTATAGCAAGGTAGCCAGTAACACTAAACTGAGCCATGCAAGACCCGGGGAGGATGCGTCTGGGGTAATAACAGCCCCGGGAAAGATGCGTCTGGGGTAAAAACAGCCCCGGGAAAGATGCGTCTGGGGTAAAACCAGCCCCGGGGAAGATGCATCTGGGGTAAAACCAGCCCCGGGGAGGATGCATCTGCGGTAAAACCAGCCCCGGGGAGGATGCGTCTGGGTTAACACCAGCCCCGGGGAGGATACGTCTGGGGGTAAAACCAACCCCGGGGAGGATGCGTTTGGGGGAAAAACCAGCCCCGGGGAGGCTGTCTCTCGATTAACACCAGCCCCGGGGAGGATGCGTCTGGGGTAACACCAGCCCCGGGGAGGATGCGTCTGGGGTAACACCAGCCCCGAGGAGGCTGTCTCTCGGATAACACCAGCCCCTGGGAGGCTGCCTCTGGGGTAACACCAGCCCCGAGGAGGCTGCCTCTGGGGTAACACCAGCCCAGGGAAAGATGCGTCTGGGGTAACACCAGCCCCGGGGAGGCTGTGTGAGGCAACACCAGCCCTGGGGAGGCTGTGTCTGAGGCAACAACTGCCCTGGGGAGGCTGTGTCTGAGGCAACACCAGCCCTGGGGAGGCTGTGTCTGAGGCAACACCAGCCCCTGGGGAAGCTGTGTGAGGCAACCCCAGCCCTGGGGAGAGAACTCAATAAGTGTAAAGGGACCACGACTCTTCAACACCCTCCCATCATACATAAAGGGGATTAGTAGATGGACCCCTGGCTGCCTTCAAGAGAGAACTCGACAAATTCATGAAATCGGTTCCTGATCAGCCAGGCCGTGTGCTGTGGGCACCAGCAATACGACTGATCATGCCAGCAACCATGAGGAGCTGGTCTGTGACTGGACTGCAACTCGTTCCCTCACTCTCAATCTCTCTCCCTCACACTCCCTCCCATCACTTCTCCCAACTCTCACTTCTACCTAATCTCCTGTCTCCTCTCCTACCTCTCACTTCTCCCTCTCCCTAACCTCCTCCTTCCCACAAACTCCTTCCCTCTCGCTAAGCCCCCCCATGCCTCTCCCCCTCCCCCTGCTTCACCACATAGATGGCATCACTACATATCTCCTCCGTCACACAAAATATCATCACTCAGACAAAATTTCCACCAAGATAGATTTTACACAAACATTTAAATTTAAATTTTCATAATTGTAAATTTGCCTTTAATAAAAACTGCGCATAAAAATTCACTCAATTTATTTGACGTCGCAGCAGCAGAGAAGTTTATTAACATGTGTGTGTTGCGAATATTATATTCGTGGGAGAGCACAAAACACGTAGGGGGTGTGCATCTCCTGGAGAACAGGAGGAACTCGGGTACCTGAAGGGAAAACTTTTCCAAGTATCCATAATTTACCTCAAATTTTGTAAACTTAACTAAAGAAACTTAAGAGTAAGACAAAGCCACTTTCTTTTAATTAAAAAAAAAATACTAGCAAGTTTTCAACTCACTGGTTTTTTTTCCCCCTGGATTAATCCTGCCCTAAATCGCGTTAGATGGGTCACCTTACCTGCAAAGATGAAGAAATTACATATTAATAATGTGGAATATCAAATTTTGATATAGTAACTATTTTATGCAATCTTGAAAACGAAACTCAAATTCTGGACAGTTTTGAGTGGTGGAGGTATGGGGAAAAAAGTTGAAAAATGCATTATTAACATGATCATGGAGCAATAATATTATACACCCAAGAGAATAGTAGTATTATTAATAATAATAGTAGCAGTACTTATATTAATATTAATAGTTGTAGTAGTTATAATAGTAATGGTAGTAATAATGGTAGTAATAATAGTAGTAATAATAATAGTAATAATAATAGTAATAACAGTATCAGTAATAAAAATAGTAGTAGTAGTAGTAATAATAAAAGTATTAATAATAGTAGTCGAAATATTAGTAATAATAGCAGTAGTAATAATAGCAGCAGTAACAGAAGCAGTAATAGTATAAGTAACAGCAGTAGTAATAGTATAAGCAACAGTAGTAGTATTAGTAGTAATAATAGTAGTAATAATAGCAGTAGTAGTAATAATAATAATAGTAATAATAATAGTATAATAGTAATAATAGTAATAATAATAATAATAGTAACAGTAGCAGTAGTAATAATAACAGTGGTAATAATAATAGTAATAATAATAACAGTAATAATAGTAGTAATAGTAATAGTAGTAGTAGTAGTAATAGTAATAGTAGTAGTAATAGTAATAGCAGTAGTAGTAGTAATAGCAGTAGTGGTAGTAATAGTAATAGTAGTAGTAGTAGTAATAGTAGTAGTAGTAGTAGTAGTAATAGTAGTAGTAATAGTAGTAGTAATAGTAGTAGTAGTAGTAGTAGTAATAATAGCAGTAGTAATAATAGCAGTAGTAATAATAGTAGTAATAATAGTAGTAATAGTAGTAATAATAGTAATAATAGTAATAATAATAGTAAAATAATAGTAGTAATAGTACTAAAAGTAGTAGAAATAGTACTAATAGTAGTAATAGTACTAAAAGTAGTAGAAATAGTACTAGTAATAATAGGTCACTGCATCAGCCTTTACCTCGGCACTCACCCGTTCATAGACCAGGACACCAACACAACTCCACATCCTTGTGACGATCGAGAAGACATGCTAACCACTCCTAGATATTTTGGACCACAGTGGACAGAAACATACTGGGCCAGAACAGAGAGCATACACTTTGAATGGGAAAACAGTAAACCTAGGCCAGTTGCCAGGCTGAGAGAAGCAAGGACTGAGCCTAACACTGATATCTGTACTCAGCCTTACAGTGACATCT
>NC_091365.1:9303229-9360729 GCF_038502225.1 Cherax quadricarinatus
TCACACCAAGCACATCACCAGAGTGATGATCACACCAAGCCCATCACCAGAGAAGCCATCACGTCAAGCACATCACCAGAGAAGCCATCACGTCAAGCACATCAGAGAAGCCATCACGTCAAGCACATCAGAGAAGCCATCACGTCAAGCACATCAGAGAAGCCATCACGTCAAGCACATCACCAGAGAAGCCATCACGTCAAGTACATCACCAGAGAAGCCATCACTTCAAGCACATCACCAGAAACATGCATTACCCATAACAACTACATCATATACAAAATTTATTAAAGAAATTAGTGTTGAGAAAGCTTACAGTGTTTGCCAGCAGGGAGCCCGCACCTACACTAGAATACGAAAGAAACTTGCGGGACTGAACACTAAAATAGCTAATACACACATAATAATGCACAAAATACTCAGGGAACTAGATGGGACCGACAGACTGACGCAATAGACAGGAAAGCAATAGGAATGTAGTAGATAATGATCCTGGCTGGTGGTAAACACCATACACAGTTTTAAGAGCAGGAGGCTAGAAATCGATAAGATAACAGTTGAGCGAGACAAGGCACCCTGAATCAACCCCTGCATACATAACTAGGCAAGTACACGCAAAACATTACTATTATTACTACTCTTGCTGCCAAACGCTGGTTGGTCAATATTTTTGGTTCTTGCAGCTAATCCTCTGTATTTATTTCAAATGAGTGAAAAATCTTTACTATGTAAGCCAGCGAAGGCTTGGAGGACCAGGAGACGTGATTTAGCGCACATGACACTGAAAGATCATGCGACAACAGATAAGGACGAACAAATGCGAGGTATAGGGGGCGAAGGAGCATGGTTGCAAGTTAAGAAAATAACCACGGATGAACCAGAGGTGTGTGGGGAAGTACTTCACTCAGGTTGATGAACTAGTGGAAGGAGCTGGAGAAAGAGGTGATTTACTTACCCGTGGAGGGAAGTGCTATACACGAGTTCTTGAGTCAATATCCGAGCATAGAGTTGGTCTATGAAGGAGCAAGAAGATGGACGGTCCCGTGTTAAAGAGAGTACAAGATGGACGGTCCCGTGTTAAAGAGAGTACAAGATGGACGGTCCCGTGTTAAAGAGAGTACAAGATGGACGGTCCCGTGTTAAAGAGAGTACAAGATGGACGGTCCCGTGTTAAAGAGAGTACAAGATGGACGGTCCCGTGTTAAAGAGAGTACAAGATGGACGGTCCCGTGTTAAAGAGAGTACAAGATGGACGGTCCCGTGTTAAAGAGAGTACAAGATGGACGGTCCCATGTAAAAGAGAGAGTACAAGATGGACAGTCCCATGTAAAAGAGAGAGTACAAGATGGACGGTCCCATGTAAAAGAGAGAGTACAAGATGGACGGTCCCATGTAAAAGAGAGAGTACAAGATGGACAGTCCCATGTAAAAGAGAGAGTACAAGATGGACGGTCCCATGTAAAAGAGAGAGTACAAGATGGACGGTCCCATGAAGAAGAGGGTGATGGTGGCGTCAAGCCTCCCCCATCCACCTAGCTTCAACCCATTACTCACTCGCCACTTGTGGTCCAGATTTTACTGTCATGGTGGGACAATTGCTGTCAAGCACTCAGAAGCCAAAGGAATTGGCCAGTCGGTCCCCCAGACATCTTCTTTTGCCCCTGTGACCCTGTCTTTCTCTCTCTCTCTCTCACACACACACACACACACACACACACACACACACACACACACACACACACACACACACACACACAGCATAACGTCAATAGCATTTAAAGATCATCACAGTTGAGAATAACATTCAGGAACTTGAATAACGAACCCTTCAAAAACCTTTTATAAGACATTGAGAACGCGGCCCCAACTTGTGAACAAAAATCCTTGTGAACAAAATCATTGGAGGAATAGATAAAGCAGACAGGGACAGACTGAATTAAGAGGACCAGCATCAAGAAGATGCAGATGGAATCCTGAATACATGGACGAATTACAGGGATGGAAGTACTTCTTTAGTCTCAGGGTGATTGAAAAGTGGAATGACTTGGGTGAAGCAACGGTGGAGGCAAACTCAATACACAGCTTCAAGAGTAGACATGATAAAGCCAAGAGATCAGAACTCAAAGTGGTCTAAAAGGCGGGGCCAGGAACTGTCTCTCGACGACACAACCCCCCACCAACACAACTTTGCAAGAACACACTAAAAGAAACCAAATTCGTTGTTGACCTTTAACGTGCATGCCGGCAGTGTATACCTGCAGTGTATACCATCACTGTATACCTGCAGTGTATACCATCACTGTATACCTGAAGTGTACACCATCACTGTATACCTGCAGTGTACACCATCACTGTATACCTGCAGTGTACACCATCACTGTATACCTGCAGTGTACACCATCACTGTATACCTGCAGTGTACACCATCACTGTATACCTGCAGTGTACACCATCACTGTATACCTGCAGTGTATACCATCACTGTATACCTGCAGTGTACACCATCACTGTATACCTGCAGTGTACACCATCACTGTATACCTGCAGTGTACACCATCACTGTATACCTGCAGTGTACACCATCACTGTATACCTGCAGTGTACACCATCACTGTATACCTGCAGTGTACACCATCACTGTATACCTGCAGTGTACACCATCACTGTATACCTGCAGTGCACACCATCACTGTATACCTGCAGTGTACACCATCACTGTATACCTGCAGTGTACACCATCACTGTATACCTGCAGTGTACACCATCACTGTATACCTGCAGTGTACACCATCACTGTATACCTGCAGTGTACACCATCACTGTATACCTGCAGTGTACACCATCACTGTATACCTGCAGTGTACACCATCACTGTATACCTGCAGTGTACACCATCACTGTATACCTGCAGTGTACACCATCACTGTATACCTGCAGTGTATACCATCACTGTATACCTGCAGTGTATACCATCACTGTATACCTGCAGTGTATACCATCACTGTATACCTGCAGTGTATATTTGAAGTATATACCATCACTGTATACCTGCAGTATATACCATCACTGTATACCTGCAGTGTATACCATCACTGTATACCTGCAATGTATATTTGAAGTATATACCATCACTGTATACCTGCAGTGTATACCATCACTGTATACCTGCAGTGTATATTTGAAGTATATACCATCACTGTATACCTGCAGTGTATATTTGAAGTATATACCATTAGTGTATACCTGCAGGGTATATCTGAAATGTTTCTTACGTTCTAAAGTGTGGTTGGTGCTTCTTACATTCTATAGTGAGGTTTCATTTTATTTCGCACTTTCTTGTATGTTTACCAAAGCAAGAATTGTAAAACATGGCTCGACTGACATTTATTTTGGTTCGTATCATTTCTCATAGTTTTCGTTATAATGACATTTATACAAACCGTAAACATGAAGAGACACGTTCAACACTCTGGTATCTTTATTTCGTTATACATATGTGTTATACAATACCGACAAGATGAAGAATTGGACACATGTGCAACATCTGGGTATCTTTATTGTAGACGTTTCGCCAATAGAACTAATACAAAGATGAGGTAATCAGTCGCTCAGCCTTGGGGCTAGTGAAAAGTACCATAGTATCGTACGGTACTACGATACTACGATAGTTCTTCCAATTATGTTCTTGAATTTGTGTTGATAAAGCCACTGGATGACGAAACGTCTACAATAAAGATACCCAGATGTTACACATGTGTCTAATTCTTCATCTTTATTTCGCCGACAAAGATACCCAGGTGCTGCCCATCTCTCTTATTCATCAACTTGTCGGTATTGTATATAATTTTTAACGATACCTAAAAATACTAAATGACTTCAGCAATTTATTTGTGCGTTGATACTTCCAATAATAAATATATTTTGCTCTTTAAAATTCAATTTATCTGTATAGACTTACTTGAGTAAATATTCTTGTGAGTGTATTTCTCCCGGTGTATATTCCAGAGTGTATATACATGTGAACGGGTATATACTGTATATCTCTGCATATATATATATATACATTGTACAAGTGAAAGATTTTTTTTATTAACATATCAGCCGTCTCCCACCAAGGCAGGGTGGCCTGAAAAAGAAAAACTTTCATAATTCACTCCATCAGTCTTGCCAGAGGCGTGCTTACAATACAGATATAAAACTGCAACATTAACACCCCTCCTTCAGGGTGCAGACACTGTACTTACCATCCTCAGGAATCAAGTCCGGCCTGCCGGTTCCCAGAATCCCTTCATAAATGTTACCTTGCTTACACTCCAACAGCACGTGAAGTCCTAAAAATCATTCGTCTCTATCCGCTCCTATCCAACACGTTCACGCATGCTTGCTGAAGTCCAAGCCCCTCGCACACAAAACCTCCTTTACCCCCTCCCTCCAACCTTTCCTAGGGCGATCCCTACCCCGCCTTCCCTCCACTACAGATTTATACACTCGAAGTCGTTCTGTTTTGTTCCATTCTCTCTGCATGTCCGAACCACCTCAACAACCCCTCCTCAGCCCTCTGGATAATAGTTTTGTCAATCCCGCATCTCCTCCTAATTTCCAAACTACGAATTCTCTTCATTATATTCACACCACACATAGCTCTTAGACACATCTCCACTGCCTCCAGCCTTCTCTTTGTTGCAATGCTCACCACCCCCTAGGGCGACAAACACCCGCCGGGCAAATGCCAACAACAGGACACCCGACACCTCAAAAATCAGCCCAAATTAGCAAAAAAATAGAAGAGGGTAATACTATTGGAGCTCTGAGACTTATAACCAGTGAGGATACCATCGCTCTCAAGGACGTCAGCACGGCGCAAGCTCTGAAGGACAAACATCCACCCAGGGCTCCCAGTACCAACACTGACCTCCCTGACATTGCAGCAGGCGAAGAACATCTAACCTTACAGGATGCTGATGTGTATAAAGCTGCTATGTCATTTCCACAGGGCTCAGCAGGAGGTTTCACCGGTTTAAGGCCTCAACACTTAAAACAAATACTCAATCCAGCACTTGGTGAGGTTTCAGAGAGGCTGCTGTCTGAACTCACCAAATTTTCCAACCTATGCCTGGCTGGCAGTGTCCCAGAGGCCATCAGACCCCTTTTGTTTGGTGCCTCATTGTGTACCCTCCGGAAAAAGGATGGCGGAATCAGGCCCATTGCAGTGGGTAACACCCTTCGGCGCCTAGTCGCCAAGGCTGCAGTAAGAAGGGTGAGTCAAGAGGCTGCTGCAATGCTGAAACAAACTCAGCTCGGTTTCGGCGTTCAACAGGGCTGTGAAGCAGCTGCCCACGCAGCACGAGTATATATCAAAAACATGTCCGATGAAAAAGCCTTGGTCAAATTGGACTTTGCCAATGCTTTTAACTCTGTCAGAAGGGATGCTGCTCTCCAAGCAGTTTATAGAAACTTCCCTTCCCTTTATCCCTTCATAGAATCGTGTTATAGTGTGACTTCCAAACTATTGTTTGGGGACCATGAAATGGACTCGTGTGAGGTCGTGCAACAGGGAGACCCTCTCGCCCCCTTTCTATTTTGTTTGGTCATCAAGGAAGTCACGGAGGCACTCTCCAGCGAGCTCAATATCTGGTTCCAGGACGACGGTACCCTAGCTGGCACAACAGAATCTCTCCTAGAGGACATCAGTAAAATTAAAGACATGGGAGAAAGCCTGGGCCTTTCTTTAAACCCCACCAAATATGAAATAGTTTCTACCAATCAACAGATGATCCAGAATATTAGTGCCATTTTACCAGGAGCACGAGCCATTGATCCAGCCAATAGCACTCTCCTCGGTGCTCCTCTTGGGTCCAATGCCATCGATCTGATCCCAGGAAAAAGTCTCAGACCTCCGGACGATGGAAAGCAGGATGAAAGACATTGACACACACGATGCCTTCTACCTACTCACCAGGTGCTAGTCAATCCCAAAACTTACCTATTTTCTGAGATGCTCCCCAGCCTTCAGCATTCCAAAACTCAAGGAATATGACTCTCTCCTGAAGGCCATGCTAGAGTGTGTATTGAATCTTTCCCTTGACGATGGACAGTGGTTGCAAGCCTCACTTCCGGTCAGGCTTGGAGGGCTAGGAGTGCGCAGATCCTCCCAGATTGCTCTACCAGCTTTCCTATCCTCTTCCATAGCATCAAACGAGTTGATAAGACAAATTCTTCCTGACACCCTCAGTGACTCAGCAGGAATAGAAGACCCTAGCTATGCCAGTGCCATCACCGAATGGGGGAGACTTGCTGCTCCAGCACCAAACCCTAGTGCAGCACTGGCTCACAAACAGTCAAGCTGGGATGGCCCGATTGCTGAAAAGGTGCTTGCCAACATGCTCAGGGCTGCAACATCAGATAGGGAGATTGCCTGTCTCCAGACTGTGAGTGCACCTCACTCCGGGGACTTCCTCCAAACAGTTCCCATATCGGCAATGGGAACGCGACTCGACCCTAAGATCCTCCGTATTGCAGTGGCTCTGCGCCTTGCTGCCCCAATTCACACAGAATATGTGTGTATTTGCGGGGAAGTGCAAGCAGACCAATACGGTCTACATGGTCTTAACTGTTCCAAAACCAAGGGCTGGCATGCAACCCTTGCTACAGCTAGATGCCCTGCCGAGAGGGAGCCCCGATCACTAGCAGCCAACAATACCCACAACCCAGCAAACCGCCCCGACGGGATCACCATCTAGCCTTGGAAGAATGGCAAGCTCTTAGCATGGGACTATACCTGTGTGTCCACACTGGCTGACACCTATATCCATCACAGTGTGGGGCAACAGGGAGGAGCTGCTGACCACAGGGAGGAGTACAAGATCAGCAAGTACAGGGACATTAGCCAACAGTATCAATTTGTCCCAGTGGGATCAGAGACCTTGGGATCATGGGGAAAAAATGCCACACGTTTCCTTAAAGAATTGGGTTCCAGACTCATCGACACCACCAGGGATCCAAGGGCAGCCACTTTCATGTTCCAGCGCCTCAGCGTCGCCATCCAGAGGGGAAATGCTTGCTGCATACTTGGCTCGCGTCCAGCCTCGGAGGAGCTGGAGGAAATTAATGATCTTTGATACATTGTGCCATTGTATTCATGTTTATGTTTTTTTCTGTAAATGTATTTTATTAATAAATGTTCACATAGAATAAAAAATATATAGGGGGTGGTAGGAGAAGAAAATATTCAAACAGCTCCGGGGAGAACCTTGAGTTTTCCCTGAGGTACGTTTATTGTCTTCTCTGAGGATGAGGGTCCCCATTCCAGCTATAGAGGTGGTACTTCCCTACATATTTTTATTTAAATATATATATATATATATATATATATATATATATATATATATATATATATATATATATATATATATATATATATATATATATATATATAGAAGAAGTGAATGTTTTCAGATACTTAGGAGTTGACGTGTCGGCGGATGGATTTATGAAGGATGAGGTTAATCATAGAATTGATGAGGGAAAAAAGGTGAGTGGTGCGTTGAGGTATATGTGGAGACAAAAAACGTTATCTATGGAGGCAAAGAAGGGAATGTATGAAAGTATAGTAGTACCAACACTCTTATATGGTTGTGAAGCTTGGGTGGTAAATGCTGCAGCGAGGAGACGGTTGGAGGCAGTGGAGATGTCCTGTCTAAGGGCAATGTGTGGTGTAAATATGCAGAAAATTCGGAGTGCGGAAATTAGGAGAAGGTGTGGAGTTAATAAAAGTATTAGTCAGAGGGCAGAAGAGGGGTTGTTGAGGTGGTTTGGTCATTTAGAGAGAATGGATCAAAGTAGAATGACATGGAGAGCGTATAAATCTGTAGGAGAAGGAAGGCGGGGTAGGGGTCGTCCTCGAAAAGGTTGGAAGGAAGGGGTAAGGGAGGTTTTGTGGGCGAGGGGCTTGGACTTCCAGCAAGCGTGCATGAGCGTGTTCGATAGGAGTGAATGGAGACGAATGGTATTTGGGACCTGACGATCTGTTGGAGTGTGAGCAGGGTAATATTTAGTGAAGGGATTCAGGGAAACCGGTTATTTTCATATAGTCGGACTTGAGTCCTGGAAATGGGAAGTACAAGACCTGCACTCTAAAGGAGGGGTTTCCGGATATTGGCAGTTTAGAGGGATATGTTGTGTATCTTTATACGTATATGCTTCTAAACTGTTGTGTTCTGAGCACCTCTGCAAAAACAGTGAGTATGTGTGAGTGAGGTGAAAGTGTTGAATGATGAAAATATTTTTTGGGGGGTATTTTCTTTCTTTTTGGGTCACCCTGCCTCGGTGGGAGACGACCGGCTTGTTAAATATATATATATATATATATATATATATATATATATATATATATATATATATATATATATATATATATATATATACACTGTACAAGTGAACGCATATATACTGTACATCTCTGTATATATATTGTACATGTGAATGGGTATATACTGTATATTTATGTGTATATACATTGAACAAGTGAACGCATATATATACTGTATATCTCTGTATATATACATTTATGGTTACCGCACCACATTTTCGAGATCATCGCCCCCGTAGCCCGGTCCTAGAACAGGCCTCTTGGTTACTGGCCTGAACGACCAGGCTGTTGATGCTGGCAGCACGCATTCCAATGCACCCATCACAACAGCCAGTCTCATCAGGAACTGATTTCAGAAACGTTTCAAGTTTCCCTTGTAAATATTAAGATTTTGATCCCAACAATACACAAATAACCCGCACAGAGGAGAGAGAAGCTTACGACAACGTTTCGGTCAGACTTGGACCGTTTGCAAGTGATTTGTAAATGGTCCAAGTCGGACCCAAACATCGTTGTAAGCCTCTGTCTCCTATGTGCAGGTTATTGGTGTATTGTTCCAATGGCGGTATTGTTCCTTATTCTTAATTCCAATAAGCCTGTATTTGGAATTAAAGTATTTTTGACAGGTGGTGAAGAAGCGAAATGCAGCTTTAATGACCCTCATGTGTTGACAGACTTTAAGCCTCATTTATCAATTAACTCAGAACAAGGGATTCAGGTTTAGTTGGTCAGGCGAAACGATAATCACCTGGATAACCTACGATGTTTCTCTGCCGGTGGCAAGCCTGTAGGTATCACACAGCGCCTGGGGGGTATAGGAAGCAATCACGCTTGATCCAGGGAAGTGGAGGGTAGCTCCAGTTCCTGGTATCAAGAGCTTTACCCCAGCATCAAGGTACTTTCCTTGAAAGGACACACTATCCCAGCACTTTCGCATACAAGCACCTTCACCCACGAGATTCACCCGTGACATGCCTGTGGCTGCTTTTAATGGTTGCTGTACCTTCGCAGTCCAGCCTAAAGCCAGGCTGTTGGTTCCAGCGACCTGCATATCCATAACAAGCTAATGATTCAGATGTTACCCCGGGATGCCACCCACAACAGCCGGCTAACACCTAGATACCTATTCACCGCTAAGTGAACACGGGTACCAGGTGTTAGGAGACTATTATACTTCCCGCCACGCCAAAGACTGATCCTGAATCCTTCGGTTGTGAACTGAACACACTGCCACTGAGCTATGAGGTACCACTAATGAATAAACACAAACTTGGGTAGAAAATAAAGGTACAAACTTTAAAGTTAACTTCCAGAAGATATGTTCCAGTTGTTGACAGTTCCTTGTGAGGAAGCCTTACACTCACGCTCTTAATAAACAACTATAAGTTAGTGTTTTTATAATACTGTTTTAAGAGACGGGGACAGAGAAATATGTAGGGAGACTGGAACAAACAAAAGATAGTGACAGAGATAGGAGATGAAAAGACAGGGACAGAGATAAGGACAAGGACTGACAAACGGAGACAAACACAGAAACTGTGTGTGTGTGTGTTCCTCTAGTTGAGTCTGAACTGGGCACTGAACGAGGCACTGAACGAGGCACTGAAAACCTGTGAAAAGCAGCTTTCTTTCCTGACTGAAAAAAACACCACTAACAGTATTGGTCAGGCCAGTTGTACCAGCCAAGAATACCACTCAGCTTAGGGTACAAGTTAGTGGCACCAGCAGGGCGTACCAACCAGGGTTACGTACCAAGAGTACCACGCCTCTCCTCCTGCCATCACAATAAAAGCACTAAGTAAAATAGCTTCTGTGTAATCAAGATAATGGCTACAATTACCAGTGTTAAACAACATCACTGCAGGTGAGTGTATGTTAGTGATTGTTGTGTTGACTCTGGTTCTATCTCAGTGCTTTCTCCCTCCTCTCTACTACCATCATTCTCGTCCTCTCCCTGCCTTTGAACTCCTGTTGTTGAGATTTCGAGATATAAATACAAACAATCTGTTAGCCTTATTACTGAGACGTAGGTACCGCTCTCTTGGTTTGTTTTAAAATAGTACTACAGTAATACTGTTTACTGACATGTCCTTGAAGAATGAAACGTTCTCTTAATAACATAACCAGCACATTGTATCATTATCATCACTGGTAAGACACCTGCACAACACTTGGGTATCTTCACTGATGTGACGTTTCGTCAACCAGCGATTAATTTAATTCAATACAGAGACGAAATACGAAAACAGTAGAAGAATAGGTAATCAGTCGTTCAGCCTTGCAGAGCTATACACAGATGACCGTGGAAGACAAAGTCTTCTATGTATATCTGTGCAAGGATGAGGGACTGATTCCCTCATATTCTACTGTCTTCGAGTGTCACCCCTGCATTAAAGTGACGAAACTAGTTGTTGCCCATGTGTCTAATTCCTCATCTTGTCTACACTGTATCATTATAATTAACATAACCACTGTTGCCTTGGCCTCACATCTGTGTTTACCATAGCTATAAAGTCCTTTCCATATTTTATGGTCAAGTCTATTTTATTTAGCTTAAGTGCTTAGATCTATTTTTGCTTCTCCTTTCCATTTCCCTTCTATTACTCTCTGTACCCCATTTTTCTATGTACTTGTTACTTTTTCCTTCCTTCTCTTCTTCCTCCTCCTTCCCTCCCATCATTCACTCGTTACTCTTCTTTTGCTTTACTCTCCTCCTCCTGCCCGGGCTAGCAGAGTGCTCGTTATTACGAGGTATTTATGCACCACTGTCTATCAGTGTAATTACAGTGGCATTTAATTAGTGTAATGGTTAAATCATCCATAGTGTAGTAATTTTTTAGAAATTATTTATATACATACTTCCCTCCCCAGGTTACCCCTCCCCCACAACTTTATCCTTCCCTACAACTTCCCCTACCCACAACTTCCCCTTCCCCTCGACGCTTTTAATTTCACGCTTACCTCCAGGCGGCCATTCCTGCCTTTATGTGTGTAATTACCTATTTATGTTTACCTATTAAAGTTTGCAGGGAGGGAATGAAAACGTGTCACCTCTAGCTCCTGGTCCCCGTCCCAGCGCTCGACTCACTGACTATCGGAAAATACAATACACAAGAAAACTTTCTCACAAAGAAGTTACAAAGAACTGGTATACTAACGTCAGATGACCCCCATCTTTAGAGAACACTGATGTTAATGCAGCCATGACCAGGAAAATCTTAAAGTGAATTACAAGGCAGGAGAAGTTTGTAACTTGAGAGCAGGGGCGTTGACCCCCCGAAAATTTCCTTCAAAACCAGAGGAGCTACGTTTATGTTATTTGCTAAAGTGATGATGATAGTTTTCATGTCACTTTCGTTCTCATGACATGAACAGTTTTGTGTTCACAGCGACTTTCAGAGCAGAAGAGATAGCACAGCTGGAAAATGCACAGAGGTCGTTTACTGTATGTAACAAATCTACTGGAAACTCCTCAAAGCACTTTGAATATTCTCTTTTGAGAGAGGAACAGAAATGCCTGAAGGTCTGGTCTCTAATATGCAAACTGCCATAACATTTTGGAATGAGAGAGATAATAGGAAGTTCAGAATCAACTCGGCAAAAAGAGATGTCACGGGGACAATTTAAGGGCAATGTCACCATCCGTTGCCCAGTACTAGACAATGTTACCAGAAGGTACTAGAAGTATTGCCGTGCATGTGTATGTGTAGGCAGCGACGCCCCCACCACTACCCTCATAAAACGTGGGTACCACCTCCACTAGACAGTGTGGTAGAGTAAACGACGGGGGCTGGGCAACCCTGCTTTATGAATATCAATTATCCGCGTTTTCCCGTAAGGAAACCCAGTTTCTGTGACACCCCTTTAGCTACCACGACACCCTTAGCTACCACGACACCCTTAGCTACCACCATCGTCTTGGATATGCAGCAGTTGGGTATGTTTATTATTGAAACGTAGAGAAGACCTACACAGTAGGCTTCTTCACTCAAATGGTATTGTATACAATTTTCACAGCTACACCTCTTTGATTCAGCGGCATTACGGTTTTTTGGTAGAGAGGACATCTTCCACAACTTTACTGCTTAACTACTAGTTTTGAGTGAGAAGGGTTGCGTTTGGAATGGACCTGTTGATCATAGGCCAGTAGGCTTGCTGCAGTGCTACTCGATTGTTAGGTTCTTGCTCTTACGAGTGGAATCCGCTTCTTGTGACGTCTTCAAATTTTCCCGCGCCTCACCTCTGTCATTATACAAGACACCATTTTCATGCTTCAACGTCACAATATTCCGGACTATTTAGCTGAACTCTTCTCCAGGCTGAGGGACTGACCACCTCAAATACCATTACTTCAAAATTGATGGGCTGCCGTCTCCAAATTTATTCTCCGTATCTGACTGAAGAAGTCTATTGTGTAAGCCAAACTTCTCCACAATAAAGATACCCAGTTGTTCCACATATGTCTTACTCATCAGCTTGTTGGTATTGTATACTGTTTACATAATGACGACCCTTCTCCTACCACGACCCTCATAGCTACCACGATCCTCCTATCTACAACGACCCACATAACTACCAAGATCCTCCTAGCTACAACGACCCACATAACTACCAAGATCCTCCTAGCTACAACGGCCCACACAGCTACCACGACCCTCCTAGCCACAACGACCCTCCTAGCCACCACCACTCTCCTAGCCACAACGACCCTCCTAGCCACCACCACTCTCCTAGCTACCACCACTCTCCTAGCCACCACCACTCTCCTAGCCACCACCACTCTCCTAGCCACCACCACTCTCCTAGCCACCACCACTCTCCTAGCCACCACCACTCTCCTAACCACCACCACTTTCCTAGCCACCACCACTCTCCTAGCCACCACCACTCTCCTAGCCACCACCACTCTCCTAGCTACCACCACTCTCCTAGCCACCACCACTCTCCTAGCCACCACCACTCTCCTAGCCACCACCACTCTCCTAGCCACCACCACTCTCCTAACCACCACCACTTTCCTAGCCACCACCACTCTCCTAGCCACCACCACTCTCCTAGCCACCACCACTCTCCTAACCACCACCACTCTCCTAGCCACCACCACTCTCCTAGCCACCACCACTCTCCTAGCCACCACCACTCTCCTAGCCACCACCACTCTCCTAGCCACCACCACTCTCCTAGCCACCACCACTCTCCTAACCACCACCACTCTCCTAGCCACCACCACTCTCCTAGCCACCACCACTCTCCTAGCCACCACCACTCTCCTAACCACCACCACTCTCCTAGCCACCACCACTCTCCTAGCCACCACCACTCTCCTAACCACCACCACTCTCCTAGCCACCACCACTCTCCTAGCCACCACCACTCTCCTAGCCACCACCACTCTCCTAGCCACCACTACTCTCATGATTTAGTAGTTCGGGGCTGCAACAATCAATAATCTGCTGAGGTTATATTGCACAGTAAGATAACACTTCATGTTATCATATTGATTATCTTCCCCGTTATCAGCAGGTTACCCTCCTCTGTTTCCTTCTTCACAATGTTTGTTTTATAATACCAAATTTTCAATTACTCTTTCTTCTTTATCTTCCTTCTCCTCCTCTTCCTCTTCCCCCTCGCTCATTCCCCTCATCTGGTAATCCCTTCATAGTGTCTGTTTACTGTTACGCCTCATCGATGTCCCCTTTATCTTGTCTCTCTCTCTTTCTCTCTCTCGTTCTTAAACACTCCAGTATATTAATTCTCATGTGGAATTAATTATCCTTAGTTTAAGTTTCCTTGATAAAATTACCAAACGTTGTACAAGTGTCTCGTCAGTAATATGTAAATTGTAACTTTATCTACCTTGTTTATAACGTTACCTGCCTTGTTTGTAACGTTATTTGCTTTGTAACACAATCTTGTAACATTTCCCATCTTCGTAGTAACTATCATTCATTGTCCCTCGCCATCCTTCTAGCCTCGCCTATTCTTCGTCCCAGGTGTCAACTGCCACTAGACCCAATAGAAATGAGCCACTGACTTTTTTTTGGGTTATCCTAAGTAATATACACATGTTACTATGTATGATAATTGTGCTTATGTGTACCTGTACCTAAATAAACTTACACCTAGTCATATGTATCCCTAATCTCCACATTTTATCAAAGTTACTACACATCTCTACCTCCCAAGTCATCAATTATTATTTTTATTAATATTATTTGTATTATCAAACGGTAAAGCTAAATGTAAAAATTATCTTATAGAAAATTAATGTAAGCTCAAAATATATATGAAGCTGCCTTAGTTGAAGACAGAAATATAAAGGTTTCAGTTAGTTGATATCTTGGTTGATCATTGACTAGGTGGTTTCAATTAGTTGATCTCTTAGCTAATTTTCGATTACATAAACAAAGTCACGATCTACAAAAAATTGATAGTTTCATTATCTGGTCCCCGACCGTGACGCCAGAGCAGGTAAAAACAGGACACAGGTACATCACAGTGACCTAACATAGTACCTCTTACTCCCTCCTACCTATACAGTGTTACCACTCAATACTATCTTCCACACACCTATAGTGTTACCCACCTATACAGTGTTACCCACCTCTACAGTGCTACCCAGTTATCAGACTTGAGAGTCTAACACACAAAATATCAATATTAAATTTCCTAAACTGAACTTTAGGTACTGAGAGAGAGGTTACGTTTCCTCACTGAGTCTTCAAGGCGCCCTGACACCAGTGAAGGGCTCTAGGTTCACGGAAGTGGAACCATCCTCTCTTATAGTGACCCTTGTTACTTTACATTCCTCAGGGTAGAGTGAGTAAGTATTTATGATCGTTAAAATCTAACGTGGACAAAAAAATTTCTGAATATGTCTCGCCTCAACAGAACTCGCGACAGTGTCTTCAAATTGGGCAAATTTTGATTTAGAATCTAAATTTATCATAGAGAATAAGATATTAGCCCACTGCAGGTTTTCTAACAATATATCGTGGGAAATAGGGTAGTAAACACTGCAGGTGTTCCCAAAATGTAACTATCATACAGAACAGGGTTCTGATACACTGTAGGTGAACCCAGTGTCGTTCGATACACAAGGATGTATCTAACAGTGATAAACGAATCTGCCGCCGCTTTTCCTTTGGCGCCTCTTGAATCCTTGGCACCTCTGGCATATCTGGCACCCTTGGCACCCCTCCCCAGGCAGGAAGTCAACAAGAGTGGGGAGTGTTTACCGCCACCACCGCCCAACAATTTATTCCTCTCGGTCACCAAGACAACAGTAACATTGAAAAAAAAACACAAAAAGAAAAACAGGAGAAACACAGACAAAATAGAGGAAGAAAAAGGTAGAAGAGAGGAGAGAAAAAGAATACACGAACGAGAATAGTAGTGGCAAAACTCTCTGATCGACACTGCTCGGTCAGTCGCCACCAAGAATAGAAAATTCCTATCAGGGAGCAATTACTAAGAGAAGAAAAGTTCTCACCAAGGTGAGAAAAGTTCCCTCCAAGGGAAGAAAAGTTCCTTCCAGGGGAAGAAAAATTCCCACCAAGGCAAGAATATACCTCCAATGGAAGAAAAATTCTCAGCAAGGTGAGAAAAGTTCCCTCCAAGAGAAGAAAAGTTCCCACCAAAGAAAGAAAAGTTCCCACCAAGGTAAGAAAAGTTCCCAAGGCAAGAAGTTACCAAAGCAAGAAAAGCTCCAACGAAGGGAAGAAAACTTCCCACCAAGTGAAAAAAAAATAATCCCACCAAAGAAAAGCTCCCCACCAAGAGACGATGCCCCACAGAACAATTCCCCCCTTCATCTTGGGGGAATTTTCGACAATTTCCCCACCTCTGCCTGCACACCATCAGTGTGCAGGCAGAGGCCATCGCAGCGTAGAAAACACCGTGAAACTCACATGTACGAACAAGCCTAGCACTGCAGCCTCTTCTGGGGAAAAGACAGTACCATCTGCGCCCATTGCAAGTGTTAGCAAAAGTGGTGCAAGGGGGCAATGCCACTTTTGTTTACGATTTTCGAAGTGGTGTGGAGAGAGAGAGAGAGAGAGAGAGAGAGAGAGAGAGAGAGAGAGAGAGAGAGAGAGAGAGAGAGAGAGAAACCTTGCTGGTGGGCCAAGCTATCATACGAAGGATTCTGATTATCCTTTATATATATACGTGCGTGATCTTGCATAGGGGCTGTGAGCTTTAGTATGAAGAGGCTGTGATCTTACCGCACCAAAATTTACATTACGTTGCGGGTGTAACTTTACGAGATACAGTAAGACACTTTGTCAGGTCAATGCGATTTTTCTCGCCTGACCTTACGACACACTTGAAGTCCAAGGTCTGCTACAGCGACCTTACGACACAGCAACGACGGGATGTAGACCTCTCCCCGAACCCCAAGACACTCTCAAACTCAATTACATCTTTAAACTCCCAAATACATCGCTAGACCTCCAATACACTATACTGAACTCCCAAATGAACCTCAGTGTATCCCCAGATTCATCTCTGGACCCCAGATACATCTCTGGACCCCAAATACATCTGTAGAACCCAAATACATCTCTGGACCCCAAATACATCTACTTGAAACCCAATTACACGCTAATTACATGTCAATTTCAAGAGTCATCGCCCATGTGACTCAGTCCCAAATCAGGCCTTCTGGAAGGGAAATGTTTATAACCTAGTTTATATATATATATATATATATATATATATATATATATATATATATATATATATATATATATATATATATATATATATATATATATATCATAACTAAATAATATACTTCCCAATATAAAAGAAATATTAAAATATAAAAACATCGTTTATAATAATGTTAGCAATGTTTATGAGAGGCAGAGGCAAGAGCTGAACTTTAAAATGAACCGCACTTGCTGGAAGGAACCATGGAATGGTAGACAGCAGTAACCATGCTGGAAAGTACTACCGTACTATCATATGTGAAACCCAAGCCGGTTATATGCTTTCCACTCTGGCAGGACTGTTGGCTCTTCGCAATGTCTGATGCTTGAAGTCCCTTGAAAGTATACTCTGAAACGTGGGTCAGGAAGATGCATCATAATTCACACCTGGAAAATTCTTGAGGGATTGGTCCCAAATGTGCACAACGAAATCACCCCTATGAAAGTATGAGGCATAGACGGTTCAAAATATCCCCCAGCTGAGGTGAAACGAGTACTATTAGAGAAAGCTGGGTAAGTGTAAAGGGGCCATGACTCAATAGCCTCCCTTAAAACAAAAGGAATATCAACAGACCCCTGACTCTCATCAAGAGGCAACTTGATAAGTTCCTCAAGTCAATTCCTGTCTGCAGAACTGTGGTGTCCTGCTGATCAGCACCAACAGCCTTACTGACCAGGCCCTCAAATATAAGGCTTGGTCTGGGACCGGGCCGCAGGGAAGGGGGCAGTAACCCCTGTCGACAGGTAAACTGCAGGTTGCATATGGTATACAATTATATTCATCTTACCGAGTGCTCTTTAATTCGTAATCCTGCAATATCTCCTTTGTAAGAGTTCTTGGTCTGAGACCAGGTTGTAGGGGGCAATTAACCAGGAACTATTAAGAGATCAGATTAAAAGATAATAGAACATAAGAGCAAATGGCCACTGCCCTGGTTGCTAAGATTACAAATAATGTTATACGGCCCATCCGTTTAATAACAACAGTATTTCACTGATGTGACCTGAAGAAGGCTTTCGGGGGTGAACGCCCCCGTGGCCCGGTCCCAGAATATCAAAACCTGATCAATCATGCTGTTACTGCTGGCCGCACGCAATCCGGCTGATCAGCTGAAGAACTTATCGTGTTCCCTCTTAAAGACAGCCAGGAGTCTTTGTTAATCCCCCTTATGTATGAAGGGAGGCTGTTGAACAGTCTAGGGCCCCTAACACTTACTGTGTTGTTTCAAAGTGTCCTCATAGCACTCCTGCTTTTCACTGGGGATATTTTGCACTGTCTGCCAAGCCTCTTGCTTTCATGTGAAATTAATTGTGTATGTAGACTGGGTACCATTTACTCTAGAGTTTTCCAGGAGTTAAATTATGATTTATCTTTCTTTCATACATTCTAAAAATAACAAGTCAAATGTTTAACCCTTCCAGGGTTGGTGCCGTACTAGTACGGCTTGCGCCCCAGGGTTGGTGCCGTACTAGTACGGCTTGCGTGCCAGGGTTGGTGCCATACTAGTACGGTTTGCACACCAGGGTTGGTGCCGTACTAGTATGGCTTGCGCACCAGGGTTGGTGCCATACTAGTACGGTTTGCACACCAGGGTTGGTGCCGTACTAGTATGGCTTGCGCACCAGGGTTGGTGCCGTACTAGTACGGCTTGCGCCCCAGGGTTGGTGCCATATTAGTATGGCTTGCGCGCCAGGGTTGGTGCCGTACTAGTGCGGCTTGCGCGCCAGGGTTGGTGCCGTACTAGTGCGGCTTGCGCGCCAGGGTTGGTGCCGTACTAGTGCGGCTTGCGCGCCAGGGTTGGTGCCGTACTAGTACGGCTTGCGCACCAGGGTTGGTGCCGTACTAGTACGGCTTGCTCACCAGGGTTGGTGCCATACTAGTACGGCTTGCTCACCAGGGTTGGTGCTGTACTAGTATGGCTTGCACACCAGGGTTGGTGCCATACTAGTACGGCTTGCACGCCAGGGTTGGTGCCGTACTAGTACACACAAATTCTAGCGCCTTCAAATATAGCGAGACAAAGCAGGTAGGCCTACATATGAAAGAATGGGTCTATGTGGTCAGTGTGCGCAGTATAAAAAAATTCCTGCAGCACACAGTGCATAATGAGAGAGAGAAAAATCTCCGTGTTTTTAGTTCAAAACAGCGACTTTGCAGTGTATTTTTTTATGCTATTTATGATTATATTCTAGCTTTCCTGGTATCATTTTATAGAATGGAAGGCATATTAGAGAAATTGGGATGATTTTTATTGGTTTCACAATGAAAAGTACCTTGAAATTGAGCTCAAAGTAGCAGAAATGTTCGATTTTTGCCAAAGTTCAAATGTAAATAAATCAAGCCATGCGTCCAATACACGTCAACTGGTAAGTCTAATATTCTTTCACAAGTGCACTGATATTATTTATACCATGTCTACACCATTTCTGCACTAATGCAGTAGTGTGCATAACAGTAAATCTTCTATTTTTTGAGAATAAAAATTCAAAGTGGAAAGCAAAAAAAATGTAACAGAGGGCTGGGGATGTGACTAATGAACAGAGGAAATGTTATTTTAGTGCCAGGAATGTCTGTCTTGTTTATTCTGGACCCTGTTTGGAAATTGGCATCTTTTGAAATTTGTGTGAAATTGGCAAAATTGCCAATTTCAGACTACTTTATTTGATAGTTGAAATCGGAAAATGGGTAGTTTCTTGTACTCATTCGATAGAAAAAAATGGAGTTCTAGCAAAATAGTTATGATTTTTGTTGATTGGTACATTGGAATTGGCCGAAAATAAGACTCAAAGTGGGCGAAATCGCCGATGCGTAAACATCGTCGAGATTGCTAACTTCGCGACAACATAACTCCGTAAGTTTTCCATCAAATTTCATACTTTTGGTGTCATTATGATAGGGAAAAGATTCTCTGTCATTTCATAAGAAAAATAATTAGTTTTTTTTTTTTCGAAAAATTTCCAACCCTGAGAACAAGTTTACGAGAGGGCCTGCCGACCCTGAAAGGTTAAGGAATCTTAACAGTGATTACCTGACTTACGCATTTCCACTGCGCTGGGTGGGTCCTTGTTTTCTGCCTGCGCCTCAGAAATTTTTTCGCCTCTACCTAGTATTTTTTTTTTTTGTCCTATTTCCTGACAAACCTTACCTTGCCTAACATAACCTATCTAGTATTTAATTTATTTACTGGTTAATTTTTATTAATAGAGAACAATCTAACCCGGCTAAACCTAACAATCTAACCAAACTAAATTTAACCTAACTTAATCTAATCAAACTAAATTAACCTAACAACCTAAACCGAACCTTACTTAAACCTAATATAATCAAACTTTGTATAATCAAACCTAACCTAAATTTAATTAATACAATCAAACTACACCTAGCTAAAACTTATGCCAACAAACGTATATCTAAAAATTTGCTGCGCATCATAAGTGAGAAACGCACAATGTTTCAAGGCTGAGTTGAGAGAGACTACGTCGGACTGTCATCACGCCCGTCAGTAAACAAGGAGGCCTGATCTGGGACCGCGCTGAGGGGGCGGTGATCCCTGCAAATCTACCACTTGGCTCTTTATCCAAGGAAACGAGTCTCTTCTTTCCCTTTCCTGAATCGAAACTGATTGCTTCGTATTCCCACCCCACGGCCCCCTACGGGCTAGGCTCTCTCCCTGAATGCAGCAGCAGCATGATTAATGAATTTCTGAGCTTAATAAAAAATTATTTACATTTCTGGTAAAAAATATTTAGTTTACACAGATTAGCGTATTGTTTACAGTATTGTGTTGGCTGCTTTTGAGGAAGTACAGGCAAGCTAGACATCACGTACAGTAACTTCTGTAGCTACAAGCAGCTAATTACACATTACTTTCAATATGTGATGAGATATGAGTGTTTACTTACATACCATTATCTCAGTCCTCCCCTGTAGTGTCACCCCCTAACCCCCACACACCACTCCTTCCCTTCCCTTCTTTCTTCTCCGTCCCACACCACTCCCTCAAGATACTCCTCCCACAATCCTCCTTCATGTTACTCCTCCCACATACCTCCCCAGCAATACGAGAACAGTCTGGCTGAGTACTAGTGATTACATTACAGCAGGGTAGGTGGGTGGCAGCAGGGTGGGTGGGTGAGGCGAGTGTATGAGAGGTGTCGAGGGATGCTTGTGACCGCCACATGGCTTATCTTATGTCAAGAAACGGAAAATTGAGTAGTGAAAATTGATGGGGCAGAGAAAACCTGAGGAAAAATTTGAGCGACAGGGAAATATTGAAGGGGAAGGAAAACTATTACATATACCTTGCCCTCTCCATTCGTCCCTCTCTCTCTCTCTCTCTCTCTCTCTCTCTCTTTTAAGCATACGAACACACAACACACGTGCACACACAGCGGGGCTAGGAATCGATCTCTGAAACCACGTATAGGTGAGGGTGTCTCCACACACACACACACACACACACACACACACACACACACACACACACACACACACACACACACACACACACTGACGCAGCGCTGACGCCAACACTCAAGGGCAGATCGGAAATCGATACGCTAGCAAAGGCTAGATACTGCTAGGTGTGTAATGGGGAGTCTGCGAGACTTACTAGTGGAGGGGAGATATATCTAGAAGAGATACCGTTCAGAGATTTCTTCTGTCCTCCCAATCTGGTCACAGGTTAGACTTTCCTCGATAAATCCATGGTCAACCAGGCTGTTGCTGCTACCGGCCCTCAGGCCTTCAAAGCGATCACATCATGGCTGTGTCACTGCTTCGGTAATATTTCTTATATCTGCTGGTAACAAATTGAAGAGTCTTGGACCACGCATACTGACGGTCTTGGAGTGGTGGCTGAATACTGGGTGTGGTGGGGAAAAAGTGGGGGTAATGGTGACGGGAAAAGGTGGGGTTGTGGGAAGCAGCCTGGAGTTTTAGTGGAAAAACTGAAGGTGAGGCAGGTAGAAGAGCGAGAGATGTAGATCACACACACACTCACACACACACACACACACACACACACACACAGTGGTGGGGGCAAGCATAACACTTAATTAGAAAGCAGTGGAGTTCTGAAGCAATGAGAGGGATAGACACAAACGAGTCTAATTGCTACATAGTGGTCACAAGTATGAGCAGGGGACTCGAAGTAATAGTAGCAGTGATCAACTACCCATCACTAAATAGCAGGAGACATCAATGAGAAGACGAATCAATGGTTGATGCCATGGCGGAAACAAGAACCCATATGACCAAAGTAAGGCTACAGTTAGCAACTTTACACTAATTAGTAGCCTACCATGATTAGTAGATTACTAATCATGGGAGATTTCAACCACGAAGAAATAGACTGGGAAAATTGGCAATGTAACACCAGTATTGCAACTGGTACTGTTTCTACTATATGACATACCAGAAGAGATAGATGTATCCCTGTTCACAGATGATACAAAATTAATAAGAATAAAAGCCAATGAGGACAAACTGCAAGACTGATAAGATGCGTGGTTATCTTAATTCAATCCCAGAAGATGTGAGGTTATGAAAATTAGAGAAAAGGCAAAAAGGCAGGGGAAAAAAAAAAAAAAAAAAAAGGGTGAAAACCCGCTGGACAAAAAATCTTGGGGTATGCATAACGCATAGCATATCACCAGAGGCATATAACAACTGAATAAAACCTTGAGAGAATGCTCGTTTGGCAAATCTAGTAACAGCTTCCTGGACTCTCGTAAGACATTCATGGTCCTTTATACGACAAAGCAGGAACTATCCTGCTTCTTCCTTTCTTCCTCTTAGCTCTCCTCTTCCTTACTTTGTTCATTTCCTCCCACTCTCTCCTTCCATCCTTGTCTTCTTTCCTCCCCTTTTATCCTTGCCCTTGTTTCTCCCCCTCTCTCCTCTCATCTCTCCCTGTCTGCCACAGTTCCGCTCCCTCCCTGCCTGCCACAGTTCCGCTCCCTCCCTGCCTGCCACAGTTCCGCTCCCTCCCTGCCTGCCTGCCACAGTTCTGCTCCCTCCCTGCCTGCCACAGTTCCGCTCCCTCCCTGCCTGCCACAGTTCCGCTCCCTCCCTGCCTGCCACAGTTCCGCTCCCTCTCTGCCTGCCACAGTTCCGCTCCCTCCCTACCTGCCACAGTTCCGCTCCCTCCCTGCCTGCCACAGTTCCGCTCCCTCCCTGCCTGCCACAGTTCCGCTCCCTCCCTACCTGCCACAGTTCCGCTCCCTCCCTACCTGCCACAGTTCCGCTCCCTCCCTACCTGCCACAGTTCCGCTCCCTCCCTGCCTGCCACAGTTCCGCTCCCTCTCTGCCTGCCACAGTTCCGCTCCCTCCCTGCCTGCCACAGTTCCGCTCCCTCTCTGCCTGCCACAGTTCCGCTCCCTCCCTGCCTGCCACAGTTCCGCTCCCTCCCTGCCTGCCACAGTTCCGCTCCCTCCCTGCCTGCCACAGTTCCGCTCCCTCTCTGCCTGCCACAGTTCCGCTCCCTCTCTGCCTGCCACAGTTCCGCTCCCTCCCTGCCTGCCACAGTTCCGCTCCCTCCCTGCCTGCCACAGTTCCGCTCCCTCTCTGCCTGCCACAGTTCTGCTCCCTCCCTGCCTGCCACAGTTCCGCTCCCTCTCTGCCTGCCACAGTTCCGCTCCCTCTCTGCCTGCCACAGTTCCGCTCCCTCCCTGCCTGCCACAGTTCCGCTCCCTCTCTGCCTGCCACAGTTCCGCTCCCTCTCTGCCTGCCACAGTTCCGCTCCCTCCCTACCTGCCACAGTTCCGCTCCCTCCCTGCCTGCCACAGTTCCGCTCCCTCCCTGCCTGCCATAGTTCCGCTCCCTCCCTACCTGCCACAGTTCCGCTCCCTCCCTACCTGCCACAGTTCCGCTCCCTCCCTGTCTGCCACAGTTCCGCTCCCTCCCTGCCTGCCACAGTTCCGCTCCCTCACTGCCTGCCACAGTTCCGCTCCCTCCCTGCCTGCCACAGTTCCGCTCCCTCTCTGCCTGCCACAGTTCCGCTCCCTCCCTGCCTGCCACAGTTCCGCTCCCTCCCTGCCTGCCACAGTTCCGCTCCCTCTCTGCCTGCCACAGTTCCGCTCCCTCTCTGCCTGCCACAGTTCCGCTCCCTCCCTGCCTGCCACAGTTCCGCTCCCTCTCTGCCTGCCACAGTTCCGCTCCCTCCCTGCCTGCCACAGTTCCGCTCCCTCCCTGCCTGCCACAGTTCCGCTCCCTCTCTGCCTGCCACAGTTCCGCTCCCTCTCTGCCTGCCACAGTTCCGCTCCCTCCCTGCCTGCCACAGTTCCGCTCCCTCTCTGCCTGCCACAGTTCCGCTCCCTCTCTGCCTGCCACAGTTCCGCTCCCTCCCTACCTGCCACAGTTCCGCTCCCTCTCTGCCTGCCACAGTTCCGCTCCCTCTCTGCCTGCCACAGTTCCGCTCCCTCCCTACCTGCCACAGTTCCGCTCCCTCTCTGCCTGCCACAGTTCCGCTCCCTCACTGCCTGCCACAGTTCCGCTCCCTCTCTGCCTGCCACAGTTCCGCTCCCTCCCTGCCTGCCACAGTTCCGCTCCCTCCCTGCCTGCCACAGTTCCGCTCCCTCCCTCCCTGCCACAGTTCCGCTCCCTCTCTGCCTGCCACAGTTCCGCTCCCTCCCTGCCTGCCACAGTTCCGCTCCCTCCCTGCCTGCCACAGTTCCGCTCCCTCCCTACCTGCCACAGTTCCGCTCCCTCCCTGCCTGCCACAGTTCCGCTCCCTCCCTACCTGCCACAGTTCCGCTCCCTCTCTGCCTGCCACAGTTCCGCTCCCTCCCTGCCTGCCACAGTTCCGCTCCCTCTCTGCCTGCCACAGTTCCGCTCCCTCTCTGCCTGCCACAGTTCCGCTCCCTCTCTGCCTGCCACAGTTCCGCTCCCTCTCTGCCTGCCACAGTTCCGCTCCCTCTCTGCCTGCCACAGTTCCGCTCCCTCCCTGCCTGCCACAGTTCCGCTCCCTCTCTGCCTGCCACAGTTCCGCTCCCTCTCTGCCTGCCACAGTTCCGCTCCCTCTCTGCCTGCCACAGTTCCGCTCCCTCCCTGCCTGCCACAGTTCCGCTCCCTCCCTGCCTGCCACAGTTCCGCTCCCTCTCTGCCTGCCACAGTTCCGCTCCCTCTCTGCCTGCCACAGTTCCGCTCCCTCCGTGCCTGCCACAGTTCCGCTCCCTCCCTGCCTGCCACAGTTCCGCTCCCTCCCTGCCTGCCACAGTTCCGCTCCCTCCCTGCCTGCCACAGTTCCGCTCCCTCTCTGCCTGACACATCACAGCAGTAAACACGTGTAAGAGTCACTAACAGACTCTGATAACATTCCTTCTTTATTTGATGACCACAGCCAGTGATTCCTTCCTTCCCCGCTCTGGCGCCTCCTTATTTTACTTCAACTTCACCTCTTCCTTCCTCACACCACCTTATTCTCTTCCTTCCTCACGTTTCTTAGTCCTCCACCTCCATGTTTTTCCATCTCCCTCACATCTTTTCTTTCTCTCTCTCTCTTAACCTTCTCAAGTTATCGTTTCCTCAACACCTTCCCTGCATCTCCATTTCCTCCCTTACTACCTTCTCTTTCCTTATCTCTCTTTCCTTCTCTCTCTTTCCTTCTCTCTCTTTCCTTCTCTCTCTTTCCTTCTCTCTCTCTCGCTCTCTCTCTCGCTCTCTCTCTCGCTCTCTCTCTCGCTCTCTCTCTCGTTCTCTCTCTCGTTCTCTCTCTCTCGTTCTCTCTCTCTCGTTCTCTCTCTCTCGTTCTCTCTCGTTCTCTCTCTCTCGTTCTCTCTCTCTCGTTCTCTCTCTCTCGTTCTCTCTCTCTCTCTCTCTCTCTCTCGCTCGCTCTCTCTCTCGCTCTCTCTCTCGCTCTCTCTCTCGCTCTCTCTCTCGCTCTCTCTCTCTCTCTCGCTCTCTCTCTCGCTCGCTCTCTCTCTCGCTCTCTCTCTCGCTCGCTCTCTCGCTCGCTCGCTCTCTCTCTCGCTCGCTCTCTCTCTCGCTCTCTCTCTCGCTCTCTCTCTCGCTCTCTCTCTCGCTCTCTCTCTCGCTCTCTCTCTCGCTCTCTCTCTCGCTCTCTCTCTCGCTCTCTCTCTCGCTCTCTCGCTCTCTCTCTCGCTCTCTCTCTCGCTCTCTCTCTCGCTCTCTCTCTCGCTCTCTCTCTCGCTCTCTCTCTCGCTCTCGCTCTCGCTCTCGCTCTCGCTCGCTCTCGCTCGCTCTCGCTCGCTCTCGCTCTCTCGCTCTCTCTCTCTCGCTCTCTCTCGCTCTCTCTCGCTCTCTCTCGCTCTCTCTCGGTCTCTCTCTCGCTCTCTCGCTCTCTCTCTCGCTCTCTCTCTCGCTCTCTCTCTCGCTCTCTCTCTCGCTCTCTCTCTCTCGCTCTCTCTCTCGCTCTCTCTCTCTCTCGCTCTCTCTCTCTCTCGCTCTCTCTCTCTCTCGCTCTCTCGCTCTCTCTCTCGCTCTCTCTCTCGCTCTCTCTCTCGCTCTCTCTCTCGCTCTCTCTCTCGCTCTCTCTCTCGCTCTCTCTCTCTCTCTCGCTCTCTCTCTCTCGCTCTCTCTCTCGCTCGCTCTCTCTCGCTCTCTCGCTCGCTCTCTCTCGCTCTCTCTCGCTCTCTCGCTCTCTCTCGCGCTCTCTCTCGCGCTCTCTCTCGCTCTCTCTCGCTCTCTCGCTCTCTCGCTCTCTCGCTCTCTCTCTCGCTCTCTCACTCTCTCGCTCTCTCTCTCGCTCTCTCTCGCTCTCTCGCTCTCTCTCTCGCTCTCTCGCTCTCTCGCTCTCTCTATAGACTCCAGCAATTACATCATCACTCACCCATCAATCATGTGTCCCCTCTCAGGAGCTGCCTCACTTCCTCTCACCCATTCTTATCCTCTTCCTCTTCTTTCAGTGTCTCCCTTCTCCTTCGTCCATCCTATTTCCATCCACACCTTCTCCTTCCCACTGCACCTGCATCATGTTAGCTCCAGCCTCTCCCTATCCTCCAAACCCCTACTCCTGTCTCCAATTTCATCTCCCCTCATTAACCTTCGTCCATTATTTCCCTTTCTTCATCCTTCCCTTCTCTTCCCTCTCTACTCCTCTTGGTGCATCAGCAAAAACAAAAAATGGGTAACAAGAAGTATAGACAAAATAAAATACATTTAAGAACAGGTCCGAGTTCTAGAGATACAAATGTTACTGGCTCACAGCTGGCTCCAACTTCACCATATTCTTTATTTAAATGTCTCATAATAATAAAAAGGCTTTCAAATGAGCTGAGGTATGTAATAGCTCTTAGCTTGTGAATAAAGATAGGAACGCTTAACCTTGCAAAACACGAGAGAGAGAGAGAGGTAGTAATGTCACTGCAGATGTCAGAGGATATGCCACTGAAAGAACACAAGCAACTTAAGCAGAGGTCGGGAAAACGAGAGGTTGAAAGTGAGAACCTTTAAAAACAAGAGATGCAACGCAAATGTAAGATTGAATGTTGCTTAATCTCACGGGTTGGCTCTCTTTCCCTCTCCCTCCATCCCACTCTCTCTCTCTCTCTCTCTCTCTCTCTCACTACACACACACACACACACCTTCACCAGTGGCTCAGAAGAATTTTAAAAGTACACACACACACGGCTCTTCATTAGCGAGAAGAGCTCACAAACACACACAAACAACGACTTTTTTGTGAAGGCTCACAAACACACACACACAAGCAACGACTTTCTTTGTAAAGGCTCACAAACACACACGACTTTGTTAGTGGCCAGGGCTCACACACAGCCAACAAAAGAAAAACAGAAAACGGATAATAAAAGGCAAGGCTATTACTGGAAGAAAAACGGAATGTCGAATCTGAGGAACTATTAATCTTGTTGCTGGAGCAGCGGCAGGATAACCCACGGCAACATGGCAGGACAATCCACGGCAACATGGCAAGATAACCCACGGCAACATGGCAGGATAACCTACGGCAACATAGGATAACCCACGGCAACATAGGATAACCCACGGCAACATGCCAGGATAGCCCACGGCAACACGGCATGATAGCCCACGGCAACACGGCATGATATGCCCACGGCAACACGGCAAGATAGCCCACGGCAACACAGCAGGATAGACCACGGCAACACGGCAGCCCACGGAAACACAGCAGGATAGATCACGGCAATACGGCGGGATAAACCACTGCAACACGACACGACAGACCACGACAAAATGGCAGGGTAGACCACGGCAACATGGCACGAGAGGCAAAACGGCAGTATGGCCCACGGGAACACGGCAGGATACCTCACTGTCATGGCAACACCCCAGGATACCCCCACTGTCATGGCAACACCCCAGGATACCCCCACTGTCATGGCAACACCCCAGGATACCCCCACTGTCATGGCAACATCCCAGGATACCCCCACTGTCATGGCAACACGCCAGGATACCCCCACTGTCATGGCAACACGCCAGGATACCCCCACTGTCGTGGCAACACGCCAGGATACCCCCACTGTCGTGGCAACACGCCAGGATACCCCCAGTGTCGTGGCAACACGCCAGGATACCCCCAGTGTCGTGGCAACACGCCAGGATACCCCCGGTGTCGTGGCAACACGCCAGGATACCCCCGGTGTCGTGGCAACACGCCAGGATACCCCCGGTGTCGTGGCAACACCCCAGGATACCCCCGGTGTCGTGGCAACACGCCAGGATACCCCCAGTGTCGTGGCAACACGCCAGGATACCCCCAGTGTCGTGGCAACACGCCAGGATACCCCCAGTGTCGTGGCAACACGCCAGGATACCCCCAGTGTCGTGGCAACACGCCAGGATACCCCCAGTGTCGTGGCAACACGCCAGGATACCCCCAGTGTCGTGGCAACACGCCAGGATACCCCCAGTGTCGTGGCAACACGCCAGGATACCCCCAGTGTCGTGGCAACACGCCAGGATACCCCAGTGTCATGGCAACACGCCAGGATACCCCAGTGTCGTGGCAACACGCCAGGATACCCCAGTGTCGTGGCAACACGCCAGGATACCCCAGTGTCGTGGAAACACGCCAGGATACCCCAGTGTCGTGGCAACACGCCAGGATACCCCAGTGTCTTGGCAACACGCCAGGATACCCCAGTGTCTTGGCAACACGCCAGGATACCCCAGTGTCATGGCAACACGCCAGGATACCCCAGTGTCATGGCAACACGCCAGGATACCCCAGTGTCATGGCAACACGCCAGGATACCCCAGTGTCATGGCAACACGCAAGGATACCCCAGTGTCATGGCAACACGCAAGGATACCCCAGTGTCATGGCAATACGCCAGGATACCCCAGTGTCATGGCAACACGCCAGGATACCCCAGTGTCATGGCAACACGCCAGGATACCCCAGTGTCATGGCAACACGCCAGGATACCGCAGTGTCATGGCAACACGCCAGGATACCCCAGTGTCATGGCAACACGCCAGGATACCCCAGTGTCATGGCAACACGCCAGGATACCCCAGTGTCATGGCAACACGCCAGGATACCCCAGTGTCATGGCAACACGCCAGGATACCCCAGTGTCATGGCAACACGCCAGGATACCCCAGTGTCATGGCAACACGCCAGGATACCCCAGAATCATGGCAACACGCCAGGATACCCCAGTGTCATGGCAACACGCCAGGATACCCCAGTATCACGGCAACACGCCAGGATACCCCAGTATCACGGCAACACGCCAGGATATCCCAGTGTCATGGCAACACGCCAGGATACCCCAGTATCACGGCAACACGCCAGGATATCCCAGTGTCATGGCAACACGCCTGGATATCCCAGTGTCATGGCAACACGCCAGGATACCCCAGTATCACGGCAACACGCCAGGATACCCCAGTGTCATGGCAACACGCCAGGATACCCCAGTATCACGGCAACACGCCAGGATACCCCAGTGTCATGGCAACACGCCAGGATACCCCAGTATCACGGCAACACGCCAGGATACCCCAGTGTCATGGCAACACGCCAGGATACCCCAGTATCACGGCAACACGCCAGGATACCCCAGTGTCATGGCAACACGCCAGGATAGATCACGAGGTCATGGTTTACTTGGCCTCTGTGAATTGGTAAACACAGCGAGTGAAGCTTATCACCACCGTGATACCATGACCACCGTGATACCATGACCACCATGATACCATGACCGCCCTGATACCATGACCACCGTGATACCATGACCACCCTGATACCATGACCACCCTGATACCATGACCACCCTGATACCATGACCACCCTGATACCATGATCGCCCTGATACCATGACCACCCTGATACCATGACCACCCTGATACCATGATCGCCCTGATACTATGATCACCCTGATACCATGATCGACCTGATACCATGATCGCCCTGATACCATGAGACTATGAATACCCAGACACCCTGACTACCCCGACACCTTGACCTTTGGTTAGGTTAGGTTAGTTTAGGTAATGTTCATCAGGAAACAGGGCAAGTATTGCATATTTCGACGATTCAGTGCGGCTTGAAACATTTTCTGATATACCTCATTTTTTTTTAGCTGAAATACCTAAATTATCACACTTTCATTTGAAACTGCTATAATTTCAATTTATGGGAAAAGAAAGCCGAATCATATATTTTTTTTTCAAGTAGCAGTACACACCCCACAAATCACAGCCAACAGAAATTCGAAATGTGTAAATTCAATGCTTTAGGTGGTGGCAAGTAATGACCGGAAAATAGATGGGACATGCAGATTTGACCCCCCCCCCCCAAAAAAAAAAAAAAAAAAAATCCTGCCATCACTTAGCTGAAGGCTCTTGCTCCAATTCGTGCATATATTTTTCACCCTTAAAAATGTTATACATCAGACTCGACAGACGCATCATCCTGATTAGCTGGTAATCTGACCCATGCGCATTTAGCGCTTGTTTCTAGATTTATGCTAGAGAGAAGGCTGGCACGCAAGAAGGATATATTACACAGCACAAACTCTAGAAAGCACAAAGATTTTCCTGGAAAGTTATCCAGAAAAAAAAATACGATGAATGGAAGAATAGTTATTGATGACAGAGTGGAAGTAGCGGTAGAAACAATGTTGAGAAGACAGCAGAGAGGGAAGCAACAATGTAAAGGAATGATCAAAGAACAGACGATGAGTCTACAAAAGCACGAAAACATAAAACAGAATAAGCTGAAGAAACATGCTTAGAGAGAGAGAGAAAAGAAGGCTCAGCATACTCAGAAAATGAAAATGTGGCTGCCAGTGAAAAAGTAGGTAGTAGGTACATGGTAGGTAGGTACTATGCTAAGGGGGCTCTGGTAGATAATGGTAGATAATGCAGGTATCAGCACATTAGTGAATGCTCTAATATAAATAACTAAAGTGTAATGAACGTTTGTCAATGGTCAATAATAACCCATATGAATCCTCTTCAGTAGATCTGTTAAAGAGAACCCCAGAGAAGGGTCCAAATATACAGATCAATTCATCTCCCGAGTCTCTGTCTCCATGTGGGTTATTACTAAGAATGTTCTAATATGTTAAAGAGGGAAAATATCGCTTTAACAAGGAGTGAAGGTGCTTGAACCCTGAGATCTGCAAATCCTCATTAAAGTTCAAGGAATGTTATGACCTTAGTTGTCCACGCTACTGCATGAAAGTTATACAAAAGCTACAAAAATATTTTTCAAAAAAAAAAGACAGTATAACAAATGAACAGCATTATTTATACAGAGAAACGAGCAGGCAAAAAAAAGACAGAGTGGAGCGAAACAAACCAGTCGTTCACATAACAGGATCAAGGATACAACAACCAAAAGTGTAACCGACACAGAAGAGAGATACGTCCACCAAGTGTTAAACTACGAGATAATACCAAGGGTACTGAAAACCAGAAATCCAAATGTCCCGAATGGTAAAGCTATCTTTCGTTTTTATGAACATCCAGGGCTTAAAATAAACTAATAATTTTAACTATACAAGTCAACTCCTTACAGAAGCAAATGCCAAGGATCATTCACAAACACACAAAGGATGTTTTAGACACTGAGATAATGGCATCAAACTACAATAAATAGATGTTAGAATCAATAAGTCAGTAGGAATCCATCTTAAAGTGGGTAAAATTAATCTAGTAGTTGTTCTTGCATATAAACCATCGCCAGCAACGGCTGAAGGATTTATAAAACTGCCTCGGAAACTAAAACCCTATAACAAATGTTCTCCTTCATGGAGATTGCCATCTTTCGCATGTAAAATGGATAATGATTGTCAACAACACTGAATCGTAGTACCTAGAAAAATGTTACCTCAGAACATACAGGTTTTGGAGGCCCCATGAAAAGTATGCTTTAAACCAACAGATAACAGACAATCAGGAACGAAAACATTCTAGCCCTGATCGTCACGAACAATGAGAAATTAGGGACATAAAAAATACATATAAAATACGTTTCCTCAATGAACTACAGACAAGCATAGGAACATGCAGAGCCTAGAAAATAGTCAACGTGAAAAGCTGCTCATCATATTTATTTTATGACCCAGAGAACTGATTGGTCCCAGATAAAGAAATATTAGACATATCCTGGGAAAAGATCCTGAGCAACCTAAACCCACACTAGTGTTTTTAAAAGATAAATGCAGAATCTTACATGCCCAGTATAAAATATGTTCCAGTGAGAAACACAAAGTTGATTAACCATTGAAAGAACAGAGAATTTACAAAAGAAAATGGGGTTTCAGAAATGCCTTAAAATGTGAATATATGACAGCAAATTATAGCCAAGCTATGAGAAATTACCAATACAAAACAAAAACAAACTTTCTTAACAGATGGAAAAAGAGCTCAAGGAATATAGTCGTTTAAATAACGAGCAGTAAAAAACATGGACATTTATAACACATTAACAAAATAAAAATTAAGAACCGCTACTAAAATTCGTCCACTATTAACAGACGACGAAAAAGAAATAAGCGAAATCTTCAACAAGTTTTATCATTTTACTCACCAGGAGAGCGGAGGCTCCAGAAAGTTTCATTAGTTCCGCCAACCCAACAAATCATATATCTAACATAAGTACAAATACTCGAGAACTCAAGAGGGAAACAGAAAACATACCTACACATGCTTCACTGGAGCTAGACTCGTGGAACTCTCAATTTGTAAAAGAATGCAAACTACTTCTATCACGAGCACTTGGAGGAACATCTTACAACTAGGTGCAATCTCAGAGGTCTTATAACGTGCACAGCTCCTCTGCACAAAGTAAAGCTCTGACAAACTGTCAATTCCACTAATAGTACACATCAAAACAATCTTTGAGAGGATGGTGAGATGCTAACTTATAAATCTTACAGAAGAGCATAACCTACACAACTCAAGTCAACAAGGGTTTAGAGAAGGAAGGTCATGCATGTCACAATTACTGGATCATTATAACAAAATTGCGGAGGGTCTGGAAGAATCCTAAAATGGAAACGTGGTAATTATTGATTCTAATGAAGGCAGTAGACGACCTTTACTTCTGACCTCCGTACAGGGAAGTGTAGCTCTAATTCCTTGAACCAAGAGTCATTCACTAGCATAAAAGTAAAGGTGTAAAGTTTTAAAATAGAGAACTTAGCAGAGTAGAAAGTAACAAACTTGAAGACGCAGTTCATAAACAAGGAGATACGAGGCGCTGCAAACAAGCTGAAAGTGAACTACACTAGGTAACTAAAATTAGGCAATATTAGTATTACATCTAATGGAAACTAGGTATGTAGGGTTTTATAACTAAACAGCCGTTGAAAACAACAAATCTGCAAGTTGATATTAACTAGGTCTACCACAGTGGACCACAAAACATATGTACAATGAGGATATATTTGCTACTCCGTTATGAAAAATAAAACATTAAAACAGGAAGAGAATATAAAATAAATTCAAACCATTTAATAAAGAGGAAGAGGAATGATATTAATTGGGAAGTGATCATGTCAGCTCACGTTAGAAAACAGCAGTGTTGCTATAGGAATCTGGAAGTGATGTCAGATCTTATGTTACATAGTCACAGCAGCTTTGCTATCACATATGCGCGGAAATTGATAAATTGAATAACAGACACACAAAGCAAGAGATGCTTTCTCGCAGTGTGTGTGTGTGTGTATACGTACTCACCTATTTGTGGTTGCAGGGGTCTAGTCATAGCTAGTGGCCTCGCGTCTTCGCTGGTCGCTACTAGGTTCACTCTCTGCTCTATGAGCTAAATTTATCGTACTGTAGTAGTTGCCAGTTGTCAAAGGCCTGCTCTGCGTCTGAGTGAATGTGAAAATACGTATGCGTATGCATGCGTGTATGGATGTGTCTATGGATGTGCGTGTATGGATGTGCGTGTATGGTGGGTGTGTAGTGTACTCGCCTAATTGTGGTTGCAGGGGTTGAGACTCTGCTCCTGGTCCCGCCTCTTCACTGAACGCTACTAGGTTCTCTCTCTCCTTGCTCCATGAGCTTTATCATACCTCGTCTTAAAGTTACGTATGGTTCCTGCCTCCACTACATCACTTGCTAGACTATTCCACTTCCTGACTACTCTATGACTGAAGAAATACTTCCTAACATCCATTTGACTCCAAGTGACCCCTTGTTTCTGTGTCCCCTCTCTGGAACATCGTCTCTGTCCAGCTTGTCTATTCCACGCAGTATTTTGTATGTCGTTATCATGTCTCTATGTGTGTGTGTGTGTGTGTGTGTGTGTGTGTGTGTGTGTGTGTGTGTGTGTGTGTGTGTGTGTGTGTGTGTGTGTATGTTTTCCTATTATCAGAGTTCTCTTCAACTCGGATAATCCATATTATAATCAGCATACCAACAATTCACTCCTTTATTAGCGAGCTTCTGGCTATCCCAGTCTGAAATCTTCCTAATTACCAGCTAATCAGATCACAGATGCCTCGAAACTTAATTATTTCTCTCTTTGATAATCAATATTCAATCAAAGATGACCTTCATTACTCTCGTAATAAGATAAATTTTATTATCCAGAGTCTGGTACATCAAAATTCTAACCATCTACATCAAGACTCGTACAAACTACCTGCTCATAGTTGGGGCAATGAAAATGAAAAATTTAATTAGAATATGAAAATTTACAATGTAAATTAGAAAATATAAAATTAGAAAATATATATACTATAATGTAAATTATAATACAAATTAGAAAATGTAAATTACTGATGTAAATTTGGAAATATAAAATTACAGATGTAAATTAGAAACTGTAAATTAGCAAATATAAATTACATATGCAAATTAGAAAATGTAAATTACAGATGTAAATTAGAAAATGTAAATTACAGATGTAAATTAGAAAATGTAAATTACAGATGTAAATTAGAAAATGTAAATTACAGATGTAAATTAGAAAATGTAAATTACAGATGTATATCAGAAAATGTAAATTACAGATGTATATCAGAAAATGTAAATTACAGATGTATATTAGAAAATGCAAATTACAGATGTATATTAGAAAATGCAAATTACAGATGTATATTAGAAAATGCAAATTACAGATGTATATTACAAACGTAAATTACAGATGTAAATTACAGATGTAAATTACAAATGTAAATTACAGATGTAAATTACAAAATGCAAATTACAGATGTAAATTACAAATGTAAATTACAGATGTAAATTACAAAATGCAAATTACAGATGTAAATTACAAATGTAAATTACAGATGTAAATTACAGATGTAAATTAGAAAATGTAAATTACAGATGTAAATTAGAAAATGTAAATTACAAACGTAAATTAGAAAATGCAAATTACAGATGTAAATTAGAAAATGCAAATTACAGATGTAAATTACAAATGTAAATTAGAAAATTTAAATTACAGATGTAAATTACAAATGTAAATTACAGATGTAAATTACAAATGTAAATTACAGATGTAAATTACAGATGTAAATTACAAATGTAAATTACAGATGTAAATTACAGATGTAAATTAGAAAATGTAAATTACAGATGTAAATTAGAAAATGCAAATTACAGATGTAAATTAGAAAATGCAAATTACAAATGTAAATTAGAAAATGCAAATTACAGATGTAAATTAGAAAATGCAAATTACAGATGTAAATTAGAAAATGCAAATTACAGATGTAAATTAGAAATGTAAATTACAGATGTAAATTACAAATGTAAATTACAGATGTAAATTACAGATGTAAATTACAAAATGCAAATTACAGATGTAAATTACAAATGTAAATTACAGATGTAAATTACAGATGTAAATTACAGATGTAAATTACAGATGTAAATTACAGATGTAAATTACAGATGTAAATTACAGATGTAAATTACAAATGGAAATTACAAATGGAAATTACAAATGGAAATTAGAAAATGTAAATTACAAACGTAATTTAAAAAAGTATCAAAGAACATTAGAAAATGTATAAAATAAAATGTAAATTATAATACAAATTAGAAAAAGTAAATTACCAATATAAATAAGAAAATGTAGATTCCAAATGTAAGTTAAAAATGTAAATAACTGTAAATTACTAATGTAAATTACAAAGATATTATATGTAAAATAGAAATGTAAATTATCCAGATATCGAAGGCTCAGTTTTTTCCACCATCAAGAGTTCTGTTATCCTGCCATCAAGGGTTCAGTTATCCTGCCATCAAGGGTTCAGTTATCCTGCCATCAAGGGTTCAGTTATCCTGCCATCAAGGGTTCAGTTATCCTGCCATCAAGGGTTCAGTTATCCTGCCATCAAGGGTTCAGTTATCCTGCCATCAAGGGTTCAGTTATCCTGCCATCAAGGGTTCAGTTATCCTGCCATCAAGGGTTCAGTTATCCTGCCATCAAGGGTTCAGTTATCCTGCCATCAAGGGTTCAGTTATCCTGCCATCAAGGGTTCAGTTATCCTGCCATCAAGGGTTCAGTTATCCTGCCATCAAGGGTTCAGTTATCCTGCCATCAAAGGTTGTTATCCTGCCATCAAGGGTTCAGTTATCCTGCCATCAAGGGTTCAGTTATCCTGCCATCAAGGGTTCAGTTATCCTGCCATCAAGGGTTCAGTTATCCTGCCATCAAGGGTTCAGTTATCCAGCCATCAAGGGTTCAGTTATCCTGCCATCAAGGGTTCAGTTATCCTGCCATCAATGGTTCAGTTATCCTGCCATCAAGGGTTCAGTTATCCTGCCATCAATGGTTCAGTTATCCTGCCATCAATGGTTCAGTTATTCTACCATCAAGGGTTCAGTTATCCTGTCATCAAGGGTTCAGTTATCCTGCCATCAAAGGTTCAGTTATCCTGCCATCAAAGGTTCAGTTATCCTGCCATCAAGGGTTCAGTTATCCTGCCATCAAAGGTTCAGTTATCCTGCCATCAAAGGTTCAGTTATCCTGCCATCAAAGGTTCAATTATCCTGCCATCAAAGATTCAGTTATCCTGCCATCAAAGGTTCAGTTATCCTGCCATCAAAGGTTCAGTTATCCTGCCATCAAAGGTTCAGTTATCCTGCCATCAAAGGTTCAATTATCCTGCCATCAAAGGTTCAGTTATCCTGCCATCAAAGGTTCAGTTATCCTGCCATCAAAGGTTCAGTTATCCTGCCATCAAGGGTTCGGTTATCCTGCCATCAAGGGTTCGGTTATCCTGCCATCAAGGGTTCAGTTATCCTGCCATCAAGGGTTCAGTTATCCTGCCATCAAGGGTTCAGTTATCCAGTCATCAAGGGTTCAGTTATCCTGCCATCAAGGGTTCAGTTATCCTGCCATCAATGGTTCAGTTATCCTGCCATCAATGGTTCAGTTATCCTGCCATCAATGGTTCAGTTATTCTACCATCAAAGGTTCAGTTATCCTGCCATCAAATGTTCAGTTATCCTCCCATCAAAGGTTCAGTTATCCTGCCATCAAGGGTTCAGTTATCCTGTCATCAAAGGTTCAGTTATCCTGTCATCAAAGGTTCAGTTATCCTGCCATCAAAGGTTCAATTATCCTACCATCAAAGGTTCAATTATCCTGCCATCAAAGGTTCAATTATCCTGCCATCAAAGATTCAGTTATCCTGCCATCAAAGGTTCAGTTATCCTGCCATCAAAGGTTGTTATCCTGCCATCAAAGGTTCAGTTATCCTGCCATCAAAGGTTCAGTTATCCTGCCATCAAAGGTTGTTATCCTGCCATCAAAGGTTCAGTTATCCTGCCATCAAAGGTTCAATTATCCTGCCATCAAAGGTTCAATTATCCTGCCATCAAAGGTTCAATTATCCTGCCATCAAAGGTTCAGTTATCCTGCCATCAAAGGTTCAATTATCCTGCCATCAAAGGTTCAATTATCCTGCCATCAAAGGTTCAATTATCCTGCCATCAAAGGTTCAGTTATCCTGCCATCAAAGGTTCAGTTATCCTGCCATCAAAGGTTCAGTTATCCTGCCATCAAAGGTTCAGTTATCCTGCCATCAAAGGTTCAATTATCCTGCCATCAAAGGTTCAGTTATCCTGCCATCAAAGGTTCAATTATCCTGCCATCAAAGGTTCAATTATCCTGCCATCAAAGATTCAGTTATCCTGCCATCAAAGGTTCAGTTATCCTGCCATCAAAGGTTCAATTATCCTGCCATCAAAGGTTCAATTATCCTGCCATCAAAGATTCAGTTATCCTGCCATCAAAGGTTCAGTTATCCTGCCATCAAAGGTTCATATCTACTACACAAGTGTCTTGACTACCAGTCAAGAATACTTTAATACTTAAAAAAAATAATTAATGCATGTCACTCGGTGTATATACACAGTATTTGTAGATGAATGGTATACACAGTATATACACAGTGTATATACACAGTGTATATACACAGTGTATATACACTGAGTAACATACGCCTCCTGGTGTAAATAACTGTAAATTACTAATGTAAACTACAAAAAATATAAAATGTAAATTATCCTGTGTTTACAGTATATCCTTGCTAATCTAATAAATTACTATGGTACTTACATTGTATTAGAAAGAAATAATGAAAAAAATTGCATTTAAGTAGATTAAAAAAAAATATTCTGATTGTTATTCATGAGAGATTAAATTAAAAAATGCAAAATGTAACATGATAAGTCAAATTTGACTCCTAAAATTTCCACGAGGTCCCTGCAGGTACCTCTGATTATTAAACCTGAATCATGACTAGCAAAAAGGAAAAGCCCTGGACAGTTTACAGTGTGCTTCTCGGTCATAAGTACGACACCAGTCACGCGTCATTCCCACTTTTTTATAATGCTGCCAGAGGCATGCAACTTATTTTTTTTTAATTTTATGTTAATGAAGTTAAACAAATATATATTAACATATGTTACCCACCCAAACCAAACCTAACCTTTATACATGAAGGGAAACTACGCAAATAACTTGATCAGTTGTATTCGAGTATTTATATTAGGGCATATTTATTAAATGTGAAACAGGTTAAATCTTGCTGGCTCATCTTCCTCCGACATTCTTGTTATCCTTTTGTTTTCCTCGAGAGAGAACAAAATCTGTTTAGCGACTCCTCCAGAGCTACAGAAATTATTTACCGCCTCCATGGAAACGACACATCTGAACTACCGGAAATGCCTCGAAGCACTTGGCAAGCATTCTTTGGAGTGGAAAAGCGAGATTTCTGATAATGTATACTTCTAAAATAATCAAGGCTCAGATATCCACTCTACACACTAACCTGGAGTGAGATACAGGAACAAGTGTGTAATAAAGCCAGTGAAACGCAGGGCACCTGAGGCACCATTAGAGAACACTACGTCAACATCCATGGTTCAGGAATCTTCGGCAGATGTCAGAAATATTGGCGAAGCTAATACTCGTTTTCAAGAGAAAAACTCAAAACACTACGTCGATCAAGCGCAAGATAAGCCAGCTAACGATAGCAACGTAGGCCTGCAGGTCGCTGGCAGCAAAGACGTACTTGAAAAAGGGAAGCCTGGCCTCCGACTGGTCTTCGTGAGTAGAATTCTGGTAACAGATAACATAAGAACATAAGAAAGGAGGAACGCTGCAGGAGGCCTGCTGGCCCATACTAGGCAGGTCCTTTACAATTCATCCCACTAACAAAACATTTGCCCAACCCAATTTTCAATGCCACCCAAGAAATAAGCTCTGATGTGAAAGTCCCACTCAAATCCAAGCCCTCCCACTCATGTACTTATCCAACCTAGATTTGAAACTACCCAAAGTACTAGCCTCAATAACCCAACTAGGTAGACTGTTCCACTCATCAACTACCCTATTTCCAAACCAATACTTTCCTATGTCCTTTCTAAATCTAAACTTATCTAATTTAAATCCATTACTGCGGGTTCTCTCTTGGAGAGACATCCTCAAGACCTTATTAATATCCCCTTTGTTAATACCTATCTTCCACTTATACACTTCGATCAGGTCTCCCCTCATTCTTCGTCTAACAAGTGAATGTAACCTCAACCACACCCTTCTAAGGTTGCTTTCTTCCCTCGCCTGCTATATTTACTGTATTTTGTTGAGCCTCGTTCTTCCTCCGATTAAATTTAACGAGGTGTAGGCTGACACACACACACACACACACACACACACACACACACACACACACACACACACACACACACACACACACACACACACACACACACACACACAGAGAGAGAGAGAGAGAGAGAGAGAGAGAGAGAGAGAGAGAGAGAGAGAGAGAGAGAGAGAGAGAGAGACGAGGGTAACACTGGTGGTAACAGTATATCATCTTGCAGACGTCTGCGGATATTTTCTGTTTATGAGAAAGTTATTGATCAGTGTGTGTGTGGCCAGTGTTTATGGTGGTAATAGTGATGGTGATAATGGTAGTGGTGGTAATGGTAGTGTTAGTAGTGGTAGTGGTGGTGTTGGTGGTGGTAGTGTTATCACTGTGTTGGTGGTGGTGGCGGCGGCGGCGGCGGCGGTAGTAGTGTTGGTGGTGGGGATGGTGGTAATAGTGATGGTGATAATGGTAGTGGTGGTAATGGTAGTGTTAGTAGTGGTAGTGGTGGTGGTGGTAGTGTTAACAGTGGTGGCTGTGGTAGTGGTGGTGGTGGTAGTGTTGGTGGTGGCTGTGGTAGTGGTGGTGGTGGTAGTGGTGGTAGTGGTGGTGGTGGTGGTAGTGTTGGCAGTGGTGGTGCTGGTGGTAGTGTTGGCAGTGGTGGTGCTGGTGGTAGTGTTGGTGGTGGTAGTGTTGGCAGTGGTGGTGGTAGAGGTAGTGGTGGTAGTGTTGGCGGTGGTAGTGTTGGCAGTGGTGGTGGTGGCAGTGTTGGTGGTGGCAGTGTTGGTGGTGGTAGTGTTGGTGGTGGTAGTGTTAGCGGTGGTGGTGGTGGCAGTGTTAATGGTGGTAGTGTTGGCAGTGGTGGTGGTGGTAGTGTTGGCAGTGGTGGTGGTGGTAGTGTTGGCAGTGGTAGTGTTGGCAAAAGTGGTGGTAGTATTGGCAATAGTGGTGGTAGTGGTGGTAGTGTTGGTAGTGGTAGTGGCGGCGGCGTTGGTGGTGATCGTGTTGGCAGCGGCAGTGGTGGTAGTAGTGTTAGCAGTGGCAGTGGTGGTAGTAGTGTTAGCAGTGGCAGTGGTGGTAGTAGTGTTAGCAGTGGCAGTGGTGGTAGTAGTGTTAGCAGTGGCAGTGGTGGTAGTAGTGTTAGCAGTGGCAGTGGTGGTAGAAGTGTTAGCAGTGTTAGTGGTGGTAGTGATGGTGGTAGTGGTGGTAGTGATGGTGGTGGTAGCAATGTTGGTGATTGTGGTGGTAGTGTTAGTGGTGGTAGCAATGTTGGTGATTGTGGTGGTAGTGTTGGTGATGGTGGTGGTAGTGTTGGTGATGGTGGTGGTAGTGTTGGTGATGGTGGTGGTGATGGTGGTGGTAGTGTTGGTGATGGTGGTGGTGATGGTGGTGGTAGTGTTGGTGATGGTGGTGGCAGTGATGGTGATGGTAGTGATGGTGATGGTAGTGATGGTGATGGTCGTGATGGTGATGGTCGTGATGGTCATGGTCGTGATGGTGATGGTAGTGGTGGTGATGGTAGAGGTAGTGATGGTGATGGTAGTGATGGTGATGGCAGTGGTAGCGATGGTGATGGTAGTGGTAGCGATGGTAGTGGTAGCGATGGTAGTGGTAGTGATGGTAGTGGTAGTGATGGTAGTGGTAGTAATGATGGTAGTGGTAGTAGTAATGATGGTAGTGGTAGTAGTAATGATGGTAGTGGTAGTAATGATGGTAGTGATAGTAGTAATGATGGTAGTGATAGTAGTAATGATGGTAGTGGTAGTGTTGGGGAGTGGTGGTGGTGGCAGTGCTGGTGGTAGTGTTGGTGGTGGTAGTAGTGGTAGTGATGGTGGTGGTAGTATTGGTGGTGGTAGTAGTGGTAGTGATGGTGGTGGTAGTATTGGTGGTGGTAGTAGTGGTAGTGATGGTGGTGGTAGTATTGGTGGTAGTAGTAGTGGTAGTGATGGTGGTGGTAATATTGGTGGTGGTAGTGCTGGTTGTGGTGGTGGTGGTAGTGATGGTGGTAGTGCTGGTTGTGGTGTTGGCAATGGTGGTGGTGGTGTTGGAAGTGGTGGTGTTGGAAGTGGTGGTGTTGGAAGGGTGGTGTTGGTGTTGGAAGTGGTGGTGGTGGTGTTGGAAGTGGTGGTGTTGGAAGGGTGGTGTTGGAAGTGGTGGTGTTGGTGTTGGAAGTGGTGGTGGTGGTGTTGGAAGTGGTGGTGTTGGAAGGGTGGTGTTGGAAGTGGTGGTGTTGGAAGGGTGGTGTTGGAAGTGGTGGTGGTGGTGTTGGAAGTGGTGGTGGTGGTGTTGGAAGTGGTGGTGGTGGTGTTGGAAGTGGTGGTGGTGGTGTTGGAAGTGGTGGTGGTGTTGGCAATGGTAATGGTGGTGCACTGAAGGAGGGGCCCCAGTATCAGTTACCTTCTGTAGTCACCACTTATACTACTCAGTTTTTGTAATACTGACATGATTATACTAACAGGATAACACTGACAAGTTAACATTAACAAGATAACACTATGTAATCACAGCTTTCGTGAAATATAAACACATTAATTAATTTGTAAGATTCTTTTTTTGGCATAGTTTTATAGTTACACTGATGTCGAAGCTCTAAACACGTAGGGCTCATCCAGAACCAAGGAAATGAAGAACTGTTTAACAGCGCCAAGGTACTGTTCCAGCTATGGCATTGAGGCATGGTTGTGATTTGTTCCTGCAATGGTATTGTGGGCTAGTTGTGAATTGTTGCACCCACGTTATTGTGGGTTAGTTGTGAATTGTTCCACCCACGTTATTGTGGGTTAGTTGCGAATTGTTGCAGCTGCAGTATTGTGCGTTAGTAGTGATTTATTCACGACACTTGAAGGGCAGTGTTGTAAATAAATTATTCGGGCAAAAAAATACTGACGAGTAAATGGAAGACTGGTTAGGTTAGACATGTTGACAGTAACATCTATAAGGTACCTTGTCCAGTAAGGGCGGTGGGCGTGGTGGGCGAGGTGGGTTGCAGGGTCGGTGAAAAGGGCGGCGAGTGGGGGGCAGCTGAGGTGGGAGTCGTTACCGAGGTCAGGTCATCTGAGTATGACCTACGGTGAGTTTTCCTTGGATGAGCTAGCATTGTGTTCAATGCAATAGTCGATCAGATATTTCTGGTTCCTGTTGACTTGTCTGCTATCTCTCTCGGTAACAAATGTGGCTTGTAGTTCAATACGTTTGAAAAGACGAAGCGTCAATCGCGTAAACGTTCTCTAGTCAATTTGCTAACTATTAAAGCAGCTAAAAAGTGTCTACAAGATGCTAACTAAGACTCTGCTAACTTTAGTTTTTATGGGTCATGTGGTCTCACGAAGACCCAGTCATGTCATCTATCAAGAGAACAAACGAAGGGAGGTTTCTCAAAGAACACTACGAACAGCATCTTACGTCACCATAGCGTCTAGAACACACAATTTCACCTGGTGGCCCACCACTGTAATACCGTCCTGTCAGGTGGAGGCGACCCTGCTACTGCTGCTCTGTACTGTTCACGCATCATTAACGTCTCATCACAAGAACCAAGTAGTGATCGTCACCTGATGGGTTGCTGGTGGCGTCTGGTGGTGTTTTAATGACCACCTGCCCGCGAGTGCCACGCCATCACCAGTCTGATGATTGCGATTAAGAGACATTACGTTTATATGACGTCAACTGATCTCGAAAGCTAAGTTGCCGATGCTCTGGTGGCATTCTGCTTACACTGTCTGCGCGAGAATAAATTCTGATACGAATCAAACTTGATCACTTAACCTGAATTCAGAATCATGAATAGCTTGAGACTGGCGAAGTCTTACCATCGATATATAGCGTAAACCTGTGGCTAAAAGGTGACAATGGCGAGTTCACCACTTCTTCACTGCCAGCTGGCGGGACATACCAATGTCCTACTACATCCAGTCCGCAAACCTTCTAGCCAGAGGCGAGTTAGCACGGCTACAGGTCCGTATTTCACTGGCCTTTAAGCCTCACAGAAAACCATCTGGCAGTTGGTACAGGTGGGAGCAGCGTCCACAGGTGGTTGAGGAAACCAGGTAGCGAGAGTTTGGGTCGATAGGCGCGGCAGTGGTGGTGGTAGCCAAGGAATCGTCTGTGACCACCACTCGCTCTTCAACAATACAAGCCTTATCGATCTCTGGCTCTTACACTGTTTACCCCGCGCTTTGCAAATCGCAGTCAAGGTCCTCACACCTGATGAATTCACCGATCTTTAGAACCTCCTTCGTCCTACGTTGCAAACAAAAGAGAACGCGCTGCTTCCTTTGTCGAGTTCAACTCGTCATGAAAGGGGTTCAACATTTTCTTGAGATACCATAGTCGAAATGCTGAGACACGAAAACGAACACTCTTACGTACGCCCCGGCGGCTGCGTATGTCCAAGAGCGTCTCCTAATGTTTTCAACTTCCCCGGAAATGAGTTTTTAGACGTCCCTCGTTACAAGCTAAACCGTGAGAGGTTCAGCAGCTGCTACACGTCCTCTGCTAGACAGGGACGAGGTACTAGCTAGTTCCATTGGGAAAACAGTCTTCTTAGGAACCCCAGCGTGAGGGTGAGGAACTGCAGGGTGAACTAGCAAAAAGGACTCAGAGGCTGTTCATTCTCGCAAATTTAGCCGACGCGGATTGAATAATGGTGGCGAATTGTGTTCCGGCGATGGTGGCAGTGTCACCCAGCACGGCTCGAGGCGCCACACTGTCGGCTCAGTGGCAGGGCGGCCGCCCTGGCGCATGGCAAGACGAGCCGCAAGCCGCCACTACTATCCTGCCCTCCACGCCGCCACCACTACTGTCCTGCCCTCCACGCCGCCACCACCACTGTCCTGCCCTCCACGCCGCCACCACCACCACTGTCCTGCCCTACACGCCACCACCACCACTGTCCTGCCCTACACGCCACCACTGTCCTCCCCTCCACGCCACCACTGTCCTGCCCCCCACGCCACCACTACTGTCCTGCCCTCCACGCCACCACCACTACTGTCCTGCCCTCCACGCCACCACCACTACTGTCCTGCCCTCCACGCCACCACCACTACTGTCCTGCCCTCCACGCTACCACCACTACTGTCCTCCCTTCCACGCCACCACCACTACTGTCCTGCCCTCCACGCCACCACCACTACTGTCCTGCCCTCCACGCCACCACCACTACTGTCCACCACTCCACGCCACCACCACTACTGTCCACGCCACCACCACTACTGTCCTGCCCTCCACGCCACCACCACTACTGTCCTGCCCTCCACGCCACCACCACTACTGTCCTGCCCTCCACGCCACCACCACTACTGTCCTGCCCTCCACGCCACCACCACTACTGTCCTGCCCTCCACGCCACCACCACTACTGTCCTGCCCTCCACGCCACCACCACTACTGTCCTGCCCTCCACGCCACCACCACTACTGTCCTGCCCTCCACGCCACCACCACTACTGTCCTGCCCTCCACGCCACCACCACTACTGTCCTGCCCTCCACGCCACCACCACTACTGTCCTGCCCTCCACGCCACCACCACTACTGTCCTGCCCTCCACGCCACCACCACTACTGTCCTGCCCTCCACGCCACCACCACTACTGTCCTGCCCTCCACGCCACCACCACTACTGTCCTGCCCTCCACGCCACCACCACTACTGTCCTGCCCTCCACGCCACCACCACTACTGTCCTGCCCTCCACGCCACCACCACTACTGTCCTGCCCTCCACGCCACCACCACTACTGTCCTGCCCTCCACTACTGTCCACCACCACCACTGTCCTGCCCTCCACGCCACCACCACTACTGTCCTGCCCTCCACGCCACCACCACTACTGTCCTCCCCTCCACGCCACCACCACCACTGTCCTGCCCTCCACGCCACCACCACTACTGTCCTGCCCTCCATGCCACCACCACCACTGTCCTGCCCTCCACGCCACCACCACTACTGTCCTCCCCTTCACGCCACCGCCACCACCACTACTGTCCTGCCCTCCACGCCACCACCACTACTGTCCTGCCCTCAACGCCACCACCACTACTGTCCTCCCTTCCACGCCACCACCACTACTGTCCTGCCCTCCACGCCACCACCACTACTGTCCTGCCCTCCACGCCACCACCACTACTGTCCTGCCCTCCACGCCACCACCACTACTGTCCTGCCCTCCACGCCACCACCACTAGTGTCCTCCCTTCCACGCCACCACCACTACTGTCTTGCCCTCCACGCCACCACCACCACCACTGTCTTGCCCTCCACGCCACCACCACCACTGTCCTGCCCTCCACGCCACCACCACTACTGTCCTCCCTTCCACGCCACCACCACTACTGTCCTCCCTTCCACGCCGCCACCACTACTGTCCTGCCCTCCAGGCCACCGCCACCACTGTCCTGCCCTCCACGCCACCACCACTACTGTCCTGCCCTCCAGGCCACCGCCACCACTGTCCTGCCCTCCACGCCACTACTGTCCTGCCCTCCACGCCACCACCACTACTGTCCTCCCTTCCACGCCACCACCACTACTGTCCTGCCCTCCACGCCACCACCACTACTGTCCAGCCCTCCACGCCACCACCACTACTGTCCTGCCCTCCACGCCACCACCACTACTGTCCTGCCCTCCACGCCACCACCACTACTGTCCTGCCCTCCACGCCACCACCACTACTGTCCTGCCCTCCACGCCACCACCACTACTGTCCTGCCCTCCACGCCACCACCACTACTGTCCTGCCCTCCACGCCACCACCACTACTGTCCTGCCCTCCACGCCACCACCACTACTGTCCTGCCCTCCACGCCACCACCACTACTGTCCTCCCTCCACGCCACCACCACTACTGTCCTGCCCTTCCACGCCACCACCACTACTGTCCTGCCCTCCACGCCACCACCACTACTGTCCTGCCCTCCACGCCACCGCCACCACTGTCCTGCCCTCCACGCCACCACCACTACTGTCCTGCCCTCCACGCTACCACCACTACTGTCCTCCCTTCCACGCCACCACCACTACTGTCCTGCCCTCCAGGCCACCGCCACCACTGTCCTGCCCTCCACGCCACCACCACTACTGTCCTGCCCTCCACGCCACCACCACTACTGTCCTGCCCTCCAGGCCACCGCCACCACTGTCCACGCCACCACTACTGTCCTCCCTTCCACGCCACCACCACTACTGTCCTGCCCTCCAGGCCACCGCCACCACTGTCCTGCCCTCCACGCCACCACCACTACTGTCCTGCCCTCCACGCCACCACCACTACTGTCCTGCCCTCCACGCCACCACCACTACTGTCCTGCCCTCCAGGCCACCGCCACCACTGTCCTTCCCTCCACGCCACCACCACTACTGTCCTGCCCTCCACGCCACCACCACTACTGCCCTGCCCTCCACGCCACCGCCACCACTGTCCTGCCCTCCACCCCACCACCACTACTGTCCTGCCCTCCACGCCACCACCACTACTGTCCTGCCCTCCACGCCACCACCACTACTGTCCAGCCCTACACGCCACCACCACTACTGTCCTGCCCTCCACGCCACCACCACTACTGTCCTGCCCTCCACGCCACCACCACTACTGTCCTGCCCTCCACGCCACCACCACTACTGTCCTGCCCTCCACGCCACCACCACTACTGTCCTGCCCTCCACGCCACCACCACTACTGTCCTGCCCTCCACGCCACCACCACTCCTGTCCTGCCCTCCACGCCACCACCACCACTGTCCTGCCCTCCACGCCACCACCACTACTGCCCTGCTCTCCACGCCACCGCCACCACTGTCCTGCCCTCCACGCCACCACCACTACTGTCCTGCCCTCCAGGCCACCGCCACCACTGTCCTGCCCTCCACGCCACCACCACTACTGTCCTGCCCTCCAGGCCACCGCCACCACTGCCCTGCCCTCCACGCCACCACCACTACTGTCCTGCCCTCCACGCCACCACCACTACTGTCCTGCCCTCCAGGCCACCGCCACCACTGTCCTGCCCTCCACGCCACCACCACTACTGTCCTGCCCTCCAGGCCACCGCCACCACTGCCCTGCCCTCCACGCCACCACCACTACTGTCCTGCCCTCCACGCCACCACCACTACTGTCCTGCCCTCCAGGCCACCGCCACCACTGTCCTGCCCTCCACGCCACCACCACTACTGTCCTGCCCTCCACGCCACCACCACTACTGTCCTCCCTTCCACGCCACCACCACTACTGTCCTGCCCTCCAGGCCACCGCCACCACTGTCCTGCCCTCCACGCCACCACCACTACTGTCCTGCCCTCCACGCCACCACCACTACTGTCCTGCCCTCCACGCCACCCCCACTACTGTCCACCACTGTCCTGCCCTCCACGCCACCACCACTACTGCCCTGCCCTCCACGCCACCGCCACCACTGTCCTGCCCTCCACGCCACCACCACTACTGTCCTGCCCTCCAGGCCACCGCCACCACTGTCCTGCCCTCCACGCCACCACCACTACTGTCCTGCCCTCCACGCCACCACCACTACTGTCCTGCCCTCCACGCCACCACCACTACTGTCCTGCCCTCCACGCCACCACCACTACTGTCCTGCCCTCCACGCCACCACCACTACTGTCCTGCCCTCCACGCCACCACCACTACTGTCCTGCCCTCCACGCCACCACCACTACTGTCCTGCCCTCCACGCCACCACCACTACTGTCCTGCCCTCCACGCCACCACCACTACTGTCCTGCCCTCCACGCCACCACCACTACTGTCCTGCCCTCCACGCCACCACCACCACTGTCCTGCCCTCCACGCCACCACCACTACTGCCCTGCTCTCCACGCCACCGCCACCACTGTCCTGCCCTCCACGCCACCACCACTACTGTCCTGCCCTCCAGGCCACCGCCACCACTGTCCTGCCCTCCACGCCACCACCACTACTGTCCTGCCTTCCAGGCCACCGCCACCACTGCCCTGCCCTCCACGCCACCACCACTACTGTCCTGCCCTCCACGCCACCACCACTACTGTCCTGCCCTCCAGGCCACCACCACTACTGTCCTGCTCTCCACGCCACCGCCACTACTGTCCTGCCCTCCAGGCCACCGCAACCACTGTCCTGCCCTCCAGGCCACCGCCACCACCGTCCTGCCCTCCACGCCACCACCACTACTGTCCTGCCCTCCACGCCACCGCCACCACTGTCCTGCCCTCCAAGCCACCGCCACTACTGTCCTGCCCTCCACGCCACCACCACTACTGTCCTGCCCTCCACGCCATCACCACTACTGTCCTGCCCTCCACGCCACCACCACTACTGTCCTGCCCTCCACGCCATCACCACTACTGTCCTGCCCTCCACGCCACCATCACTACTGTCCTGCCCTCCACGCCATCACCACTACTGTCCTGCCCTCCACGCCATCACTACTGTCTTGTCATCTCAAGCAACATTTGACATATTCGTCATCTCAGTCATTACCAACGATGAAGAAGTCACATTTCATTAACCTAAGAGAGACCGTGGTCTACAGGTCACCCTAAGACCCCTGAGGTCACCGACCCCATGGCCAGGTCCCATACGATGACCGCGGTTGCTGCCTACATCAACCATAAAATGGGAAGACGGGGAAAGATTAAAATATAACTTAAAGAAACTGAAGTGTTTGTCCAAGTGGCTGCTAGAGTTCAACCACCAGCATATACAAGGTTATGAAAGTTATTTAAGTTTACAATAAACGAAAACAGTAGGTCACCGCGGGGGGGGGGGGAGAGAGAGAGAGAGAGACACAGAGAGAGAGAGAGAGAGAGAGAGAGAGAGAGAGAGAGAGAGAGAGAGAGAGAGAGAGAGAGGCAGCACACCATAATTCACTAACGCCTGGTACCTACTTGTTGTCAGTGTTCACTTAGTGGTAGGTACCTGGGTGTTAGTCGACTGGTGTGGGTGGCATCCTGGGGAAGAATATTAAAAGACCACAATAGAAATAAGACAGACAGTCCCCGATGACGCACTAACACTACTGGGTTATCCTGGGCTACTAACCCTCCGGCTTAATAATCCGAACAAAATCTTATCTCATCTCTGAAGAATGAGACACTTTTGCAACACTTTCCCAAGTGTTGCATAAGTTTCTCATTCTCCAACTTGTTGCAACACTTTCCCAAGTGCTGTATGCGTCCTATTCAACTTGTTGCAACACTTACCCAAGTGTTACACAAGTGTTTCATTCTTCAACCTATTGGCTTTCTAAATTATTTACATCACATCTGAATCATGCACAAAAGAAAACGGAAATAACACTGAAAATTGAAAGCAACTTAGTTAATTACTGGTGAGTCTCAACTCCCACGACACTGCTGGTAAAGTTTGGTAATGTACTAAGTTGTGAGGGATAACCTTAAGTGAGGGAAGTGTCTGAGAGTTGTCTACCTTCTCTCTACCTCTCATCTCACCTACCACTGTCTTATCACTGCTGGCCTCCTTATTGTCACTTTCTTTCTCCTTGTTATAATCTGTTTCCTACTTACCAGTGTTTTCTTCCCTCACTTCCTGAAGTTTGCCTGAAGACGGAGCACTATCGACAGCAGGCTGAGTACTCTGATAGTAGGTAGATCAGAAGTTGGGCTGGACGATGGGCGACCCAGCAGCTCCATCTCTACAATACCCGACAAGACAACGCTGAACCGCCGTCAACTATCATCGGCGTGCAGCCCATTGATCCTCAAGAAATTGTCCTTGGAGCAGTGATAATTACCTGGAGAGTTGTAATGTCCCAACAATCATACAGGATTCTTAGTAAAGAATTGAAAATACCAACATCGAAGACTGAGTTGTATGTTGTGAAGGCTCTAGAAGGTTTGACAGTACAGTGGAGAATGCATACCCAGTGGGGTGGCCAGAGAGCAAGACCTGATAAGTTCAAGATCTACTAGCTTTATGACTGGTCCTTGCACAAATGGGTGGGTAAGTTACAACATGACCCCCTTAGAGGGACCTTTCAGCAGGAGATAGACGAAAAGCAACCAAGAGGCCAGCCGTCCCTATAGGTAAATTTTATGCCTATAAATGACTTCACGGCTAAAAGAACCATTGCTCAACGCACCTGTAGCACAGTCCCAGACCAGGCCTCGGCGGATGCTTGATCAACCAGGCTGCCGTACACACCACAGCCTGACTGATCAGTAACTGACTTGAGGACATCAAGGTAGGTTCGAGTCTATGAACTCCGAAAGAGTATACTTATTTGGGTCCAAATCTAATTCTCATTCCACAAGCACTGCATGATCCATAAGGCTTTAGAGCTCACCAGAATATTGGCAAGATAATATATATAATAAAATGAAAAATAATTACATATTATGTATGTGTTGAAAAGTCTTGGTCGCCTTACTGTGTTATTTTTTAATATACTCACGGCACTCCTACTTTTTAATACGGGTATTTTGCACCATCTCCCAAGCCTCTTCTTTCGTGGGGAGTGATTTCTTGGTGTAGATTTTGGGGCCAGTTTCTCAATCATTTTTCTAGGTGCAAATTAAGATACATCATTCTCGCTTGCGTTCCAAGGAGTACACTTCGAGGAACTTCAAGTATTCCAAGTAATGTGGATGCTTCAGTGAATTTACACAGGAAGTGAAAGTTCTTCGTGCATTCTCCAGGTATGCAGTTTCGCCTGCCTTAAAAGGGCTGTTAGTGTACAGCATTATTCCTGCACAGAGGAAACAAATAATTTGAAGATCCTCCTCCTCCTCCTGGAAGGTTTTAGCTACCCAGTCTGGAAAGTGATCTCAAATTCTGTCTCTGAAGTCACGATATTTTTTCGCTCTACTGAGTGGATATCGAATTAAGTGAAAAATGTCATCATTAAACATTATATTCTTTTCTGTGGCTTATTGGAAGACTTTATATCAGCCTAAGTTTTGCTTGGTCCTCTTTGAACGCCACTCATATAAATTCTAATATCATCCACAAAGAACGATACAGTCCTATGATTTACGTTTCTATGTCAGATATAAGGAGAGAGAACTGGGGAGAGTACCGTGCCTAGGGTAACTGAACTTTTCATTGTGACAGTACGATTTAATTTTGTTCACTATTACTCATTGCGCTCTATTTGCTAGAAAATTAAAGGTCGATCTGCCAACATTTTCCAGTAATTCCTTTTGACGCATTTTGTGCACTATTACGCCATGATCGCACTTGTCAAACATTTTTGCAAAGTCTTTGTATACTAACATTTGCATTTTGACGTCAAACGCATCGAAGAATGTCGTAATGGTCTAATAGTTGCGAAAGGCTCTAAACTCCTGTTGCCCTGGGTTGTGCAATTGTGAATCAATGTGATTAGCAATCTTCCTTCTTAAAATATTTCCAATTTTGTTCAAAATGCCAGACATCAGTGCTCCCAGTTCATAGTTTTTGGAGGTTGTTTTGCTGCCACCTTTGTGGAGTAGGGTTACATCTGTAGTTACTATGGCTGTGTCCAGAATACATCTCCATAGAATATTTAAGGCAGTACTTGATGAATATGGAGTTCCACGAATTTGGGCTTTGGGCAGAGAGCATGGACATGTTATCAATGGCTATCTTGAAGCACATTAGGCTTCGAGTTACGTCGGAATTCCTGGAAAAGTTGACAATCTCTAGACTCGTTCATGAAAAATTCACCGGGACTCAATCTTTAATCTGATTACCGGTTCACTAAACAAGGAATCACGGTATACTTCAGTATCACACATTTCTTTGTTGTCGTCAATGTAAATTCCAACTCTTTTAAACGGAGCCTTAACAGTGGATGTGCTTTTGACACTGGATTTTCCTTATTAGTAGTAGTTTGAATTTCTGTCGTTTTCAATAACTTTTTTGCTCTCTCCTGAACTACGTAGCTCGGTTGGTAGCGCACTCAACTCGCACACTGAGGTCTGTGGTTGGATCCCCTCCCTTACCTTACACCTTTGAAGAGTTTCGAAAGTTTAACTACTCTCAGAGCCCGGGCATAGGCCAGGCTCGTCCGGTGCTTGCCTGATCAACCAGGCTGTTGCTGCTGGATGACCGCTGCCACACATATCCATCGCAGCCTGGTTGATCTGGCACCTAGTGAAGATCCCCGGTACGGATGGAAACATTAGGACGAGTTTCCTTAAGACACCTGCTGTCCCTGTTGACCTAGCAGTAAATAGGTAACTGGGTGTTAGTCGACTGGTGTGGGTCGTATCCTAGGGACGAAATTAACCTAATTTACCCGAAATGCTCTGCATAACAAGCGGCTTTCTATATAGTAGTATCTGCTTGATGTCTGCTAGGTCTGTGTAAGCTTTACCTGTACTTGTAGAAATAAATATTTTGATTTGTATTCAGTGTTTTTCTATTTCTCTATCCAGTGTTTCTTTTTGTTCTTCGGAAAACCTGGCTGTTACATAAAGCAAAATGACTAAACTGATTTTCAGTTGTTATTGCCAAAACTTCGATATTATTTGTGGTGTTAAGTAACTCTGTGGCTATGAGCGACTAACATATAATCCATTTTTTCCCCTTCTTGTTAGTTCTTTCAGTCACATCTAAGTAGATTATACTCAAGTAGCCATATTTCGGTGTTAAGTGGTCTTTTATGTGGGTCTGTGAATGCTGCAAAAAAAAAAATGCATCTCTGAGAAGTCTACTAATGACCTGTATTTTATTATTACACGGTTGAAGTCCTCCTATATTTGCAACAACGAATGTTACAGTGCTTGCTGAGGGATTTGTTTGCTTGACATAAATATCTGTGGTTCTGGTGAGGAAGTTACTGACTTTACCTTCGTTCCAACGAGGCTCTGAGATGTAGAATACTCAATTCATTTGTTGTCATTGTTTTTCTCTCCTTACCACTAAAAAACCACTGGGTTCTCTTATGTTTTAAATACCATGGTTAGTTTACTTATCTGGTTTGTACTTCATGGCCTCTTTCCAATGTAGTGTAGGGCATAGATATAAAAGAAAGGCATACAGCACATGTATGGTAAAATATCTGCAGGAGATAGGACTACATGCATCTTTGGTCACGAGATAATGACCTTCGTTTCGAGTGGTCAAATCTGAACGTCCATCCCTATTTACAAACACCTCGAGCACAGAATTTTACAGATTTCGGTTTTCTGTTGGCTCTGACTGGTAGGGACTGAATTTAAAATTGATAGCTTCTAAATTTGCACCAGCACTAGCACTGGAATCAGCCCTAGAACCAGCACCTCCATACTTGGTCACATTATTTACCTCCCTGTTTACTCCTTAATCACTGTTTCCTTTATCTTCTCTCCTTTGCCCCTAACCTTTCCTCCTCCTTGCCAAGCAGGGAAGGCAAGCTTCCACAAGACATCACAAAACATTACTAGCTGAGGAAGTTATGGTTGAAGTAAAACAACCATAGATAAGTTACTGACTCCTACTTCCATTTTCCATGAATTTAATCTAGCGTAAAATGCGACTGCTGATATATTACTGCGGGAGGCGACAAGAATACTGCGAGGACAGTAACACTGCAAGCGAAGGCAGCAACACTGCAAGCGAAGGCAGCAACACTGTAAGCAAGGGCAGCAACACTGCAAGCGATGTCAACAACACTGCAAACTAGGACAGGAACAGTGCAAGCAAGGACAGGAACACTGTTAGCGAGGACAGGAACACTGCAAGCGAGGACAGGAACACTGCAAGCGAGGATAAGAACACTTCAATTACGTGATACACTTGTGACTGGTTTCAAAAGTTCTACCCTCGCTGTTCAGCCTACTGCCAGATTTCCCTCTCGGTTGCCTTTTTCACCCAGGCTGTTGCAGCTAGCGGTCCGCTGGCCCAAACAATCACTGCCTGGTGCATCTAGTACCTGGAGAATACCATGATCCAGTATCATCTTGTAAACTTCTACAAGACTCAAAGTGCCACAGCAAGACCAGAATGTGAGTAAATGATTAAGAAAATCGACAAGTTGATAAATGAGACATATGTATATCATTTGGGTATTTTTATTCTGGAAGTGTTTCGCCAGCCAGTGATTTCTTCAATCCAATGTAAAGAAAGGTGGATGATGATGAGTTTGAGGTAATCAGTCCCTCAGCATGGAATCAATGTGTTCAGTCCAATCTTGATAGAAGTTTTCGAGACCCGGGGTCAACTCATGAGGGTAAAGTTAATAATCTGCCTGTTGTTTATTCCATCAGCCATCGCTCCCGCAGCCCAGTCCCAGACCAGGCCTTCTGTTTGATGGCTTGATCAATCAGGGTGTTGGAGCCAGCAGCACGTAATTCATCACAAGTACCACAGCTCTGTTGATCAGGGACTGGTGGAAGTGGTAGAGTGTAACGACAAGTTGCAGGTAAACATAACATGCATGCACTGATCAAGTGGCTTCTTCGCCACTTGTGGAAAAACGATCCCTTAATAAATGTCTTGATCAAGGCATACTTGTCTGTTTACCAGCTGATTAGGACCTGCCTGGAGGAACTTCGTCACATCAATCTATCCATTACATCATTTAATTTCTAAATTTTGAGCTATCCCAAGAAAGTGTGTGTGACCTCTAGCTCAACTGTAAATCATTCATTTCAAAACCTAAAGGACCCGGGTTCGAGTCCCGAGCAGTGCGAGACTTACTGACAGTCACCTAACGACTGCTGCCCTTGTTAAAGTAGCAGTAAACAGGTACCTGGGAGTAAGCAGACTCTTGTGGATCGCATCAAGAAGGTTGGCAGTGTAGATGGGGATGGCCTTTGACATGAAGCTTGTATATTGCTGATATACCTTTGATGAGTTTCGAGAGCTTTCCTAGTTCCGCAGCCCGGCCGTGGGCCAGGCTTGTCTGCTGCTAGCCTCGTCAACCAGGCTATTGTTGCTGGCGGCCCGCCAACACGAAATGTAGGATGGCAGGTATTGTCGAAAAACATGGTGAAAAACACTGTTCAAAACCTATATTATAGAAAACGTTTCGCTCGGACTAGATCATGTCTAGATAAAGTACTGCACAGAGCGAAACGTCGTCTACACTGAAGGTTTGCTCTACGCTAAGTCTCTTTCACCAAACTTTAAGAAATAAATCCATCTCGGCCATATCAGTCACATTTGGCTATATTATGACCAAACACATTTTTAACCAGCATGGTTGTATGAATGGCTTCACTAAACCTTACTAGACCTTAAATTACACTAATTGACCTAAATTATCCGAACGTTTGGCTTTGTTTTATTCCGTTTGGCGAAATTTGCATCAAATGTTTTCAACTATCTTGCTTAAGAATCAGTGAAGAGGGTGATCAATAAACATTAAGTCTACATACCAGTATGTATGGTTTACCTGGTACTTATTACAACAATGAAAGTGAACCCACTTGAAAACTGCTTACTGAATGGATGTTTAAACTCAAAAAAAAATTAATATAGACGGTAATTGGCTCCTCCTTTAGTTTATAAACCTTCACATATCTCACTTAATTGTTGATATCATTTTCCTTGTATCCCATCATCTATCTTTTACTCTCACTGCACCTACAATTAATACGTTATCTAATATATACAAAGATAATTATCTACAACATATTTAGTTGGATTAGGCTAAATTAAATTGCGCTTGATATAATAAGGTTAGGTAAGTTTTCGAAGGTTCTTTTGGTACAAAATTATTAATTTTTACATTAACATAAATAAAAAATATATATCTTTATACGTATATGAGAACATTTTTTAAAGGATTTAATTTTCAACTTCTTGCTAACTGACCAATTTACCTATTCGGCACGACATTATATATATTAGAATACACACACACACACACACACACACACACGTAATCCAAAGTCAATGTACAGCGTCAAGAGGCGTGAGGCGGGGCCAGGAGCTAAGTATCGACCCTCACCGACACACATCTTTG